>NW_024412395.1:56604672-56689916 GCF_014898765.1 Herpailurus yagouaroundi | reverse complement strand
TCTTTCTTTCTTTCTTTCTTTCTTTCTTTCTTTCTTTCTTTCTTTCTGTTTTGTAGAGAGTGTGTAAGTGGGGAGGGGCAGAGAGAGAGGGGGAGAGAGAATCCCAACTGAGCCACCCAGGCGCTTCTATCTTATTCTTGTTATAAACATGGGGTTTAGGCTTTTCCACTTTGAGAAGTTTGTCTTGCTCCCTCTTTGTGAGATAAGCAGTTTTCCTTCTCAGCTTGCACTCTTAATCTTCATGATCTCCATGGCTTTTGGGAGTTGGATTTAGCTATATCTTAATTTTTTTTTTTTAAAGAAAATTTTTTTTAACGTTTATTTATTTTTGAGACAGAGAGAGACAGAGCATGAATGGGGGAGGGCCAGAGAGAGGGACACACAGAATCTGAAACAGGCTCCAGGCTCTGAGCTGTCAGCACAGAGCCTGACGCGGGACTCGAACTCATGGACTGTGAGATCATGACCTGAGCTGAAGTCGGCTGCCCAACTGACTGAGCCACCCAGGCGCCCCATCTATATCTTAATTTTACCAGAACAAGAATTTGTGTGTTTTCTTTAAAATTTTTTAAATGTTTGTTTATTTTTGAAGGAAAGAGAGACAGTGAGCAGGGGAGAGGCAGAGAGAGAGGGAGACTCAGAATCCAAAATGGGTTCCAGGCTCTGAGCTGTCAGCACAGAGCCGGACATGGGGCTCGAACCCACAAACCGCGAGATCATGACCTGAGATAAAGCTGGACACTTAACCGACTGAGCCACCCAGGCGCCCCAAGAATTTGTCTTTTATTCTCCTTGTTGTTTGGAGTATTTCTAAGGAGAGAAGAGGGAAAGGGAAATTATGCCACTATTCTCTAAGTAGGAGTCAGTAGTAATAAATCTTTAGTATCATCACGAAATATGTTGCTTTGTTTTCATAAGTTGTATCTAATTATTAGGAGAGCAAAAACCTTTATTGTTTTATAGATTTTTGAAGTACCTTATTGTTTTTCCTAAATTTCATTTTAAAAATACAAAAGAATTTCATTTAATTTAGCTTTAAAGGTAAACTATGTGTTCTACCTTTTCAAGTCTTGAAGGAAATGTATTGTTTGATAGTTCATTTTCTCCAGCAATAGTTCTGATAAAAACCAAAAGGAGAATCTATTGTCCACAAAGGGGGATTACTGAGTTTTATTTTGAGGTAAAGAAATACATTTCAATTCTCACCGTTTTTACACTTTGAAAATTATGTACGCTTCTTCAAAATACCTATTTAAGAAAATTTACTGATTTCTTACAGAATTCTGTCACTATCTCTGCCATTCCTTGTCCTGTGTTCTGTTTTCCTATCCTTTTTTTTTTTTTTCCTATATCATCTCTCTGCTGGCACTGTTTCAGTGGGTTTGTAATGGAGAAATAGTATGAGAGTTTTCTGTTGTAGGATCCTTGAAGATTGTAAAGAGTACGTTTAACTTCTCCTCTTCCTTCCCTTCCCTCCCCTTCCCTTCTCCTTTCCCTTCTCCTCTCCCTTCATTTTTATGATATAGACAACTACCCAAGTATGAAAAAAAAGACGCCGAGCATTGTCAATAATGTCTTTTTTCGTACTTACGTAGTTGTCTGTATCATAAAAATGAACCAGCACAATATAAAAAGCATGTATTGGTTATCTATTGTAGTGATAAATTTTCTTAGAACTTAGTAGCCTAAAACTACAAATGTTTATTATCTCTCACAGTTCCTGAGGGGTAGGGATGTGGGAGCAGATTACTTGGGTGGTTCTAGCTCGGGGTCTTTATTCATGTATAAATTGCAGTTAAGCTGTTGGCTGGAGCTGCAGTTACCTCAAGGCTTAACTAAGGCTGGAAAATTTACTTCTAAGCTCAACACACGTAGTTGTTGGCAGGCCTCATCTCTTTGCTGGCTATTTGCCACAGACCTCTATTTTTTGCCACATGGGCCTTTCCGTAGAGTTCCCTGAATTTCCTCATATCGTACCAGCTGGCTTCTCTTAGAGCAAGTAATCCAAGAGAGAGAAAGATGGGGAGTCGAAGAGGAGGCCTAACGTGGAAGCTGCAGTCCTTTATAACCTAATCTTGAAGTGACATACTGTCACTTCCACCATATTCTATTATAGTTACACAGAACAACACCGGTAAGAGAGGACTACATAAAGGTGTGGCTACCAGGAGACAGGGTTCACTGGTGACTTACCTTGTAGGCGAACTCCCAGGAATAGCAATGATCTATTTCAGAGTGAAGAGGTCACGTAAATCCAGATACAATGTATTTTTTTTTATGAAATTGTAAATAATGTTTATATGCTTATTCTGCCATGTTCTATGGAGAAAGAGGTATTTTGCTATATTTACATTGAATTTAAGAGATGATCTTAGCAAGTTTGTGATTAGTATCATTCTTTGATTCCCTTTTAATATCATCTGAGGTCTTACTGTAATGTAAGTCCTAAAGAATTCTCCTCATAAAATCTTTGAAAGGAGGTGTCTAGCCAAGTTTACTTATCAAATATTTATTTGAAAGTAAGTTTTCTTTTTCTTTCAGATAGCTTATTCTGTTTAGTAGAGAAGATCCTTCCTATGTGAAATAATAGAGGAGGAGTAACAACTTAACATTTGTACAGTGTGCTGGAGTTGTAAAACGTGCTTTTCCCTCAGTACCTGGGAATGGACAAATTTTGGGGGTTGATACTTACTTAAGAAGAAGAAATCTATAATTTGTTTTCTTTTGGGGACTTCATAAACCTCTTTGAGAACAATGAACACAATGGTCTCTCCAGAGGGATGCACTTATGCACACAAAGGTAATTTCACAATTTTGGGGCATCCTCAGAAGGTGCATGGATTTTAGATTGAGAACTCCTTCTTTGAAAGCAGAGGTAGACCTTTGATGGTCTCTGAAAGAAAAGAGTACTTTCTGATTTTCAAAATAGAAAGGGAAGCAATATACTGAACTCTAATTGGAAATGTGTATTTCTTTTCATTTTATAAGGCTTTTAATTTACTTATCCTAATGATGGGTTTTCTTTCTGAATTTTGCTTCCTCCTTAGCATCTGGAGCATAAGAACAGTACTTATTTTCTTCTTTTCCAAGAGAACAGAAAGAAATAGTAAGTTTAATTTCTATATTTTTATAAATACATTACAAAAAAACTATCTTCTAGTGCATTGGTTTCTAATTGAATGGCAGGTTGTGAAATGTATATTGAAATGACAATGTGGTAAATATTGAAGAGTTGTTTACTATCAAGCATTTTGTATGATCAACGTTGTTCTGTTTTTTTCATTTGTGTTATTTTTGTCTTCTTCATTTAGGATATTTTTTACGCAAATAATTTTTCTTTAAATCAAGAGAAATTATTACTTGTTAATTTTTATACAAAACTTTTGTTGCATCATTCTCTTTAAAAAATTTTTTTTATTATTATTATGTTTACGTATTTTGGGAGAGAGAGAGAGACAGAGTGTGAGTGGGGGAGGGACAGAGAGAGAGGGGGACACAGAATCCAAAGCAAGGCTTCAGGCTCTGAGCTGTCAGCACAGAGCACGACGTGGGGCTCCAACCTATGAGTGTGAGATCATGATCAGATTCGAAGTTGGACACTCAACCGACTGAGCCACCCAGGCGCCCTTGCACCATTCTCTTTAACCTCACAGCTCCTAGGCTTTTGTTTTTATGGAAACATGCAACTTAAGGTAATATCTCCTTCTGTAATCTGTCTGTGTACAGATTTTAAAGATTTTCCGGTCTTAAAAATATGAGTTATAAACAAAGATAGGCAAATTTTGTTATAAATGAACTTTATATGTGACTTCTTTTTTCTTGTTTTAACTTTTAATTTTGGGAAATTTCATATGCATAATTACCTATACAAAAGTAGGGTGAATAATAATTTCTCATATACCTGTCACACAACGTTAACAATCACCAATTGATGGTCAGTCTTGTGTCATTTTTACCTCCACCTACTTTTCTACCTACTGTATTATTTTGAAGTAGATCCCAGTTATATCTATCCATAATAGGCTTTAAAAATACATTATGTAATATATTATCATTCAGGAACATAATATTATATCTAAAAAATTTTTAATATCATAAAATATTAAATATGTTTTGTTTGACTCAAGATCCAAAGAAGATTCATACAGATATATGGCCCTCCTCACTTATGACTTCTCTTCAGCCCAGTTTAGGTTCTCTGGTCTAGTCTAGTGACCCTTCCTTGCAGATACCCTTGACTCCTTTGTCCCTCTTTCCCATCCTACTTGTCTGGCAAAAACTGCACCTTGTTTAAATACAATAATATGCTTAATCTATGACTGGCAGAAACTTCTATATGCTTAATCTATCCCTGCATGAGAAAAGCTAAACTTATTTAAATATTTATTCAGTACTGCTACACAGTCCTATTTTATAGTTCCCTAGAAAATTCACTTTTTTCTCTTTGAGAGCATTTTTTGAGATTATTTCTCTTCAAATCACTAATACCTGCCTCTCTGCAAAAAAACAAAAATCAAATCAAAATAAAGCCAACCAATCAACCAACCAAATAAAAATTCAAAATCTACAAACAAACAAAATCCCACGTAATCCACCTGGCCACTCTCACGTGATAGTCTCGCTTTATGGAGAAAATAGATGTAAACAGAGGAGAGCTGCCTCTACTACCAAATGTATCAAGTTGGCTTCATCTGTTTCTCCTTCAGTTATGTTGTCATCCTTCAGTGGTAGTCTGGAAGACTGAGTGTGATCCCATTTATGGTTAAGCCCTCCGTTTATGTTTTGGGTTCTAGATGCTCTGGCCATCTCGAGAACTTTGCGCTTGCCGTTATCTTTTCCTGCAGTTATCCTCTTCTGCATTATCTGTTGCTGTTGGATTGTCTCTATTGGTGTATCATCCTGCCTCCATACGGTCAGCTGGAGGGGAAAACCCTAGCCTGACCCCATACTCCCTTTACTCTACCATGCATTCCTCTCTCTCCTTCAAAGTCTTAATCATCTCTACCTCCACAATTATCTTGAATCTGACCACTTCTAACCTGCTTTACCACTACTACTATCCTAATTCAGGTCATTATTATCTCCTACTTGTACTGTTGCAATGGCTTTCTCACTAATCTCTTTTTGAGGTACAGATCAGTTCTCTTGTCTTAAAATTCTCTGATGGCTGCCAGAGTAAATCTGAATTCTTTACCCCTACTTTCTGGCTTATGCCCATTTCTCTAACTTCATCTCTCTCCACTCTTTTTTTTTTTTTTCACTTTTGCTCCAGCCATCTTTTTGTCTTAACAGACAAGTTTTAGTTCTCTGAATATCAGTTTCCTAATTTGTAAAATGGAAGCATGTATTAACAACATCATTAACATGAAATATTTGTTTTGGCAAGCTATTTTGAGTATTAAGAGAAACTATATGCGAAAGCATATGAAAATTGCAAAGTGTTATATACATGTGGACTGATGACACTGGTTATTCTTTTCCATTCCTTATTCTTTATTTTTCTTGCCTTTTGAATTATTTTTGTCTGACTTAAGTGGGAACAGCAGATATCCTTGTCTAATTTCTGATTTTCAGTGGAAGAGCTTTTAATTTTTACCATTATAGATGATATTTGCTGTGGTTTTAAAAAATATTGATACTTTTTATCATATTAAGGAAATTAAGGTTATGGTGTTGTTTCCAGTGATATTTAGGAATATAGTAGATGCCAGGAGGACAAGAAGAAGTCTAAAACAAATATGTTCTCTGACTTCATGGAACTAACAAACTAGTGAAAAATATAAGAAAACTTATTTTAAAAGAGTGGTTGGAAACTCTTCTCTAAGGAAATTAAATATGTGAATATTTTATCTTACAAATAGGCACACCAGGACATGGTTATTATATAAAGGGGTTGGTTTGAAAATTTATTTCATGGATCCTTTTATTTAAAAAGAGTTACTGTGGGCACCTGGGTGGCTCAGTCAGTTGAGCAGCCAACTTTGGCTCAGCTCATGATCTCACAGTTCGTGAGTTTGAGCCCCACATTGGGCTCTGTGCTGACAGCCCAGAGCCTGGAGCCTGCTTTGGATTCTGTGTCTCCCTCTCTTTGCCCCTCCCCCACTCATGCTCTGTCTCTGTCTCTCAAAAATAAATAAAGATTAAAAAAATAAATAGAATTACTGTACATTTGAATAGGTATTACATGTACATTTAAAATAGACTTCATAAAAGATTGTCTTGCAATCCTGCACGTATTTTTTTTTTAGCATAAAGTCAGTTATAATATTTATTTTTTTAAGCCTGAAGCTATTGATTGTGTTTTTGCCTTTTACTCTCTTTAGTTTTATTTCCTTTGTTATATACCCAGTATAGAATAAGTGTTGGCAAACCATAGCCTGTGGGTCAAGCCCTGCTTACCACCTGTACAGGTCATGATCTAAGAATGATTTTAGCAGTTTTAAATCATTGAAAAATTCAAAAGAATAATATGTAGTGATATTACATTTATATGAAATCCAAATTTGTTTTTATTAAAGCAAAATGCTGTCCATTCATTTCCATGTTGTCTGTAGCTGCTTTCATTCAGAGTTAAGTAGTTGTGACAGAGTGTATGTGGTACTCAGTACTTCAGACTGTTACAGGATGTACAACAAATCACACTGACACAGTTATAACTCGACATTTCAAGTGCCATATGTATTGTGACAGTTTTCTTTTTATTAAATTATCAATGCATACTCATCATATAAAAACAGTAAGAGAAGATTGGACTTTGAATGTTGCATTTTTAGGGCATAGTGGACTGTGGATTATTTTGTTATCAAACTGCAAAGCATTGTGTTTATTACTCAATGACATTATAACTGTGCTAAAAGAATACAAATATACATTGACATTACCATACTGATTACTCATTATGATATTCCCAATTCAGAGAAAAGCAATGGTCAGAAAAATTGGAACATTTAAAATGGCATATATCATCAGAGCTGAATTTCTTCATAAAAATAAAAAGTGAAAATGAAGCTTCAACCAAATAAGTTTCTGAGTGGCTTATTAGTGAAGCAGAGAAAGCCATTTACCAATGGTGAATTAATGAAATTGTGTTTGATTGCAGCAGCTGAAGAAATGTGTTCAGAGAAAGTATACTTTTTTAATTAGTAAGTAGCCTTTTGACAAGAACAATCGCTTGAAGAATTGAGAATATCGGAAGCAAGATAGTTAATTTAAAAACATGGCAAATGATTTCAAGTGATCTTCCAGTCGGCTCTGATACTGCTCAGTTGTAGTTTATTTGAGGAGTCAGTACTGAGGTTGAAGTAACTGAATTAACTTCTGGGAAAAGTCTGTGTGAAACAACTTCAGGACAGAATATTTTTAAAGTTAAAAAACTACCAATTCAGTAGGACCTGAAGTGGAATCTGCCAAGATGTATTATAATATTGGTGGTAAAATATTTCCAAAGACGACATACAGATGGCCCGCAGACAAATGAAAAGGTGCTCAACATCAGGGAAACACAAATCAAAACCACAATGAGCTATCACTTCACACCAGTCAGAATGACTAGTATCAAAAGGATAAGAAACAAGTTTTGGCAAGGATGTGGAGAAAAAGGAACCCTTGTGCACTGTTGGTGGGAATGAAAATTGGTACAACTACTGTGGAGAATAGTATGGAGGTTCTTCACAAAATTAAAAACAGAAATACTGTATGATCTAATAATTTCATTTTCTTTCTTTCTTTCTTTCTTCCTTTCTTTCTTTCTTTCTTTCCCTTCCTTCTTTCCCTTCTTTCCTTTCTTTCTTTATTTCTTTCTTTCTTTCTTTCTTTCTTTCATTATTATTTATTATTATTTCAATAATTTCATTATTTACCCAGAGAAAATGAAGACCCTAACTTAAAAAAGTATACGTACTCCTATGTTTATCTGTTTATTGCAAGATTATTTACAATAGCTACAGAAGCAACCTAAGTGTTCATCAATAGACAAATGGATAAGGAAAATGTGGTGGGTGTGTGTGTGTGTGTGTGTGTGTGTGTGTGTGTGTGTGTGTGTAGTTCTACAATGGAATATTACATAGCCATAAAAAGGCCATTTGAGACAACATGGATGGACTTAGAGGGTATTATGCTAAGTGCTAAGTGAAACAAGTCAGACTGAGAAGGACAAAAAACATGATTCCACTCATAAATGGAATCTAAAAACTATGAATAAACAAAAGCAGAATCAGACCTATAAATATAGAGAACAAATTGATGGTTGCCAGAGGAGAAGGGGGTGGGGGATTGAGAAAAAATGGGTGAAGAGGGGAGGGAAATATAGGCCTCTAGTTATGGAATGAGTAGGTCATGATATTAAAAGGCACAGCATACAATCAATGATACTGTAATAGCGATATAATGGGACAGATGATAGCTATACTTGTGGTGAATAGCCTAACATATAAACTTGTCAAATCACTAAGTTGTACACCTGAAACTAATGTAACATTGTGTGTCAACTATACTAAAAAATATGTGTGAAGCAGAAAAAAGGGTTATTTGGATTAATTTACAAAACTTGTGAAACTGTAAGGTGTTTAAATTCTATGGTTATTCCTCATGTTAGGCAATAGCAGATACTTTGCAGAGCATAGTTGAACCTATCATGTGTTATTAAATTAGTAGTGTCAATGGGGAACTTTATTCTCATGAACTTAAATGTTGTCAGTTTTGTGCACTTTAATCAGAAATAGAAGCTGAATATCTTAACCTGCCCAGCCCTACAGCACTTTGATGGCTCAGCAATGGTAGTTTTATGGTGGTATTTTGAGCTTAGGGCCTACACTGAAATATTTCTGCATGAGAAGAACCATTTTCAACCACTGTGATGGAATGCTGACTAATTTGGAAAATTAGCTTTTGCTGCGGAGTTGATAATGGTTCTTAATGAATTAAACCTAAGATTGCAAGACAAAACAGTCCTTATATGCAAAACCTATACTGATGTAAAACAGGTATCATTGTAATGACAAAAAGTAATTTAAAAAAAAAGGCTATGACAAGTTAAAACAAGAAGCAAGATCTCCATTCTCACAGAAATTTGCAGCAGATATGTTATCTGATCTCGAACTATAGTTCCAGCAGTATTTTCCATACCCCACTCAAGTAGAAAGGAAATTTCCATATTTCCTTTCCATTTAACTGTGCAGTTGAGGGGCTTCCACTTATCTTCAATTGGAAGTGATTCATTTCCAATGTTATGACAAGATAAGGTAAATATCAATAGAAGAATTAAAGAATTCTACACTGTTTGAAATCCCTTCCAAACAGTGAATATGCTCAATTAAATCATGAGCTTGTGGTTTGATTTCAATATTTAGCAGTACCTATCTGTTTGAAAAAACATTTTGAAAAATCAAGTATGTAAAATTTCATCACAAATCAACTTTAACATATTAACATTTGCAGTCAGTTTTGATAGGGAACACTGACTTCTTTTTTTCTTTTCAATTTTTGTTTAAATTCTAGTTACTGAACACACAGTGCAATATTGGTTTCTGGAAGAGAATTCAGTGATTCATTACTCACATATAACACCCAGTGCTCATCACAAGTACCCTCCTTTTTTTTTTTTTTCCCCAATAGAATTTATTGTCAAGTTGGCTAATATACAGTGTATACAGTGTGCTCTTGGTTTTGGGGTTAGATTCCCGTGATTCACCGCTTACATACAACACCCAGTGCTCATCCCAACAAGTGCCCCGCTCAATGCCCATCACCCATTTTCCCCTCTCCCTTCTCCCCCAGCCCCCATCATCCCTCAGTTTGTTCTCTGTATTTAAGTCTCTTATGGTTTGCCTGTTTGTAACTATTTTTCCCCCCTTCCTTTCCCCCATGGTCTTCTGTTAAGTTTCTCAAGATTCACATATGAGTGAAAACATGATATTTGTCTTTCTCTGACTGACTTACTTCACTTAACATAATACCTTCCAGTTCCATCCATGTTGCTGCAAATGGCAGGGTTTCATTCTTTCTCATTGCCAAGTAGTATTCCATTGTACGTATAAATCACATCTTCTTTATTCATTTATCAGTTGATGGACATTTAGGCTATTTTCATAATTTGGCTATTACAACAAGTGCCCTCATAATACCCATCACCCATCTAGCTCATCCCCCACTCTCTTCTTTCCATCAACCATCAGTTTGTTCTCTTTGAGTCTCTTATGGTTTGTTTCCCTCTCTACCTTTTCTCCCCCACTCATATGTTCATCTGTTTTGTTTAGGGAACACTAATTTTGAACCTCAATTAAGTGAAATGTTATCTCCCCACCCAAAAGAAAATAATTCAGTTTTTTTCATTGATAGACCTATGTTACCAAAAAATTAAACTCAATTATTATTGTATTTGAATTTTATCAATAAGGATTTGTGGATGTTTGTTTTTTCTTATGCCTTAAATGTGCTGACTCAATTTTGCCTTTTGGCCCGTAATGCCTAAAATATTTACTGTCTAGTCCTTTGTAGAAAAGGTTTGCTGTCTTCTGGATTAAGGGATAAATATTTGGCTTGGTCTTAACTAACTGTAGATGACTATTCTCTTTAAAGATGTTAACAGACTTCTTTTTCCCCTTTAGTAATAGTAAGTCTGCTAGCATATTAAAAACTAAAATATTTTGGAGAAATTGTAGTAAAATCTTTTTATAAGTTTGTATTTGAATTTTTACATAAATAATATACTTTGATTTGGGTATTCAGATGCTTGCTACCCCAGAACTTCGATGAAGAAATAATAATTTTATTATAAATTTAATTAAAAATTAAGAATATTTATTTAAATTCTATTTGGTAAAATGTTTAAATCTTTTTAAGTTTTGAAAGGTGTTTTATTCTATGTAAAGTTGATTTTTCTCTGATTGTAAATATATAGGCAAAAATATGAAATATGTATGTGTAAAAATCGAGATAATCTTTATCTGTACACATCAGTGAGAAATCCTAAAATGAGAAAGTATTCTTGTGGTTGCTTAATATATATCATTTGGCATGCTATTTTAAGATATCTAAGTATCTTAATATCTGACTTAGCTTTGATTTAAATCTTGTTTTCTAGATGAAGCATTGGATGATTTAAAATCCCAGAAGAAAAAAATAGTAAGTTATTTAAAATTAATTTATACAAAACAAATACATTAAGAATTGAATAAGTAATGTTTATCGGTTATAAGTAATGACTCTCCAAGTAACAAGTATGCTTTTAGATAGCATTTTAATGCTGAAGCTAAATTATGTATAATTTTACTAGTTAATAATGATTGACAGGAAAAAGTAGTTACATGGACCTTTTTGGTTCTGAGAATCTATGTCAGTTGGAAGCTGAAAAGCAAGTAAATGAATCATATTGGAGGATTAATTGAGGCAGAAGGGTAAAAAGGTAGGCGTCCAGTTTGATTATTAGAGCCAAAAAAGGTTAGTTCTAGGTTTTTTGGACAGTTCTCAGGTATTCTGGCTGAAGAAAGGGGGAAGGAAAGAATTGTTTTTTCATTTTCTATCAGCAGCTCTGATCACATGGGTATCTCTTGTGGGGCCAGTTAGATGTGTCCTTCAGACATTTGGAAAGGGGGCTAAGCATAAGAGATGAAGGACCCTAGATATTTAGATGTTGATATATCATAGTCTCTAATAAGTGAATTGAACTTGGTGTTTGACTTGAATTTATATATACTTTTTTGTATAATTATTTTTGAAGTATGAAAATGATAATTGATAGCAATAGCATGTTATGTAGAAACTTATTTAATGAAATTTAATCAAATGCAAATGATCAATGTATTTTAGAGTAACATGTAATAAGTAACAATTATGTGTGAAACTAATAAAAATTATGAAGGTTAAGATTAATGTCAAAAATTATTCTGTGAAGGTGCCTGGCTGACTTGGTTGGTAGAGCATGTGACTTTTGATTTTGGGTTCGTGAGTTCAAACCCCATGTTGGGCTTAGAGCTTACCTAAAAATTTTTTTTTCTGTGAATTGGTAATAAAAGACACTGGTCTTGAGGGTTTTAAGTACTTGAAAAATAAAGGACCTTTAATTCTGAAAGGATTCTTGTTTGAGCTGCTTCAGTGTTCTTTGAGTTATTTGTCAACATTGCATTGGCATTTTTAATGGTCCTGAAACATAGAAATATTGCCATTATATCTTATTGTATTTCTTGCGTTTCATGCATTATGGAACAGCCAGAAATTCAAAATGAGGAAATACTCATGTTTCTCAGTAATATACAAGTTGTGATATGATTGATTCGGTTTGCTGATGTGATAAAAAGAAGAGCTGATAGAGTTGACCAGAGCCAAACCCCACTTGTACCAAAATGGAGAAATTCTGATGAAAGTAGAAAGTACAAGGAAGAATACAAAAGAAAAAAAGAAAAAAACAGAAAATTAAAAAAAAATTTTAAGTGATGAAGAGCCGACCCAGTGTCATTGGTATCACATGACCAGAAAGCAGAAACTTGGGGTAATCTTGGAGTAACAGCAGACTTGGAAAACTCTGTGAAAAGGCAAGCCAAGCTATTTGTTTCTTCTTTAATAGCCCTTGAAGGAATCACAACACAAATATACTTTACCTAGGTCTGACACTTGGGAAATTCAGTTCAGGGTTCAACCTATATATATCTATATATATTTTTTAATGTCTATATGGTTCAAGAGGCGTCAATATTGCAGAATAGTTCAGTATGTCTTGTTTCTTGCAGTATGATTAAAGAAAAATAAGTTGGCTGCTCCAACTCATTAATTAGGGAACACAATTTGTATTGATTTGACTGTTGTTTGTTATAATACTGTTGTTACTGGGAACTAGTCCCTGGCCTTTATTACTCAAGCCCTTAACAGAGCTGCTTTGCTTGAGTTGCATTACATTTTGTTTAGAACAATAGGTGTTAAGGGTGAGTTGGTAAGGAGCACAGTGCTTGCTCATGATTGTGCTGGTAATGAGAGGAAAAAGAAGGATACTACTTTTTTTTCAACATTTATTTATTTTGAGAGACAGATTGAGTGTGCGCAAGCCTGCGCATGCATGCACAGGGAGGGGGCAGAGAGAGAGGGAGAGAGAATCCCAAGCAGGCTCTGCACTATCAGCGTGGAGCCTGACATGGGGCTTGATTTCACAAACTGTGAGATCATGACCTAAATCGAAATCGAGAGGATGCTTAACCAACTGGGCTACCCAGGTGCCCCTGAAGGGATACTACTTTTGAACAAAAGCTAACTGTAATAAAAACTGATCTTCTTCATTGATGTTTAAGTTTAAACTATACATTTATAGCTTTAAAAATACTTTTATTATTGAAATGCCTGTAGAAAAGTAACTTTTATCAGTGTAAAATTATCCAACTCCTGTCTCTCCTCTTTTAATAACAAAATGAATATAAACTGTATTTACTACTTGACATTTTATTAAAGGTGGTTTCCTTAAGGATGCATCTCTTTATTCTGAATAGATTTGTAATATAATTTATAAATTTGTATAAGTGTAATTTGTAACAATGAACATGAATTATCAATTGATTAAAAAGTTAAATTATTTAGGAAAATTAGTATCTTGACAGTTTTAAATCTAAGAATTTAATGTAAGTATTTACTTATTAAAATAAAGCTAGGAATTAATCTTTAATTATCTAAAAAACTCCCAAGTCTAGATACGTACATTTTGCTACTCAAAAGAAAAAAAATATATAGCTTTAAAAAAAATTTATTGTTTAGTAGATAATCCCTCTGCATCCAAGAGCATCCCATCAAAACAGTTCAGAATCAAGATCCATCAAACACAAGTGTTGAAATTTAAGTGGCTTCATGAAAATGGTGTACTTTTTCAAGAACAGTATTTCTATGTGATAATTCCTTTCTGGAATTCTCAGGAAATTTATGTTTTTCTAAATCCTGAGAAAAATCAGTTGAGAAATTAGGGACATGGGAGGGAGTGTTATAATTCCCCGAGTATTAAAACTTAACAATTAACTACAAATGTTACTGGTTCAAAGGAATCCACTAATGCCAGTTGAAAGAAAGAGTAAGAAATGCTGACATGCTGAGCTATAGGTTAACGTGGACATTTCTGGAAACAGGACAGGAGCATGTAGTAGAGAAGTACTATAACCTAATTAATCAGTCTTGCTTTTGTGGCCATATTATGTTTTATGGGTCCTGTCTCTTGTTAATGTTGAGTTATTCTTGCAAATAGGTAATAATAAGCTTATACACGTAATATATTGTATATATAATTCTGTGAATGACATTCCATGAAATAAATTTTAGAAGCAAGATAAGTCCTTAAATTGGCACGTTTGGCATGTGATTCCGTATAGGGCTGTTGACCTCACTAGAAGTTTCAAATGTTATATTTTTATATTACCAGATAATATTTGCTGCCATTTTTCAGTGTTTGAATATTCACTATATATTATATAAATTGATCTGTAGATCTTTGTAAATACTAAGAAATGCAGAGAGAAAAGATGTGACTGTTGTTGTGGAATACTCCTATATGAAATCAGAATATGATTTAAAATCTGAACTAGTAAAAACAATATTGATTTCAGCAGAATAACCAAAATCAGGGTAAGCAGACAGTATTTTCTTCATTGGAAAAAGATGAATTTAAACAATGCAACATGTACCCTAGTGCTCTGAATTGAAGATACTTTGGGGTACACTCTTAATAATTTGACCAAAGTCAATGTAAAATGAAAGGAAATTTGCTGCATCTAGAATATTTGCCATGAAGCAAAGATAAAAAATATTAGATAGAGCTATTGATTTTTTTGTGTTTTAAAATTTTATTTCATGAATGATATTATTTTATTTTTTCACCTATTTATTTATTTATATGATTTATTGTCAAATTGGTTTCCATACAACACCCAGTGCTCATCCCAACAGGTGCCCTTCTCAATGCCCATCACCCACTTTCCTCTCTCCCCCACCCCCCATCCACCCTCAGTTTGTTCTCAGTATTTCAGAGTTTCTTATGGTTTGCCTCCTTCACTTTCTGTAACTCCTCCCCCTCCCCCCCGCCATGGTCTTCTGTTAGGTTTCTCAGGATCCACATATGAGTGAAAACATATGGTATCTGTCTTGCTCTGCCTGACTTATTTCACTTAGTGTAATACTCTCCAGTTCCATCCACGTTGCTACAAATGGCCGGATTTCATTCTTTCATGAAGGATATTTTAAAATTTAAGTATTTCTAGGATTACCTTTTAAAATTAAAAATTTTTCGGGGCGCCTGGGTGGCGCAGTCGGTTAAGCGTCTGACTTCAGCCAGGTCACGATCTCGCGGTCTGTGAGTTCGAGCCCCGCGTCAGGCTCTGGGCTGATGGCTCAGAGCCTGGAGCCTGTTTCCGATTCTGTGCCTCCCTTTCTCTCTGCCCCTCCCCCGTTCATGCTCTGTCTCTCTCTGTCCCAAAAATAAATAAACGTTGAAAAAAAAAATTAAATTAAATATTTTTCTGACATTTGTGGTAATGTTTTCTTTTTAGTGTTGTCTATGATGAAATGTGTATATCAAGTAGAAGTAATTTTTGCATGTTATTGAAATATATAATAATATCATTGATTCATAATAAATTATTTTTTTAAATAAAAGGTCTGAAACCTTTGGTATAATGTATCACAGAAAAGCAATTATATAATTTATTAGTACTTAAAATATAAAAAATATTATGAAAAATATAGGGTAATTTATATATTAGGGAATTCTGAGAATCTGATTTTTCATTCTTGCATCTTGGGATTAATATGTTGGGTATTTGAAAACACTGTTTTCAGACCCATTCTGATTTATTGGGATATCACTAAAGATTATGTGTTATTGTAATTGAGTACTGTTGTAGACTTTCTCCTACATTATTGTAGTTATCTTTTTTTTTTTTTTCCAACGTTTATTTATTTTTGGGACAGAGAGACAGAGCATGAACGGGGGAGGGGCAGAGAGAGAGGGAGACACAGAATCGGAAACAGGCTCCAGGCTCTGAGCCATCAGCCCAGAGCCCGGCGCGGGGCTCGAACTCATGGACCGCGAGATCGTGACCTGGCTGAAGTCGGACGCTTAATCGACTGCGCCACCCAGGCGCCCCTATTGTAGTTATCTTTAAAAATATTTTTGAGAGAGAGAGCTAGAGTGAGAGAATGGGGGAGGGGCAGGGAGAGAGAAAGAGAGAGAGAGAGAGAATCCCAAGCCCAACATAGGGCTTGACCCCATGAACCGTGAGATCATGACCTGAGCCAAAACCAAGAGTCAGACGCTTAACTGACTGGAATTCTGAGAATCTAATGTTTCATTCCTGCATTTTGGGATTAATATGTTGGGTATTTGAAAACACTGTTTTCAGACCCATTCTGATTAATTGGGATATCACTAAAGATTATGTATTATTGTAATTGAGTACTGTTGTAGACTTTCTCCTACATTATTGTAATTACCTTCAAAAATATTTTTGAGAGAGAGAGCTAGAATGAGAGAATGGGGGAGGGGCAGAGAGAGAGAGAGAGAGAGAGAGAGAGAGAGAGAGAATCCCAAGCCCAACATAGGGCTTGACCCCATGAACTGTGAGATCATGACCTGAGCCAAAACCAAGAGTCAGACGCTTAACTGACTGAGCCACCCAGGTGCCCCTATAGTGCCTAATAGTAGTATGAAGAAAGTATTAATGTATCTGTTTTACAAAAAGAGAAACTGAGGCCAGAAGACTTGCTCAAAGTCTTTCTGGGTAATTAAGAATGGATATGTGCTTTAACCCTGATTTTTTTCGGACTTCAGAGTTTCAGGCTTATGTTTTTTTCACTGATCAGAATGTCTGTGTTTAAAGTAAGTTGAATTCACTTAAAATGTTATATGGATACATGTGTTAATTAAGATTTATGTGAGAGAGGCTCCTGGGTGGCTTAGTCGGTTGAGCTTCCGACTTCGGCTCAGGTCATGATCTTGCGGTTTGTGGGTTCAAGCCCCGCGTTGGGCCCTGTGCTGACAGCTCAGAGCCTGGAGCCTGCTTTAGATTCTGTGTCTCCCTCTCTCTCTGTCTGCCCCCCCCCCCCCCCACTCTGACTGTCTCTCCTTCAAAATAAATAAACATTAAAAAAATGTGAAAAATTTTTGTTAAAAGTGCAAGAGAACGGATTTATGTCTTTTAGTGCTTTAAAAAATGATTTTATTGAAGGTACTTTACATGAACATGGACATAAACATGAATACTGGCTGAATGATCAGCAGGAATTGCAATCATTTGGTGAAGTGTCATTTTGGTTTTGAGTTTTGTGTGTTGTTTCAAAGATCATGGTTGTATCTAATCTTCTTTTTAAGCCTAGAAATCATCTTAGTCTAGAACTGTGCTATCCAGATCAGTAGCCAGAGCTACGTGTATCTTTTAAATGTACATTGTTTAAAATGTAATAAAACTACAATTCCATTCCTCATTTGCACAAGCAACGTTTTAAGTGCTCATTTGTCACATATGGCTTAGTGGTTACTGTATTGTGACGATGTAAACCGTTTTCATCATCACGTAAAGTTCTATTGCCACAACATTATTAGTCTAAGACATCAAAAATTAATTTGTAGAGATCAGGGACTTAGTTCATTGATATTCCATGTGGATTCCATGTAGATTTATGTTGATTTGGAGGCGTATAAGATCTTTCTATCTCAATTCCTACTTTTTCCTCAACTCTCAGGTGATACTGCAAACCTTTCCTTTACATCAGAAAATTAAACTTGCTTGTTTTGAGAATTTATCATAATTTTGAAATGATTTGGAAAATTTTTAGTTTCACTGAACCAAGGTTAATAAATCATTCATGTAAGCATTTCGCTTCTTAAATGTTGAATTGAGTTTTTAATGAGGAATCCATTAACAACTGTTGGCAGCATTTTTTTTTAACTTGGTAAATGTGCTCTTGTGTTGAATTCTAAAATAAATGACCTTTGAAATAAATATGACATTTACTGAAATCTAAGTGGCTATAGTGGTCACTGAAAAGGAAAAGAAAACGTCCTATTCCAGTTTTTGCAAAAGCATTTTCTACTACACATTAGCTATTTGTCATAATATGACTGTCTTGTACTAAAATTAAACTTTCTTGATATTGGGCCGTAACTGCTAAAATGATACTTTACTACTTATTGCTTTTTAAATTAAACCCTGTATTAAGCCATAGAGTGACTTGAATGTATTGTAAATAAAATGCTATAATAATGAACTGTTTTAATTACAGTCCCTAGTGTGAGTATAGAACTCAGTAAAGTTTTTATTTAAATTCTTACTATGTTTTTTTCCCTCTCAAGTTGTTTGGATCTAAGTAAAAAAGGAGGAGCTTCAGCTTTTAAAGTCATTTGAGCAAATTCCATGGCTGTTCTCCCAGTTAGTGAGTTTCACTGCATTTGCAGCAAGCTAATTGCTTCTGCTAATAAATAATCTAAAATCGATGCTGACAGCAGTTAATTGGCACAGAGATTTTATTTTGTAAAGCTCTTGGCTAACGACCTTCTTTAAATTAATAGCATTAAGTGCTATGAGGAAATAAATCTGAGGAATTGCCTGTCATTTGCTTGTCATGTCTAATAACTTCCAATAATGATGGCTGATAGATTTTTGCACATTCCATTATTGAAGTTGGTGCATGTAATTATTCTCCTCATTATATGTAAACAATTAGCAGTATTTGGTATTTCCTTCCAGTAAAGCTGTTAAATACAAGTAACATATTAGAGGTTAGAAGCCATTTTAAAATCTGGATTTTAATTATTTGAATGTAGGAAGTCTTTCATGCTATTTGGATATATTATGTGCTGTTTATTTTAAGCATTGTACTTGAACATTTTTAGAGTAGGACGTTTAAAAATAAGTAGTGTATATGTTTTAAAGTGTGACAATTTATGGAAATTTTTGTTTGTAGCTTGAAGAAGTCATGGAAAAAGAAACTTATAAAACGGCTAAATTAATTCTTGAAAGGTTTGACCCAGACTCAAAGAAAGCAAAGGTAAGGCTGTTATATCACTGCTATTTTATTATAAATAGCGCATTGTATAGGTCACTGTAATAACATAACTGTAATTGACAGGAGTTTGAGCCGCCATCTGCTGGAGCAGCTGTAACTGCAAGACCTGGACAAGGTAAATAACTTTGTAGAAACTGCTGCTGCTGTTGGAAAGATCCATATTTATCCAAGTGAGTTCAAAAGTGTGATAGAGGTGTGTAAAAACTTGTGTAGAATGCTTTTATGTTGATTTATACTTGGTAGTGTGGGTTATGACTTGGAGTGGATGGCAATAAGTTTACTTCATTTTTATTTTACAGGAATATGTTGATAAATAAGTAAAGATTTATCTTTTGAGATTAAATATATAATTGATTTTAAGCTTTTGAAATTTAAATAATTCCATCAATATTTTGTTAAGTTTTTTTCCGCCTTTCTTATAAGAATCTCTTAGGGGCGCCTGGGTGGCTCAGTCAGTTAGACATTTGACTCTTGATTTCGGCTCTCGTCATGATCTCAAGGTTTGTGAGATCGATCCCTATGTTGGGCTCTGTGCTGACAGTAGGGAGCTTGCTTGGGATTCTGTTTCTCTCTCTTTCTCTGCCTGTCCCCTGTGCGTGCACTCTCTCTCACTCTCTCTGTCTCAAATAAATAAATATATATATATATAAAAAGAATCTCTTAGAATGCCTTATGAAAATTCTTACATTTTTATGATTTATTTTTGAGAAATTTAATAAACATTTTTGTCAAGCTTGAAGTTTCTTCTAAAAACTTTTATTTAGAAAGATAATAAAATAATTTAGAAAGTTTGAATTTCTAATAATTAAGAAAAAATAGAATTACTGCTATGTAAAACATAAACTCTTTCAAAAGTTGTGTTGTCAGATTATTAGCGAAACCATCACTACTATTGTATTAAATATTACATAAAATTTAAAAAGTTACTATTTTAAGTGGCTACATAAAGTAATTCTAAGATTGGCATGTGAAAAGATATTTTTGAGTTTGTATTGGCTTTCCTCTTTGTTCTTTTTTCTAGAATATCATAGTTTGTAAGGCTTTTGTTACAATACAGAATATATCATTTTTAAAAATTTAACTTTTGGGGTGCCTGAGTGGTTCAGTTGATTAAGTGTCCGACTTTGGCTCAGGTCATGGTATCACGGTTCGTGGGTTTGAACCCTGCGTCAGGCTGTGTGCTGACAGTTCAGAGCCTGGAGTCTGGAACCTGCTTTGGATTCTGTGTCTCCTCTCTGCTCCTCCCCTGCTTGTGCTCTGTCTCTCTCTCTCTCAAAAATAAATAAACATTAAAAAAACCATTTTTTAAAATTTAACTTTTGGGGCGCCTGGGTGGCGCAGTCGGTTAAGCGTCCGACTTCAACCAGGTCACGATCTTGCGGTCCGTGAGTTCGAGCCCCGCGTCGGGCTCTGGGCTGATGGCTCGGAGCCTGGAGCCTGTTTCCGATTCTGTGTCTCCCTCTCTCTCTGCCCCTCGCCCGTTCATGCTCTGTCTCTCTCTGTCCCAAAAATAAATAAACGTTGAAAAAAAAATTAAAAACAAAAAATTTAACTTTTATTCTTATAAATCATCAGAATTGTAGCCTGGTTTATAAAGTTAAGGATGACTTTTAGAACTTTCAGAAGTCAATTCTTTTATAAATGTCCACAGAGACCATTGGTACTAAATAAGCCATAATACTTTTAGGTTTTCTTTTTATTTATTTATTTATTTATTTATTTTTATTTTTTTTTTTGAATGTTTATTTTTGAGAGAGAGAGAGAATGAGCAGGGGAGGGCCAGAGAGAAGGAGACACAGAACTGGAAGTGGGCTCCAGGCTCCGCCTCTGCTATCAACACAGAGTCTGCCATGGGGCTTGAACTCATGAAATGTGAGATCACGACCTGAGCCAAAGTCAGAGGCTTAACTGACTGAGCCACCCAGGTGCCCCAGTTTTAGGTTTTCTGATTGGCAGGGCTATATGGGAAGAATCCCACCCTCTCCCATTTTCTATAAGTAGGATTTTGGTTTATAGAAATAGAAGCCTGATATTTTGATGAATATAATAAGTTTACATATGATTAAAATAAATTAGTCATAGATACTTGCACTGAAACTCCTGCCTTCATAATACGTTTACATTTTTATACAACTTACACTTGTTTTTAGTAATTTTAAATGTTTCTTAAAATGTTTTTATTTATTTTTGAGAGAGAGACAGAGTCTAAGCAGGGGAGGGCCAGAGAGATAGGGAGACACAGAATCCGAAACAGGCTCCAGGCTCTGAGCTGTCAGCACAGAGCCCAGTGTGGGGCTCGAACTCACAAACCATGAGGTCATGACCTGAGCTGAAGTCAGACGCTTAACTGACTGAGCCACCCAGGTACCCTTTTCTAGTAATTTTAAAAAAGTGTTCGGTCTATAGGCCAGGTTTCTATAATTTTTACAGTATTTTGTATAACTGGTACTAATGTTTCAAAACTACTTCTTAAATAACCTTAGGAAATTTTTAAAATGTGATATTTTGCAGAAAGCTGATGCTGTTACTTAAAAAAAATCTGCTCTTTTCTCTCATTAAAAAAAAGAGGTATGAACCCTTTACTGACATTTTTAAGTATTTAATAATATTTAGGCAACATAATTTCCTTGAAGAATTTAAATTTATTTTTCCTTAGAAGCCTTTGAAACTCAAATACATTTTTTCCTTTTGATGTCATATTGTAGTCATAGAAAAACCATTGCTGGTCTCTGCTGTGGATTCCTGTGGTACTGCTTTTGGATATCCTTTTAGCCTTTTAGGGAGAATTAGCCACTAGTTATAAGATAAATGAATTGTTTGTTTGTTTCTTTCTTTATTTAAAAAAATTTTTTTAACATTTATTCATTAAAAAAAATTTTTTTTAAGTTTATTTATTTTTGACAGAGACAGAGTGCGAGCATGAGCTGGGGAGGTGCAAAGAGAGAGAGGGAGACACAGAATCCGAAGCAGGCTCCAGGCTCCAAGCCGTCAGCACAGAGCCTGACACGGGGCTTGAACTCGTGCACTGTGACATCATGACGTGGGCCAAAGTTGGACACTTAACCAACTGAGCCACCCAGGTGCCCCAAACGCTTATTCGTTTTTGAGAGACAGAGAGAGACAGATCATGAGTGGGGAAGAGGCAGAGAAAGGGAGACACAGAATCCGAAGCACGCTCGAGGCTCTGAGCTGTCAGCACAGAGCCCGACGCGGGGTTCGAACTCACAAACTGCAAGATCATGACCTGAGCTGAAGTCGGTTGCTCAACCGACTGAGCCAGCCAGGTGCCCCATAAATGAATTGTTTATTTAAAAGAACATGTTAAATAATTCTTATGTGCAAATACCATGAGGAGTACAGAGATGAATATAATAGGTTTTCAACCTTAAGAAGCGTATAAGCTTTTTTTTTTTTTCCTCTTAAAAGTATTTCTTCTGGAGGGTCCTATTGTATTACTAGTTCTTCATCTGCAGTAATTAATTGCTGTTTGGAGTTTTTTCCTTATTGAAAAAAATTCTAAACTATATCTCAACTTCATTCTACTTTTTGAGAATTATAATTGAGTTTTGTTGTTTAATCCTTTCAAATCTCTTTTAGGTTTCTATTATTGTGTAGGTGACTTAGTCATACATTTTATTTATGTTTAAGTTCTCTGTTCCTGTGATTTAGTCAAATATTTATGTCTTTGCTTTTACCATTGTTCATTCGTTTGTTCTTTCCTTCCTTCTCCTCCTCTCCCTCTTTTTCCTTCCTTTCCTTTCTTTTACCTGTTTCTGAACTGAAATAGGTAGGGGAAAAATATATATGTGCATATATATATGTGCAAAAATATATATGAATATATATGTGCATAAATGGTGCTTGAATAGATTTGCTCCCAAATCAAATTGAATTGTGCTGTTCTTATTTGAATCTAACTCTCTTGCATGATTGCTGAACCAGAACTGTGATTCACGTGTAGTAGATATATTTCTTTTATTTCTTATTACTTAGTATTAATAATATATATTATACTGAGATTGATTATAAAATTTGAGAATAGTGTTCTTTGGTTTTCTTAGGTTTAGCATTAAAAGGAATGTAGTATTTACTGGAAACAATACTAACCTGACCTTCACCTTCTTTTTAATAAAGTTAATGTTTTAGAATATTTTTAGATTTACAGAAAAATTACCAAGCTAGTACAAAGAATTCCCATATACCTTTGTACCAAGTTTTCCCTGTTAACATCTTACATTAGCATAGTACATTTGTTAAAGGTAATGAGCCAATATTGATTCACTATTAAAAGTCCACATAGCTTATTCAGATTTCCTTAGTTTTTTATTTATTATTTATTTATTTATTTATTTATTTTTAATGTTCTTTTTATGTTTCAGGATCTCATCCAGGATATACCACATTGCATTTAGTTGACTTGTCTTCTTAGGCTTTTTTGGCTGTGCTCGTTTCTCAGACTTGTTTTTCATGACCTTGACAGTATTAGTCTTGACCCTTTTTTATAAGGAATTTTTATCAGTGGGTGCTTAATATTAGAAAATCAGGGTAATCATTTGATATGAAGAAATAAATTAACATAAAAGGTAGATCTATGTGTATATATACATATTTACATTTAATAGAATGATAACGGTACTTAGAATCTTAGCATTCGTTCTAGTTCTGTAGAAATCATAGACTGAGAGATGGGAAGACTTTGTTCTTAGTAGATTAAAAAGTAGTAAAGTTTGGAATTAATGAAAAATGATATTTGCAAGTATAATTTTCTGAATAGATTCTGTAGGATAAAGAAATCTAGATATTTGGGGTTGGTAAGAAATTTGTGTGCTATTGGGAATGGCCTATAAGACATGGAATAATTGATGATGGAGAGAGTGGGGACAATTGGTAGAGAGTCTGTAAGGAGGCAAGAAGGAATGGGATTTAGTGTACAAGTGCAGGAGTTGGCTTTCGATACGAGCGTGCATAGTTCATCAATAATAAGGGAAGACAGAGAACATGGGCAGATACAAGTAGGTAGTGAGAATTGTCTTCTGATTGTATCTATTTTCTTAATGAGAGTGAGAATGGGGGAGACATTGTTGGGGCCCTGAAGAGAATATATAAAATAGGTCTCTAGGAGAGTAAGAGAGTAAATGGATTAGGAAAATGTAGGAATGCCAGGGGACACTAAAGTCCACTTAAAGTTAACAGTCACGAATTTAAAGCACGGTTGTGCGTGTTTTCCTGTTGTTTAGCTGTATGGGTAGAGGCATGGAGTAGGAAGAGAGTTGGTTTTAACCAGGGTTGGGGTTTTGACTAATAGATTAAATAAAGTGATAAAGGGGCAGGGTGGTGAAATTGTTTGCAAGGGAGTGATTATAACAATATATTGTAGAATCTAAGATGATCATGAGGGAAGTAAAGACATGAGAGGCGGGTGATGGACATCAAAGGTATTGGTAGTAGTGATACAGGGGTCTGAACTACAAGATCTCTTTTGTATGGCTCTTGACCTTAGAATTGGTTTTACATTTTTAAAGTGTTCTAAAAAATAAGAAAGAAGAATAAGAATATCCAACTGAAGCTGTATGTGGTCCACAAAGCCTAAGATATTTACTATGTAACCCTTTACCAAAAGTTGGCTGACCCCTTTAATAACTAATGGATTATAGATCTCCCCTTGGAGTTGAAAGAATAATTGAGAAATTAAGCTGGAAGGGTAACTGTGCTTTCAGAGTGGGATGTTTGAACTTGAACATGGTGCAGTTACCTTTAATGTCAAAGTTCTAAGATTAAGTTATGACCATAAATTCTTAACAGACTTTCTTATATTTGTTTCAAAAGGAAGTCACCTATACATTCTTTTTTACCTTTGTACATAACCCTGCATCTCTACTAATGACATTAACAAAAGAAAAGTCAATTGTATTCTGCCACAGCTAAATTTGAAATCAATAAGTATTGCAGAAAAATTTAATGGCTCTAGCAAATGGATTATAACTTCTCAAGTAGGTTTTTAGAATTTACTCACTTGTGTTACGTGGCATATGTGGAAGATTAAAGTAGAAATCACTGTTTTTGATCTTGATAGCAAAGGGAACGATACTTCATATTTTACTGTTTTTTGAGGTGTATGTTTGATTAAAAAATCTGGAAAACACTTGTAAAATAGTAAATTTACTTTTTGGGATGTTCTTAAGTGTCATATCTATACTGTTGCAGTTGTCAATTTTTTTTTAATGTTCATTTATTTATTTTAAGAGAGAGAGAGAGAGAGAGTGGGGGAGGTTCAGAGAGAGAGGGAGAGAGAGAATCGTAAGCAGGCTGCATGCTGTCAGCACAGAGCCCGATAGAGGGCTCGGTCTCACGAATCGTGAGATCATGACCTGAGCCAAAATCAAGAGTCTGACACTTAACCGACTGAACCACCCAGGCGCCCCACACAGCTATCTATCGAATAACAAACCACCCCAAAACTTAGTGGCTTACAACAACATTCATTTGTTTTGCTCATGAATTTTCAGTGTTGGCAAGGTTTGACAGAGACTGAGCATCTCTGCCTCACATCTTTTGGATCTACCTGATTGGGCCTGGAAGATCTACTACTAGGATGGCTTACTCACATGGCTGACAAGTTGGGGCTGGCTGTTAGTTCCTCTCCGCATGGAGTTCTCTCATGGGGTCACTTGGGCTTGCTCCAACATGGTGGCTGGATTCTAAGAGCAAGCAGCCCAAGAGACAGAAAGTAGTCCTGAAAACTGGCGCATTTATATTCTCTTGGTCAAACAGGAACAGATTCAAGGGAGGGGACATAGACGTCCTCCATCCCCCATTTGATGGCAGGCAAACCAAAGCATCCTGGGCTTGTATTTTAAAACTGCCATGTGTGCCTTAATACAGGTAACAAAGGCATTTATGTCTCCATCCATTTTTCAGTGTTCGTCTTAAATGCCCCATTCCCATGAACCCTTCCTTCATCCCATCACCGAGTTTAATCTCCCCATTCTTGGGCCCTCTATGGCACTTTGTTGGTTCCTTTTTTATGGCACTTACCTGCTGTTTCATGATTTTTGTGTGATCTTTGCTTGCCACCTCTGTGTGCAACTCTGCATTCCATTCAGTGGTGCTTTACTCAGAGTGGTTGCTTAATAAACGTGCTGAGTTGAAGGAAATAAAAGAAAACTTTTTCTTAGAATTAACAAATTGTGTTTAAATGTTGTAAAATAATAATTTACCAAATGGGATGTTGGTGAGCTGCCAGGTGCAGGTTGTTTAAAGTTGAAAGAGGTAGGAGACTAAGTAGAAATAAACCATCAAGGTGATGAAAAAAGTAAATGTTGAGATAAAGAATTATAAAGCAAAACATTTTTTTTTAAATGTTTATATATTTTGGGGGAGAGAGAGCGAGCATGACCATGAGTGGGAGAGGGGCAGAGAGAGAGGGAGAGAGAATCCCAAGCAGGCTCCACGCTGTCAGCACAGAGCCCCAAGCAGGGCTTGAACCCATGAACCATGAGATCATGACCTGAGCCAAAATCAAGAGTTGGATGCCCAACTGACTGAGCTTCCCAGGTGTCGCCAAACATCCTCTTTTCAACTGAAGTACAATTGACATACAACATTATATTAGTTTTAAGTGTACAACATAGTGATTTGACAATTGTGTACATTAGCTTTCCAAGCTAAGTGTAGCTACCGTCTGTCACCATACAAAGTTCTTGCAATATTGTGGACTGTATTCCCTATGGTGTACTTTTCATCCCAGTGGCTTACTTGTTTTATAATTGTAAATTTGTATCCCTTAAGCACCTTCACCTATTTTGCCCATCCCTCTATCCTCCCCTCCTCTCTGGCAACCACCAGTTTGTTGTCTGTATTTATGAGTCTATTTTTTATTTTGTTTGTTCATTTTATTTATTTATTTATTTATTTATTTATTTATTTATTTATTTATTTTAATTTAGTTTTTATTTTAGTGCAAGTGGGAGACAGAGGGAGAGAGAGAGAGAGAGAGAGAGAGAGAGAAAATCTTAAGCAGGCTCCCCTGAGCCAAGATCAAGAGTTGGATTCTCAACTGACTGAGCCACCCAGGCATCCCTGTTTATTTTTTTTAGATTTCACATTATAAGTGAAATTACATGGTTCTTGTCTTTTTTCTGTCTGACTTATTTCACTTAGCTTTATACCCTGTAGGTCCATCCATGTTGTTGCTAATGACAAGTTCTCACCCCTTTTTATGGCTAAATAATATTCCATTATATGTATAGATATGTGTGTGTGTGTGTGTGTGTGTGTGTGTGTGTGTGTGTGTGTGTAAATGGCACATCTTGATCCATTCATCTATTGATGGACACTTAGGTTGCTTCCATATCTTGTTTATTGTAAATAATGATGCATTGAACATAAGGGTGTATTTAACTTTTCAAATTAGTGTTTTTGTTTTTCTCTGGTAAGTACTCAGAAGTGGAAGTTGTATGGTATTTCTACTTTTAAATTTTTAATTTTTAAGGAAGCTCCATACTGTTTTTCATAGTGATTGCATCAATTTACATTCCTACCAATATTGTAGAAAGGTTCCCTTTCTTCCACATCCTTGCCAACACCTGTTATTTCTTGTCTTTTTGGTACTAGCCATTCTGACTAGTATGTGGTGATATCTCACAGTGGCATTGATATTCATATCCCTGATGATTAGTGATGTTGAGTTTCTTTTCATGTGTCTGTTGGCCATCTTTGTGTCTTCTTTGGAAAAACATCTAGTCATGTTCTCTGCCTGTTTTTAAATTGGATTATTTGTTTATAAAATAATATAAGAAAATATATTATTAATTTAAAAAGCAGAACAACACAAATAGTAAACTACAGGCTGGCACGTGGCATATGTGATTAGCATATTTTCTGCTTGAAGTTGGCTTTTTTTGTATGGTCTCCTGAAGTTAGGCTGAAATTCTCAATGAGGCAGGCAACACAAATTCAGCTGATTAACAATCTTAATTCTGTCTGCAATCTTAATTCCTCTTTCATGTGACATAACATTTATAGGTTCTGAGGATGAGAATGTGCATATGTGTGGGAGGCCATTTTTCTGCCTACTATACCATCTAAGTTGGATAACAGGCAGTTGGAAATTTAATCTTGAAATGCAAGTGGAAAGTAAATTTATTTCACAGATGTTTATTAAGCTCACACTCTGTGCTAATTACTTACCAAATCCTGGGGCTACTAAGATGCAGTTCCTGTCTAGGAGCTCTTGGTTCAAAAGGGTGCGCTCATGTAAATAATCTTAACGTATTAAGGACCACAATGAAGGTGGTAGGTACAAATCACAATGCATTATGAATTTTAGTAACAATGTGCCTTGAGAACACACTGGGATAGGACTGTTCAGGTCTACTTCACATGCAAAGATAAGAAGAGGGAAACAATGGGGTACCTTAAGAGACTGCAAATAGTGCTGTATGCCCCAAAAAGGGAGGTAGTGTTTATGTGAGGGAAGGATGATCATGAAGCATTTTGTATGCAACATTCTGGAGTTTGGGACTTTATTGTATATGTGACATGGAAAGCCACTGGAGGCTTTGCATTTTAGAAAGAACCCTTTTTTTTTTTTTTTTTTTTTGGTAATATGGAGAATGGATTTGGAGAGAACAAGGTTGAAGACATGGAGATGGATTAGGATATAATCTATTATAGGTAAGAGATAAAGGCCTACAGGATATAAAGTTGTGGCAAAGGAGTTGAAAAAGAAGAGATTTAAGAGATAATTAAGATTTAAGATTAGATTGACAAGATTTTATGACAATTAGATTTGGAAAGTGGGGAGTGGGAAGAGGGGTCCAGATATCACCTAGGTTTTTTTGGCAACTGGTTAGATGTTTTAAGCAAGATAAGCATAAGACTTGGAGTAGTACGTTTGTGTAGAAGATAATGGATTTGCTTTTGGATTTGTTGAGTCAAGTGACATCTAAGTGGTATGGTTTACAGGTAATTGATTATTTCATATGAAGCTCAGGAAGAAGGTTAAGGTTATAGGTACAGATTAGGAACGATTGGGACGTATAGATGATAGTTATTAAAACCATGGGATTGAGTGAAATTGCCCAGGGAGAGAAAACAGAGTAAGAAGGCCTATGGCAGAACTCCAGGGAATATTAACATTTAAGGGTAGATGGCAAAAGGAGGAGCCCAGGAAAAAGAAGGAATGATTAAAGTTAAAAGCAGAACTAAACTGGCATCTAGAAAGTTGAAGTGTAGTTAGGGATGCATCTGCTGTCGTAGTCTGCAAAGGGTCAGGTGAGTAGAAGACAAGTGAGGCCATTGAATCTGATAAGTTATAACAGAGTTGAGGGCATTGTTGTAATAAACACTGGGATTTGTATCCTGCCTCCATCTCGTATTTTACTGTGAGAATTTGCAAGTTGCTTAGCTTTTGAGCTTTAGTTTCTTCTTTTGAAAACTAAGGATAAGAATTATCTCAAAGAGTTGGTTTAAATATTAGATGAAATTAGTAAACTCACATTAATCACCTAGTGTAGTTCCTAGTAGATAATAGGGATTCCTTAAAGAGTAGCTGTTAACAGTAATGGTGTAGGTTTGTTGGTAACCAAAGCAATGGTGTCTTCAGTGGTAAGTGGTAAGTGATATTGTAGCTAAGAAAGACAAAAAACAGATTGTGTTGGGTTGAGAAGTGAAATGTTGGGCAAGTTTTTCTTCCCTCCCAAAAGCTTTGCCTCTATGGGAAGGAAGAGGTTATGGAGTAATTTTGTTGTTAAAAGGCATCCACCTATTGAGAAAACAATCTAAGTGGAGAAATAGGGCAGAGGCTGAGTTTAAAGTAGCTTAGCATGAGTAGGATATGTAGAAGATGGTACAGTGAATATAGAGTTCAGAAAATTTTGAAAGTAAAAGAGATGTCAGATCCATGGTCTTTATTATTTTGATTTTTTAAAGGAATCATATAAATTTATTTTTTATTTTTTTAAATTTTTATTTTTTATTTATTTATTTATTTATTTATTTATTTTTTTTTTCAACGTTTATTTATTTTTGGGACAGAGAGAGACAGAGCACGAACGGGGGAGGGGCAGAGAGAGAGGGAGACATAGAATCGGAAACAGGCTCCAGGCTCTGAGCCATCAGCCCAGAGCCCAACGCGGGGCTCGAACTCACGGACCGCAAGATCGTGACCTGGCTGAAGTCGGACGCTTAACCGACTGCGCCACCCAGGCGCCCCTGGAATCATATAAATTTAAACATTAGAGACCAGAATTTATATACATTTAACAATGGAAATTCTTCTGAAGATATATCCCTTATGTCTCACAGAACTACATTTAGTAATCACTTATAAAGAGCCTTATTCACCCCCAATTTAAAAATCTCCACATTTACATATGTGAATCATTCAAAAGCTTTTTCTTGACACTTTTTCTTATGAGGCTTAGAACTGGACACAGTGTTCAGAAAACCTTTGACCAGTGCTAGGGAAAATATGAGGATCATCTTTGTAGTTTTGCCAACACTCTTTAAAGAAATTTGAAACCCAGAGTAGATAAAAGACTTTTTATCTACATAAGGAACTGGTGGTATCACTAGGATGAAAATCCAGGTCTCCAAACTATAATATGGTATTCTTCCTATTCCAGCTTAATACTGAAATGAAGACAAAACCCTCTACATGTAAAGAATCAGTATTTAAAAATCTGATAAATCAAGAGAATTATTTGATTTCTAGAACTTTTATCTCAAGAATTATCGATAATATGCTAGAGTTATAGATTTAAATTTTTGCATAAATTGTGAATTTACACATTTAAGTCAGTTCACAAATAACTAGGAAAACATTTAATTTGTACATTAATGTCTACATTTTATTTTTATTATGGCTTTAGAAGTTGTAGGTTGCTTAGTTTTTGATTTATTGTAATCTCTGCAAAGTTTAGATGAATACTACTAATAGTTATTGTTTATTAAGTACTTATTAAGTACTTGTGCTTTGGTTAAGCCCTTTGTGTTGCTTGTCTCATTTAATCTTTACAACAACCATAAGAAGTTAAGTATTCCTATTATGAGGAAGCTGAACTGAAAGTTGTCATCAACTTGGAAAAGGTTGCATGCACATCTAATAAACAGGGTAGAGCTGAAACTTAAATCCACACAGCTTGATCCCGGTGTCTGGTTTTTGTTTTTTTTTTTTTTGTTTGTTTTTGTTTTTTTTTTTTTTAGTTTCAAGTTTTTATTTAAATTCCACTTAGTTAACATACAGTGTAATATTAGTTTCAGGTATAGGATTTAGTGATTCATCACTTATATATAATACCTAGTGCTCATCACAAGTGCCCTCCTTAATATTTATCACCCATTTAACCCATTCCCCTGCCCTCCTCCCCTCCAGCAACCCTCAGTATGTTCTCTATAGATAAGGGTCTGTGTTATTGCTTGCCTCTCTCTTTTTTTCACCCCATCTTCATCTGTTTGTTTTTTAAATTCCATATGTGAGTGAAATCATATGGTATTTGTCTTTCTCTGACTTATTTCTGGCAGTCTATGTTTTTTAACAACTCTCTTGTTTTTTCATTATTTTAAAATTTGTTTATTGTAATGTACTGGTTTTTAATCTCATTCAGATTCTATTTGTTTCATTGGGAATTTAAAAATATAGACATGTACTCATTCTTGTTGAATGTGATTTTTATTGAATCAGTGACTGATCACAGATAAGGATGTTGAAACATCTTGTAGTGAAGACTTGAATTTATGAAACACTCTTTATGATACTTTGCCAGAATGATGTGAAATGCTTGGTAAATATTTTGGGGGGATGGTATTTTACATTTAAATGCAGGAAATGTTGAATATAACAATATAATACTTAGTTGAATACCATAAACATTTTAGAGAAATTATAATACAAAGCATTTGTGAATGGCAGGTGACTAAAAGTAGATAAATCTTAGATGTTTTAAATTGAGACTACCAGAATATTTCATAACACCTTACCAACTATAGATTGGATGTTGTACTACTAGGTACTTTCACCTATTGATATTCTAATTCTTTGTTACTTGCTTTTCCTTTGAAAACAATGACACTATGTTTTCTCCCTTTCCTGACTCTCTTATATCATTTTTCTCCCTTTTCTGCCTAAATTTAGATTTAGAAATTATTAAGCCAAGGGTCTCTTTCATGGAATGCTACACATGGTGTCCTTTGTTAACTAGCTAGTTACAGACCTCATCTTTCAGTCCTACATGGCTGATGTTAAAAGGGTGCTTTAGTTAAGTGCTCCAGGGTAGATGTGCATTCAGAGGAAGCAGTTTCAAATCTTAATAGCTACTTTTAATATAGTCTAATACATGTTAAACTTTTATTTATCTGGAAGGAAAATGTCTTTTTTTGAGTTATGGTTTACCTGAAAATTGGCTGAAAAATGATTTGCAGTACCTGATACCTTGTTTTTTAAAATCAATTCAAATGACCAAATCTTAATATAATTTCACTGATCTTAGTACCTTTTGTGTTTTTTTCTTTTTTTTTTTTTTTTTTAAGTAGACTCTATACCCAACCTGGGGCTTGAACTCATGACCCTGAGATCAAGCGTTGCATGCTCTACTGACTGAGCCAGCCAGGTGCCCCTCAGTACTTTTTGCAGCATTTAATGGCTTTCCTAATGTCTAACCACCTCTTAAGGTGTTCCTTGTGAGTAAAAGATAATTAGGTAACCAGCTAATTTGCAAGAGATATTAGGATACAATTAGTCCAGGTAAAATCTGAAAATTTCTAAACTGCATGGAAAATCACCAAATACAAAGACAGTTCCATTTCTATAATGATGATCTGCTTGTAATTTATTATTTCAGTGGCTAGGTTAGAGACTAAATTAAGAGCCAGAGGAAAATTAGTTGGTCTCAGTAATAACACCCTAACTGGTCATTTGAAAATACTTTGTGTGAAAACACTGTCATCTGAAATATTATGGATGTATTCAGTAAATGTGAGCTATCAATACAGACATTATCTTATTTAATCCTTATTACAGTTCTATGAGTTAATATTATTATCCTGAATTTACAGATGAAGAAAAGAGGTTTAGTGAAGTTATCCCATCTAAGGTCTTGTAAAGCTGTAGGATTCTAACCAGACTTTTCTGATTACAGGGCCCAGGTTCTTAGCTGGTAGACTAGATTGTAGTAAACTGAAATCTGATGCTAGAGCTATACTTTTAGTGGCAGTGAACTTTTAATGAAAATCTTTAACTGCCAAACAGAGTCCAAACTTAAAATATTTTGCTTCTGGAAGTATGCATTTTTACCAGTCATGCCAATTGGAACTTAACTTCTTTAGTTTCAGCCTACTGTTTAAGGATTTGTGATAATTTAAGGTGATATGTAGAATTAAAAAGCGATAAGCACTTCTTTACTTGAGATCTTACCATTGACATTCAAGTAAGATATGGTGGGAAGGGGAGATGATAGAAGTGAAATGTTATGGAGTAGGGAATTATGAAACTTTCTGTAAAGGGCCAGATAGTAAATATAGTAAATGGCTCTGACAGTCATATGATCTCTTCTCAGCTCTTCTAAAGCAGCTATAGGCAATATGTAAACAAAAAAGAGTGTTGTCATGTTTTAATAAAACTATAAAAAGGGGCAGGAGCCTGGATATGGCACATTTACCAACCCCTAATACAGAAAATCTTGTAATTTCTGCAACTAAAAGATGAGATTTATTTAGATTTATTTGTGATGATACTGTTTATGCAGAGTGGAAGTTTTCCTTTATTGAATGTATTGACAAAAAAAATTACCAAAAGGATGTTAATAATATAAGGAGAGTGGGAATGGTACCTAATAGTAAAGAATACTTTTTCAGCATTTCTGTGACTACTTAGATTAAGTACCTCATAAATTATTTGATGATTCTAGAATATACTTCATTCATTCATTTCTTAGTTATCTTTTTTCTTATCTTGAAAAAAATCTGCCATTTTCATTAGAGTTTTCACTAATTTTAATAAACTTTCTTTCCTTCATCATAAATTAGAGAGGATTACTGTAAAAAGACATGACACATAATTGGGGATGGTCTTATTTTCAATGAATTTATTTTGAAAAGTGATACCTGTGACAGATTGAGGCTTTTTGTGTAAACATATACAGTTGGAAGTATAGGATCAGAAATGGAGTACTCTGTTATAGTCAGTTTTCAATGTACATTTTATAGATTTCTTATTATAAGAAGTCTCGACCCTAGAGATGCTTTCTGGTGCCACAAAACTTCATTAAACGTGTCATTTGTGGTATTGGCTAATACAGATACTAAATTGAAAATACACTTTTTAATTCTTATTCTCAGAGATTCGTCAGCGAACTGCAGCTCAGAGAAACCTTTCTCCAACACCAGCAAGCTCTAGCCAGGGCCCTTCTCCACAAGTTCCAGTATCTCCTGGACCACCAAAGGACAGTTCAGCCCCTGGTGGACCCCCAGAAAGAACTGTTACTCCAGCCCTATCATCAAATGTGTTACCAAGACGTCTTGGATCCCCTGCTACTTCAGTGCCTGGAATGGGTAAACAGAGCACTTAATGTTATTTACAGTTTATATTGTTTTCTCTGGTTACCAATAAAACGGGCCATTTTCAGGCAGTATGGAAATGGCATTTCATTTGGAAATAGCAGAGCAGTTATCTGATTAAGCAGGAGTTCCATATTCAATTAGCCATAACTCTTTACAGCTGGCACCTTGTGATACTGAAACCTATTTCTTGAGCTCATTTAACTGTTATGGCTTCTTTGTTTAAATGGCAATAAAACTTTGTAGTATTCTGTAGTCAACAGTATAGCATATCTTTTTATATTCAGATTTAGAATGGCTCCAGATTTATATAAAATGGGGATAGAAGAGAACACTTTTGGAATATATTCATGTTTTTTGCTGAACTCTTCACATACATTTTCAAGCATGACAACATATTCCAGGAAGACTATTTCTGCATTGTAGTCTACAGTACTATTATTGTTACTGTGGGCTGGTAGATTTTTCTTTTATTAAGCCAAAGAACCTTAGTATTTTCTGACAGATACTTGAGCATAAAGTTCTATTAAATTAACATACTGCCTTTACTATTTCATTTCTTTGGATTTTCTTTGTTCAGTGTGGTAGAGCTCTAGGGGAAGACACCATTTTTGAAGTGTAATAGATTATATTACCCTGATTATTATTTCTTTTGGAATGTGATGGTACATGGAAATCTACTGCTTCAGGAGATCACATTATTTTATATAAATTTCCGTGTCAGATTCTTGAATATGGTAGTAAATGATTTATCTTGTCTTTATTTATTTATTAAAGTTTATTTATTTTGAGAGAGAGAGAGAGAGAGAGAGAGAGAGAGAGAGAGAGAGCGCATACACACACAGGGCAGAGAGAGGGAGGGAGAGGATCTCAAGCAGTCTCCATGTTGTCAGCACAGAGCTGGATTTGGGGCTCAGTCTAAACCGTGAGATCATGACCTGAGCTGAAATCAGGAGTTGGACGTTTAACTGAGTGAGCTACCCAGGGCCCCTATTTATCTTATTTTAGGATATTTAATTCTAATTTAGATGATTTTGTTATTTCATGAGTAATTACTAACCTATAATTTATAATGATTTTGAGGCTAGTGAGTAGTTGATATCAAGTATACAGGGCACTTATATAATAAAAGCAATCTAAATGTTGCTATGACAGTAGAGTTTTTTCCTGCTTTGCGTTAAAAAAAAAAAAGCATAAGATTTTAGAAAACTGTTAATTTATAAACAAATTAAGAAAGCTGGCTGCAAATTAAATGTATATAAGTCATAACTTTAGTTACTGAAAAAATACTTTCAAATTTGACATATAATGTCACTTAAGGCAGCCATGTATTTTGTGAAATTTAGAAAAATTAAGTTGATTGAAAATTATTTATCTTTCTGTTATTATCTGATTGATTTGAAATACACATGATTTGTAAAGTTCTTAGTTACTGAAAAGTTATGAAAGAACTTTTTCTTGTCTGAGAATGCATGAATTACATACATTTGTGTATCTAATTAGTTTTAAGGAAATAAGTGTATTTATTTATTTTGAGAGAGAGAGAGAGGGAGAAACCTGTATAAAGTAATAAAAACTGTATTGCATGTATAAGAATAAGGTTATAGAGGGGAAATGGCCTAAATTTCACGATCATGTAAATAAAGCATATTTTACTAATGTTCTTGATTTGTTTTCCATGTAGAAGAGTATTTAAGTTGTACATTGCCAAAAATATGAATGAGTTAAATGATTTCTTATAGAGAAGGTTAATAATTCATTTTTTCATTATGCCATATTTGTGGAAGAGAATCAATCTAATGTGTATTACCACAGGGCTCCCATATGTTTGAAAATTAATAACCAGCAGGTACTTGATAATTTGCCAGGCTGTGTAAAAATGACCAGTATTCCTACAATGATTGCTTTTGATGTTTGTATTAATTACCGTTATCCGTAACAGCATAAATGTGAAGATGTGTTATTTTAAAAGTCATCAGTATGCACAGCATTTAAGATATTTCTTATGAAATCTGTTGTTTTATGTATCCAGATTCCTTTATGGACATTTTCATTTTAAACATGTAGAAGTAAAATATTCCAGCAAAAGGTAATTTGACTTGAAGGCTTTCAAGATATAATTTGGCATACTTATTCTAGTTGAAAACTTGATAATGAGTGTGCATTATCTAAGTGTTTGCATCCAGGTTTACTTTTTTTTTTTTTAATTTTTTTTTTCAACGTTTTTATTTATTTTTGGGACAGAGAGAGACAGAGCATGAACAGGGGAGGGGCAGAGAGAGAGGGAGACACAGAATCGGAAACAGGCTCCAGGCTCTGAGCCATCAGCCCAGAGCCTGATGCGGGGCTCGAACTCACGGACCGCGAGATCGTGACCTGGCTGAAGTCGGACGCTTAACCGACTGTGCCACCCAGGCGCCCCCAGGTTTACTTTTTGATGATAACAATTGAATGTTAATACAAGTAAACTAATATCTGATGAAATCTGAAAAAATGTTCTTGATTTGTTATATTAAGAACTTATTCTACAACTTAAATTTCATTTGTTAATTGCTACAATTTTGACATCATTTGCCCTTTTTTAGATGGCAACAGCCTTTAGGTTTGTGGTGATTTACAAAGCAAATCTCTTTTATTATCCTTTAAAACATTAATATAGTATTGTTACTCTTAAACTTTGGTTTTTGTCAGAATCATTTTGAAAACCTTGTATCCTTGTATTGCAAGGCTTATTCCAGCAACGTCTCATTTTGTTGCAGTCTTCTGTGAGGTCTTCATGTAAACCTTCATTGCTGCCCATCTTATTTTTGTGTTCATCCTGCCTTGCTTTACAAAGGCAAACATCACTTATTTTATTCTCTCACTTTCTTCTTAGTGCTGCCTTCTGTGTTGTCTCTCAGTTCAGAGTATCTCCTACAAACAGTTCTCTTTCAGTTTTCAAAGTTTGTGGAGTTACAGTTCATAGCTCTTCATTTTTGTTGTTGATGTGTTTATGTGATGTAAATCACTAATTAAAACTAGGTCATTGGGGCACCTAGGTGGCTTAGTTGGTTGAGCATCCGACTCTTGATTTTGGCTCAGGTCATGATCCCAGTGTCGTGGGATTGAGCTCCACATCAGGCTCTGTGCTGAGCATGGAGCCTACTTAAGATTCTCTCCCTGCATCTGTACCCTGCTTGCGTGTGCTCTCTCTCAAATAAAAATAAAAATAACGAAAAAGCCCCCCCCAAAACTAGGTTATTCTTTTACTCTCTATTCTCCATTTGTCTCTTCTGATATTGCCTAGTTTATTACATGAACACAGTATGTCTCTCTCTTTGTTTAGATCTTCAGTTTTTCTCAGCAATGATTTGTAGTGTTTAGTATGTAGGTTTTGTATGTTTTTTTGGTTAAATGTGTATGTAATTGTTTCCAACTTTTGATCCTAATGTAAATGGCTTTGTTTTGGTATCTCTAGTTGTTCATTGCTAATATATATACATACATATATATATATATATATATAAATGCAATTAATTTTTGTATTTTGGTCTTGTATCCTGTAATCTTGTTAAACTTATTAGTTTTATTAGTTTTTAAATAGATTCTATAGTATTTTCTACATAGACTCTTACATTGTCTGTGAATAACGGTAATTTCTACTTCTTTTCTAATCTGGATTCCTTTTGTTACTTACTCTTACCTTATTGCACTAGCTAGAACCTTTAGTACAATATTAAGTAGAAGTGTCAAAAGCAGGGGCGCCTGGCTGGTACAGTTGGTGGCGTATGTGACTCTTGATCTTGAGGTTGTGAGTTCAAGCCCCATGTTGGGTATAGAGATTGCTTAAAATATTAAAAAAAAAAAAAAAAAAAGAAATTGCAAAAGCAGACATTCTTGCCTTATTGCTGATCTTAGGAGGAAAGAAGTTACTTTTTCACCAGTCAGCATTATGTTAACTGTAGGGTTTTTTCTGTTGTTGTTGTTATTGTTTTGTTATATATGGATAACTTTCATCAGGTTGAGGAAGTACCCTTCTATTTCTAGGTAGCTGAAGACTTTTATCAATAATGGATAATGGATTTTATCATTTTTTTTTCTGCATCTCTTGAGATGCTAATAATGGGGTTTTAGTTTATTTAATGTCTGTTCATACAGTGAAATACATTGATTTTTAAATATTAGACTATCTTGCTTCCCTGGGATAAATCCGACTTAGTCATGGTGTTTTATTTTTTATATATAGTGTTGGGTTTGATTTGCTTAAAATTTGTTAAAAATGTTTGCATTAATTTTCCTTAGGGATATTGGTCAACAGTATTTTTTTTTCGTATAATGTCTTTGTCTGATTTTGCTATCAAAAGTATGAGAAAGTATTCTCTCATCTTCAATTTCACAGACAATTTTGTGGAGAGTTTATATTATTTTTTCCTCAAATGTTTGGTAGAATTGACAGGTTGAAGCATCTGACTCCAGTGTTTTCTTTGTGGAAGGGTTTTTTGTTTTTGTTTTCAAACTAAAAATTCAGTTGAAAAAAAATCTACAGACTAATATCCCTTAGGAACATAGATATAAAAGTTCTTAATAAAATTTTAGCATGCTGAATAGTTACCGGTTTCTTGTTGAGTAAGCTGTGGTAGTTTGGTGGTCTTTCAAAGGATTTGTCTATTTCACTTAACTTTTGAATTTATTGGGATAAAGCTATTCATTATACTCTTATTATCCTTTTGATATCTTTATAATTTAGATTTATGCCACTTCTTTCATTCCTGATGATAGTATTTTTTATCTTACCTTTTTTTTTTTCTCTGATTAGTCTGGCTTGAGGTTTATCAGTTTTGATCTTCTCAAAACAACCAGATTTTCTCAATTATTTTTATATTTTCTATTTTATTATTTACTCTTTATTCCTTTATTCTGTTTATCTTGGGTTTCATTTGCTCTTCTCTTTTAGTTTTTTAAGGTGGAAGCTGAGTTCATGAATTTTAGATTTACCCTCTTTCATAGATGTTTAGTGTTATAAATTATCCTCTAAGTACTGCTTTAGCTGCATATCATAAATTTGATATGTTGTTTTTTCATTTTCATTCAATTCAAAATTCCATTTTGATTTTTCTTTGAACCCTCGGTTATTTAAATGTATGTTATTTAGAGATTTGTTATTTGGAGATTTCCTTGATGTCTTTCTGTTGGTGATTTGAAATTTAATTCTATTGTGTTCAGAAAACATACTTTGTATTTGAATCTTCTTAAGTGTACTGAAACTTGTTTTATGTCTCAGAATATCATCTGTCTTGGTAAATGTTTTATATTCACTTGAATACATATTCTGTTTCTGTTGAATAGAGTGGCTATAAATGTCAGGTCAAGTTGGTAGCAGATAGTGGTGTTCAAGTCTTTTATGTCATTACCGATTTCTGTGTTTATTCTGTCAGTTATTGAGAGAAAGCTGTTGCAATCTCCAACCACATTGTTTTGTGTGTATAAATAAGTAAATACTATTATATACATATATACACATTATATATATTGTGTATATATGTTGTATATACTGTTATACATATATTTTATATGTTATTGTGTATATATATTATATATACTATTATGTATACGTATATAGATTACATATATACCAAATATATACTTGTCTGTTTCTTTTTGTACTTCTGTTAGTTTTTGCTTCATGTGTTTTGAAGCACATTATGATGCATATGTATGTTTAGGATTATTGTGTTCTCTTGATAAATTGACTCCTTTGTCATCATAAATTACCCTTTTTTATCCCTGATAATGATATTAATATAGCTACTCCAGATTTCTTTTGATTAGTGTTAGGAAATTTATATATATTGTTTCTGTTATTTATTTTTAAACTATTTGTGTCTTTGTATTTTATTAAAAAAATTTTTTTTTAATGTTTATTTATTTTTGAGAGAGACAGAGACAGAATGAGAGTGGGTTAGGGGCAGAGAGAGAGGGAGACACAGAATCTGAAGCAGGTTCCAGGCTCTGAGCTGTCAGCACAGAACCCGACGCGGGGCTCGAACTTATGAACTGAACTGTGAGATCCTGAGCCAAAGTCAGACACTCAACCGACTGAGCCACCCAGGCACTCCAATGTTTATTCATTTTTGAAGGAGAGAGAGACAGAGTGTGAGCAGGGGAGGGGCAGAGAGAGAGGGAGACACAGAATCTGAAGCAGGCTCCAGGTTCTGAGCTGCCAGCACAGAGTCTGACGCGGGCTTGAACTCACAAACTGTGAGATCATGACCTGAGCTGAAGTCGGACGCTTAACCGACTGAGCCACCCAGGCACCCCTTTTTCACATTATTTTTAGTGGGTGTTTTGGGGTTTACATATATCTTATATGTATATACTTTAACTTACAGTTCACCTTCAAGTGATATAATACCAGTTCACAAGTAATTTGAGATTCTAACAACAGTATACTTAGGTTTCTCCTTTCCTGGACTTTGTGCTATTATTGCCATACATTTTACTTCTAGATATGTTGTAAACCACACACACAAAAAGTTATTTTTCCTTTAAGCTATCAATTGTATTTTAAAGGGATTTAAATAATGAAAGTTTTGTATATTTACCCGCATGGTAACCATTTTAGTTATTTTTCTTTCCTTTGTATAGATCCCACTTTCTGTCTGACGTCATTTTCCTTCTGCCTGAGGACTTCTTTTAACATGTTTACAGTGCAGTTCTGCAAATGATGAATTCTTTCAGTTTTGTATGTTTGAAAAAGTTTTCATTTTGCCTTCATTTTTAAAAGATGTTTTTGCTAATACGGAATTCTAATTGATAGTTTTTGTTTAAAAATATTGTTTTACTATCTTTTGGCTTGCTTATTTTCTGATGAGAAATCTGTCATTCTTATCTCTGTTTCTCTGTATGTAATGCACCTTTTTATGACAGTGTTTAAGATTTTCTCATTTTTAAAAAAAAAATTTTTTTTTTTCAACGTTTATTTATTTTTTTGGGGACAGAGAGAGACAGAGCATGAACGGGGGAGGGGCAGAGAGAGAGGGAGACAGAATCGGAAACAGGCTCCAGGCTCTGAGCCATCAGCCCAGAGCCCGACACAGGGCTCGAACTCACGGACCGCGAGATCGTGACCTGGCTGAAGTCAGACGCTTAACCGACTGCGCCACCCAGGCACCCCAAAGGTTTTCTCCTTATTACTGGCCTTAAGCAATTTGATGATCTGTGCCTTGGTGCAAAATTATTTCTTGTGCTTAGGGTTTGTTAATATTCTTGGATTTGTGGGTTTATAGCTTTCATCAAATTTGGAAAATTTTTTTTTTTTTTTGCAGTACTGTTTTCTCTGTCCTTTCTTATGGACTCCAATTATATGCATATTATGCAGCTTGCTGATGATTTACTTAAAAAAAATTATAGGCTTTTCTTTGTGTTTCATTTTGTATGGTTTCTATTGCTATATCTTCAAATTTACTTTTTCTTTTCCCTGTAATGTCCAAAGTGCTATTTATCCCATCAGCAGATTTTTCATCCTAGACATTATAGTTTTCATCTGTAGAAGTTCAGTTTAGGTCTTTTCAATTTTTCCATTTCTTTACTAACACATTGAATCTTTCCTGTAGATTCTCAAGCATATAGAATAGAGTCATAATAACCATATATTTGTCTACTGAGGCGCCTGAGTGGCTCAGTCAGTTAAGCGTCCAACTTCAGCTCAGGTCATGATCTCATGGAGCCCTGTGTCGGGCTCTGTGCTGACAGCTCAGGGTCAGGACCCTGCTTTGAACTCTGTGTCTCCCTCTCTGTCTGTGCCCCTCCCCCGCTCATGCTCTGTCTGTCTCTGAAAAATAAATACATGTAAAAAAAACCAACAAAATACAAAGCTTTAAAATAATGTGTATTTGTCTACTAATTCTATAAACTGTCATTTCTAGGTCATTTTTGGTTATTTTTCTCATTATGGGTTGTATTTTCCTGCTTATTTGCATGTCTAATAATTTTTAATGCTTTTTTTTTAACTTAATTAAATGTATGGGTCAATGCCCATCCCCCATTTTTCCCTCTCCCCCATCAACCCTCAGTTTGTTCTCTGTATTTAAGCGTCTCTTATGGTTTGCCTCCCTCCCTCTCTGTAACTGTTTTTTTTCCCCCCTTCCCTTTCCCCATGGTCTTCTGTTAAGTTTCTCAAGATCCACATGTGAGTGAAAACATATGCTATCTGTCTTTCTCTGACTGACTTATTTCACTTAGCATGATACCTTTCAGTTCCATCCACGTTGCCACAGATGGCAGGATTTCATTCTTTCTCATTGTCAAGTAGTATTCCATTGTATATATAAACCATATCTTTATCCATTCATCAGTTGATGGACTTTTAGGCTCTTTCCATAATTTGGCTATTGTTGAAAGTGCTGCTGTAAACATTGGGGTACAAGTGCCCCTGTGCATCAGCACTCCTGTATCCCTTGGGTAATCCTAGCAATGCTATTGCTGGGTCATAGGGTAGTTCTATTTTTAATTTTTTGAGGAACTTCCACACTTTTCCGGAGAAGCTGCACCAGTTTACATTCCCACCACCAGTGCAAGAGGGTTCCTGTTTCTCCACATCCTGGCCAGCATCTATAGTCTCCTGATATGTTCATTTTAGCCACTCTGACTGGTGCGAGGTGGTATCTCAGTGTGGCTTTGATCTGTATTTCCCTGATGATGAGTGACGTTGAGCATCTTTTCATGTGTCTATTGGCTATCTGGATGTCTTCTTTGGAAAAGTGTCTATTCATGTCTTTTGCCCATTTCTTCACTGGATTATTTGTTTTTCAGGTGTGGAGTTTGGTGAGTTCTTTATAGATTTTGGATACTAGCCCTTTATCCAGTATGTCATTTGCAAATATCTTTTCCCATTTCATTGGTTGCCTTTTAGCTTTGTTGATTGTTTCCTTTGCGGTGCAGAAGCTTTTTATCTTGATGAGGTCCCAATAGTTCATTTTTGCTTTGAATTCCCTTGCCTTTGGAGATGTGTTGAGTAAGAAATTGCTCTGGCTGAGGTCAAAGAGGTTTTTTCCTGTTTTCTCCTCTAGGGTTTTGATGGTTTTCTGTCTCACATTCAGGTCTTTCATCCATTTTAAGTTTATTTTTGTGTATGGTATAAGAAAGTGGTCTAGTTTTCATTCTTCTGCATGTTGCTGTCCAGTTCTCCCAGCACCATTTGCTAAAGAGACTATCTTTTTTACCACTGGATACTCTTTCCTGCTTTGTCAAAGATTAGTTGGCCATACGTTTGTGGGTCCAATTCTGGGTTCTCTGTTCTATTCATTGGTCTATGTGTCTGTTTTTGTGCCAATACCATGCTGTCTTGATGATTACAGCTTTGTAGTAGAGGCTAAAGTCAGGGATTGTGATGCCTCCTGCGTGGTTTTCTTCTTCAGTATTACTTTGGCTATTTGGAGTCTTTTGTGGTTCCATACAAATTTTAGGATTGTTTGTTCTAACTTCAAGAAGAATGCCGGCGCAATTTTGATTGGGATTGCATTGAATGTGTAGATTGCTTTGGGTAGTATTGACATTTTAACATTATTTATTCTTTTAATCCATGGGCATGGAATGTTTTTCCATTTCTTTGTGTCTTCTTCAATTTCCTTCATAAGCTCTCTATAGTTTTCAGCATACAGATCTTTTACATCTTTGGTTAGGTTTATTCCTAGGTATTTTATGGTTCTTGGTTAATGCTTAGTTTTTGAGCGAGACAGCGCGTGAGTGGGGGAGAGGGAGAAACAGAATCCGGAGCAGGCCCCAGTCTCTGAGTTGTCAGCACAGAGCCCGCCATAGGGCTGAACTCACAAACCATGAGATCATGACCTGTGCCTAAGTCAGATGCTTAACCCACTGAGTCACCCAGGTGCCCCATCATGTCTAATAATTTTTAATCTGATATCAGGCATTGTAAGTTTTATGTTATTGAACACTGGATGTTTTTATGTCTCTATACAAAGGTCCTCTGAATGCTTCCCCAGTGACCTGTGAGTTATGAAGGTTTCCACTCTGGTTGGTGAGAACGTGCTATACTTTGGGCCCATGTGAACACTATTACCTTTAATATTTGGGGGCAATTCTTTCTCTGTCCTCAGTTTCATCATACACATGTACCAATCAGTACTCTGTTGAATAGTCTCGGGGATCCTCTGTAGATCTTTGGTGTTCTTGCTCTGTGCATTTTCTTCTCTCTAGTACTCTTCCTGTAAACCCAAGCTGCCTTGGTCTTCCTAGAGTTCCAGCTTTATCTTCTCAAACTTAGGGAGACTGATACATTTCAGCTGGATTTACCCTCCTTGAGCTGTTGCCTAGAGATTTTCTCCAGGCAACAAGCTGGGGCAATTGTAGGTTCATCTTATTTGCTTTTGGTCTCTCAGGAATCTTTATCCTACCTTGCCTGATTTTTAATGTCCTTACAACTGTTTCATAATATATTTTGCATAGTATTTTAGTTGTTTTAGGTGGAAGGTAAATCTGACCCCTGTTTTACTCTATTATTGCCCCAAATGGAAGTCTCCTAATTTGTTATTACATAAGATGTTAAGAATCTGGGCATTTTAAAAATTAGTTTGTACAGAGACCAATGTAGCTTCATTTCTTAATAGATTATGTTGACGGTTTTGATATAGAACATAATTTAACATATTTTGTAGTATATATTTTTAATGAAAACCTGAATGCTCTGAAGAGATTTATAAGAATTGCTATTATTTTTGTTAAAATCTTTCAAAATTCTGACAAGCATGGATAGTACTTGGTAAGTTAATTAAATTTTAAATGTATTTTATACATATAAATAAATATATGAGTAATATTTAAATATGTATCATGTAAAAATAACTATATAAATAAATTTTATTGTTCCTTTACTAGGTCTTCATCCTCCAGGTCCACCTTTAGCAAGACCCATTCTCCCCCGAGAGCGAGGTGCTCTGGACAGAATTGTTGAATATTTAGTTGGTGATGGTCCACAGAACAGGTAATGTTTGTTAGGGTGGTAGGTAAATGAAAATGAAGAAGTTTATTGGTCAAAAGGGTGTGTGTGTGTGTGTGTGTGTGTGTGTGTGCGTGCATGCACACTAGACATTCTATGGTTTTGTGACTCCTGTTTCCTTATTTTAGAACATAATAGAATATTTTATGCCCCTGTAAAAGAGAACATACTCAGTTGTTTTTCAGTAAGAGTTTTGATAAAATGCAAAAAAAATATAGAGAGAGAACAAAAACTGTTGTGACCCTACTATAAGATTATTTTTAGAGAAATTAAATCATTTGTTTGAAACTTTTAAACTTGAAGAGCACACAAATAGTGAAAACTTGGTAGTTTGTAAGAAATGGGGTTTTATAGATGTCAGTATGGGAGTCGGTGATGGTAATGATTTTAATGGCAACGAGGACAATTTAGATATGTTTGACACTATGGTTTTCAAAATAGTTTTCCAATTATTATCTTATTTGATTTTTACAATAAGTCTAGGAAGATAGGGGTGATGTGAGCAGAGCAACTGTCATAATATAGACTTTTAAAAAATACTTCAGGATAGTAGACTAGAATATTTGACAAGGTTATTGGTTAATATTATTTCAATAAAAGGACTAGAATTTAATGTTAATGTAATAATTGTATATTATTCAAAACAGACAAGTTGTTGTTTGGTTGGGCCAAGTGTTAAGTGCATACACAGAGAACAGAGAATGTATAAATAGGAAATGAGGAAGATGTATAACTAGGATAGACACAGCAATCGTGATGTTTGGAAGTTAACCTTTGGACTGGACTAAACAAATTCATTTCTTTACTACAGACTTCTCAGAAGTTTTATTTTATTTTATTTTATTTTATTTTATTTTATTTTATTTTATTTTATTTTATTTTATTTTATTTTATTTATTTTATTTATTTTTCAGAAGTTTTAATAACATTCATTGTGAATCACTAAGGGGTTCCATCTTTTCCAATCTAATCTGACCATGGATTTTGGGTCTGTTAGCCTCAGAAATATATGTTAGGAAGTACTGAAATTTAAGTGTTCTGTTATTGAATATGTTTGTTACCTTAGTAAGGATATATTCATTTGACTGTTGCTTAGTTTGTTTTTCGTTTTGTGTATAAATTATATTTTAGAAAGGTTGAAATTTTGGCTGTTATGGTTAAAGGGTATTGTTTATTGTTTACTAAGTAACATTTAGTCTGTTATGGCATATTTAGCTGTGTAAAATATTAGTTAGCTGTGATGGCTATTTTCATGGGCTTTGTCTGCATTTGTAACTGATCTGTTCATTTTTCCTTTTGGTGTAGGTATGCCCTTATATGTCAGCAGTGTTTTTCTCATAATGGAATGGCTTTGAAAGAAGAATTTGAATACATTGGTAAGAATTATTGGGCGTTTAGATTAAAATATTTTACTCTTAAATATTTCATCCTATGCCAAGTCCCATGTAATGTCACTTTGTTTTAGGTGCTGTTTGTATTGTTCAGGCATATTGTCCTTATTTTAGAACACAGAGCAAAGCAGGAACAACAATGCAGGTTTTTTCCTCATATAGTGTACAACTTCTAGGTCTTTTCAAACTTCATTGTGCATCAGAATCACCTGAAGAGCTTTTATTTATTTATTTTTTTCAACGTTTATTTTTTATTTTTGGGACAGAGAGAGACAGAGCATGAACGGGGGAGGGGCAGAGAGAGAGGGAGACACAGAATCGGAAACAGGCTCCAGGCTCTGAGCCATCAGCCCAGAGCCCGACGCGGGGCTCGAACTCACGGACCTCGAGATCGTGACCTGGCTGAAGTCGGACGCTTAACCGACTGCGCCACCCAGGCGCCCCCCTGAAGAGCTTTTAAAAATACCATGCCCAAGACCCACCAACTAAGAGTCTGTTTTAATTGATGTGGGTCCAGGCTTTTTTTTTAAGCTCCTCAGAGGATTCTCATGTGCAGCCACTATTAAAAATTATTGTGCTAAATTACTTATGTTTCTTAAATATGACATACTATAGTTTCTTGGGCACGTGAGCAATGTTCTGGATTTTAAAATCCCTAATGATTATAGTGACTAGAAATGTAATTTCTGTAATACATTTGGATCATTATTAATACTGTTTTGCTATTAGATAAACTGCTGTGTAACTTACCATCTTTTCTGATTTATTTACTTACTTATTATTTATTTATTGTTTTTTAAAATACAATTTATTGTCAAGTTAGCTAACATACAGTGTACATAGTGTGCTCTTGGCTTCGGGAGTAGATTCCCATGACTCATTGCTTACATACAACACTCAGTGCTCATCCCGACAAGTGTTCTTTTCAATGCCCATTACGTATTCCTCAACCCCCCCCCATCCACCCTCAGTTTGTTCTCTGTATTTAAGAGTCTCTTATGATTTGCCTCCCTCTCTGGTTGAAACTACTTTTTTCTCCTTCCCTTCTCCCATGGTCTTCTGTTAAGTTTCTCAAATTCCTCATATGACTGAAAACATATATCTGTCTTTCTCTGACTTTTCTGTTTTAAAATTAATATTCTAATTCTAATAATAATTAGAAATTATGCTTTAAAATTAGCTTTTGTTAGAGCACCTGGCATTATTATTAAAACTAGATGTAGTTTCACAAGGGATAAATAACTTTTGAAGGGTTCTTTGACTATTTGCAAAAGTAATCTTGAGAATGATCTGATTAGTCCTTGAATTTTTTTTTTTTTTTGGTTTGTGGTTTTGTTTATTTTTTAAAAAAATTCTCTGCAGCTTTTCGATGTGCCTACTGTTTTTTCTTGAATCCTGCAAGAAAAACTAGACCTCAGGCTCCAAGACTTCCAGAGTTTAGTTTTGAGAAGAGGCAGGCAGTGGAAAGCTCAAGTTCAGTTGGTCCCTTGCCCTCAGGAAGTGTGATTTCATCAGAGAACCAGACCAGTGAAGGTATGAATATGTTAATTAAAAAGTTTTATCTTTTAATAATGTTTGCTATTTAACATTAAAAGCATAATGCTTTTAGATAAGAATGGATTAATTTATCAGATTTTGCAGCATGCATATATCAGCTATTGCTCTGATACTCAGCCCTCCTGTGTGATTGGTATGATGTGTTTCAGTTTTAAAATGTAGGTTACCCTGTGTTAAGCAGCATCCACCCACAGCTGGGTAAACATTGTTTATGGAGTGACATCTAGGAACTGTTGGGAGATTTGACTAGTGATACTTTCATGGAATCATTTTTTCAATTTATTTAAGTGAAGCATGTTATAAGAATTATGCAACTACTTGTAAGGGTAAAATTCTGCTATAATTTGTAGTTAACATTGATAAAATAGATTTGTGCCTACCATTGGAATTGGTAAGGTTACCAGAAGCAAGAAACTTTGGAACTGGAAAGTCATCCTTGGCATTCTTTGGATAAGTATGTTGATAGGACTGGTGTTTCTTTGAAACAATTTATTGAGGTGCACAAGATTTAACATTGCTGTTGTATGCCTTTGATGTAAAACAACCTTTTGCAAAAGAGAAACAGAATTTATCAGAATTCATTGGTTTTTAGGATTCATCTTTAATTCTGTTTTAGGACTTCTTGTGGAAGTTTCATAAGCAAATGGAAAAGATGAGGTGGAAGATCTGACTATTAATTGCCAACTGTTTCTTGTTAATATTAGGTGGGGAGCTATTTGTTAAGCAGCTCCTAGTCATGGAGATGCTAAAATTATGGCACAGGCCATGATATTTTGGTGCTATGCCTGATGTAGAAAAAAATCCATATTAGAAGTTTAGTTCACATAGTGTATTTAGCAGTCTGTATTCATCCTTTTAATTTCTAGGAATTCTCATTTATAGATATTTGATTTCTTCTTTATACAAACACTGAGTAGTGAAAAAACTGCTTTAACTGAGAACAATAAAGCAGTGAATTTTCAGATATCAGAAGGTTAATACAAAAATTTGAGTATCTTTTTTTTTTTTTTTTTAAACTTTGAAGAGTGAACCTAAAATACGTGTGTTGATTTGGACTTGGCTTTTGGCTTACTAACATGCATCAGAATGAATTTGAACACAGATAGCCATGACAAGAAGTGTGTATACTTTCAACACTGAATCAATACATTCACTTTCTCCAAGTCTGCAGTATCAACTCCAAACATATCACATTTTTTCTTTTGCTTAAGTCATGCTGTGAAGCAGATTATTGCATGCAAATCACCTGTCTTGCTATTGCAGCCTCTTGGAACTGAAAACTAAGGAATTTCATACTGAAGATGCCTAGAGGAAAATTTGAAGTCCTTTCCATAAATAAGTAACCTTGCTTATGAAAGCTAAAGTGAATATTTGAAAGCCAATAGTTGGGACACACACACACACACACACACACAAAGAAACAAAAGGAAAAACAGCCAACAAAATAAAAATCTTGATGAGTCCCATGCTTTATATCTTCTCCCAGGGTTGAGATGGATAGTTAGCAAACAACACCCAGCTATACCTTTCCTTCTCATCAAATCTAGGAGGAGCAATACCCCAGATGTCTCATTTTCTATCTGAAATCTCCAGAACGAAGTCTAACTGGCTCAGACTCAGCCCTAATAAGGTAATGTTTATAGGTGAAGACAAAACTTGAGGCAAGGTCTGACAGCTGTGTAGTGCTGGAAACTGAAGCAACAATTCCATTTGGTTGAGACGATCTTTGGAGGAGTAACTTTTTCATACTTCTCTTTGGATTCATTGAAATGGCTATGAGAATTTTTTACTTCTTTGGCTTTCCAGAAGATTGAAACTTTTCTCCAAGACTCTGTCTCAGCACTGTGATACACAGTTATCATTTCCAAGCTGCAGTTCTTTAGTAGACGACTAGGAAGTATTCTGATGAAAGATGAAGCTGCATTTGTTGTGAATGCTGGCGGCATACCCTTAAGTCTAAATTGAACAGTAAGGCCATATCATCTCAATCGTTTACTTTTGGTGCCAAGAGCCAGTATAATGGAGGGCTTATATGTCTGATTTCCACATTCTTGATGTAAAAACTTGAGGTCCAAAAGAAAAAAAAAAATCTTTCCTGCTTTTATTTTCGTATTTTTTAAAAGTAGTGAAGTAGCTCCTTAGTAATTATAGAAACTGCAGAGATTAGGTGATTGAATTCACAGATGGAACTAAAAGGTAACTTTTTTCCATCTGGATTTTTCTTTCAACAAATATTCTATAACCATTTATATGAATAATCTTGAATCATTAGAAGCAGCCTTTTTTTTTTTTTTTCAATCTATGATATAAGACTTTGAAATTAAGTTTTGTCTTGATTCTGCTACTGGAAGATTTTGCATTTAGGATGAGACACAAGGTTTTTGAAAAATTTTTGGATCACTCTTTAGAACAACATATGAAATGTTGGAAAGTTTTCATCAAAGAAGGAGACCTGGAAGAAATTTCTCCCGTTAATTACTTATTTGGATTCCTGGAATTTTTTTTCTAGAATTGTGTGTCCAGATGCTTTGGTAATAGAATATTGAAGAAACACAAGAAGTTAGGACTATGGATTTTCTTTTTATCTAGGAGCATACTAGATGTGGTATGCCAAAGTAATGAAGTACTTTTAGGTTACTGGGTTTCTTTTATGGCTAAATGAGTGGTGCAATAATACCTGAATCTCCGCTAATCCACATTAAAGTGGTTTATCAGTTTTGCTTTGTTAAAATGTGCTTTCCAGAATACTTGATGTGTGGCGTTCTTTTTTGTTAACTATGATAATAATTAGAAAAAGAGATTTCTGTATTGTTAGTGTACCAGTACAGTGATTTTAGGTTAGCATGTTTGAAAAATGTTAATGTTGTTCTAATTGCTCTGTTGTATTTGTCTAGCTCATATGTAATTATTTTAATAAAAAATAGCTTTTGCTTAATTGGAAATAACTTGCTAATAATAAAACTCATGGCCTTTAATCAATATTATCAAAAATAGTAAAATTCATTTAAGGTGAAATTTATTTTGGTAATTGATTTCTGCTTTTTTCTTTTAAGCAATATACTGTTACTGTTAGGTATGTTAAACTAGAGAAAATTCTATTTTTAGTGTTGTTTGTTGTGAGGCTCTAGGAAATTGAACTATTTGATAATGTAAACTTTGTTGAATTCTGTGTATTTATCAGATCCAAAAAGCTTGTACCTTTGTTGATATTTAATTATGTACAACTTCCTCAAGGTGTATATTTGCCTATAGGATGTTTTTGCATGTTTGTTTTAGACACAGAGATCTTATGCCCTTCTGATTCTCTTTTCTAAAACGCTTTCACCTAATAGTTTTACATTGTTGCCTAATAATGACATTTCTTACTCATCTAATGGATTTTTTTTTTTTACCAATGCTAAATAACAGTACTATTGTTAAACAATATTCTATTGCTCATTATGAGTTATTTTCTCATAGGTGGTTTTTATTTAATTGAATTTTATTCATTGAACTATTGGGTTAAGTTTTGAGATGAGATGAGATTCATGTCTTTGTTCCTTAATATAAGTTGACCATTTTCCTCAAGGCAGAAAAATCTTGTAAAAACTGCTTTGCTTAAAACCTATGAGTTAGTTCAAAGACAAACTGTTCATTCTATTTGAACAAATTCTCCTTTGGGTAAGTTTTACACATATAGTGGGTACTGATGTGTGGGCAAGGCAAAAGTTTGATGCATTAGCAAGACAAATTTTTGTTATTGTAAAAGGAATAAAAAGTAAGAATCTAAATGAATCCACTAAAATATGAAGGGTTTTCAAAGGCATAAACTAAATAGAATCGTGGGGGTTTTTTCCCTGTGGAAATTATATATTTCTAAAGGGAATACATGAATTTGTTTTGCTAGACTATTCTTTAGTTTTCTTAGAAAATTATTCTTTCAAGAGCTAGAATAAAAACCTAAAAGTAAGGTGATGTTCTTACATGTTTTTGCATGTGCATGGTTTATAGATGAGGCAGTGGTATTTGTTATACAGTTATACTCAGTTTTATGAGTTTGAGTTATCTAGCTGAGTTGAGGCTTTGCCCAAACCAACTGGAAGCCAATTGTTACAATTTGGTAGAGAAAGCTTTTCTCTCAAAGATACTGAGGTGAGAGTGGGGCAGGGGGTAGGAATGGGGGAAGGAACAAATTCCATGGGTCATTTTTGTTTTATGATTGTGATATGTTGGTTTCTTAACATTATGCTTGCCAAAACTGATTTTTAAAATTGTCTTACATAGGTCATTCAGGTAACTTTGTTTTAATTTTGGTGTTAAATTGGTTTTGCACAGGGGAGAAGAGGCCTGTTTAATTAGTGTAAGCACAAAGGCTGGTTTCTGTTTTAGTATTTTCTGCCCAGATGTTGACATCTTTTGTAATGTATTTTTTACCACCAAGCTGTTTTAAACTACAACTTTGCAGAAAAAATTTGCTGTTTTTATTAGAATAGGCAAATGATATTCTCCCATAGAAATAAAGTAAATTTAGAATACATTTAATGATCTTATTATAAAGCCCTGTGGTTTAGTTATTAAACACGTAATTCTCTGTTAATCTTGTACACCTAATTCACTTAAATCTTATTTGGATGACTTTTCACAAAATGGCATTGGCACCTAAAAATCGAATATTTATGTCATTTAGACTTATGTCTGCAATATAGGCATCATGACACATACTAGTTTTTCTGTAGTATTACTAGTCTTAAAATGACTTTTCCGCAAATTAACCTGGGAGAGGAGAAGTAGTCATTAATAGCTTTTTGAGTATTTTCAAGCCCTACCCATAATTTCACCAATTTTTAGTATTCTGTGTATTCTTTGCAATATGATACAGTATTGACAAGCAAACTTTGTGTATGATGTCATTTTCTTTTTTTTTTAATTAAAAATTTTTTTTCTTTAATATTTATTTATTTTTGAAAGACAGAGAGACACAGAGCGTGAGCAGGGGAGGGGTAGAGAGAGTGGGAGACACAGAATCTGAAGTAGGCTCCAGGCTCTGAGTTGTCAGCACAGAGCCCGACACGGGGCTTGAACTCACAAACTGCGAGATCATCACCTGAGCTGAAGTCGGTTGCTTAACTGACTGAGCCACCCAGGCGCCCCGATGTCATTTTCTAATTATGATAGCCCATGGTATTTCTTAGAATTTATCTTAATAGACATTTACAAATTTAAGTATTGTAGTACTTCTTTTTGTGTTATCTGCTTTAAGACCCCAGAATTTTTAAATTAAATTGGATTTGACCAATGATGTGTCTGCTTCTGAAAATAGTTACATGACAAAGCTTTAAGATGATAAACAATCAACTTGAGTACTTCTGTTTAAGTTCAGTACTGAGGCAGTTGGTCAGACAATGTGACAAATTACATGGGCCTCTATTCACTTAAACACATTTATTGGTGAGTCCCGGATTCTGAGCTTTTTCTTTTCATTTTGTGTGGCTTTATTGTTTTGTTTTGTGGTTTTTTTTCCAGAAGGCTTTCTAAAATATAACAAATGGTAAAGTTCTTGGCAAGTAAGAACTCTCAATGGCCAGAGAGTTGTGGAAAACCGTGACTCTTAGAATTCTACCCTGGATAAATTCTGAGAGGGTAGAATTACAAATGGTTGGCAACTCCTGAAGTTTTCCACTGAAGAACTTGCTTGCCCTTGTGGCAGAAATGCTCTGTACATGTTTAGAGAGTTTCATATGTACTTTCTGCTTTTCCTTTATGCACTGGAACATTCATATAACAAAACTCAAACAATCTACTGCCTTTCTACCTTGAGTTTTGGAAGATTCCAAGTGGTACAGCAATGTCATTTTCAGTTCCTTTTAAGATGAGAATAGCATTTTTGTGACAGTTGACATAAATAGGATTTGTGAACATTACTCACTACTTTTGGGGATCATGTGAATTTTCATACAGTAAAACCTCATTAACTTGGATGTTCCCAACTGTGGAATTTTGGCCTTTCATTCTATATATGAAAGAGGGAAGGAGGTTATAACTAATTCTGTAAACTATAGTCCAAGATATGTTTAAAGACATAATTACTTTATGTGAATTACTATATATGTAATTACATAATTACTATATATGTGAAATATAGATAATTTGTATTTATTAAAACTGATAATGGTAAACCACGACTTTGTAAGACCTCCACCTTTCTGTGTGCATACAGCACATAATTTCTTTGCAAAACTATTAACTAATTTTATTTATTTAGCAAGACTCTGACCTGTACTGTAAAGGAACTAAACTTGAACTTTTTACTAACGTAAACTGGATTTTCCTCCGATTTTTTGAATTAATAACATTTGTAGTGTATCGTTAGGGATCTTGTATGAGCATAATAAAATCTGCTTATTTGTTTAGCTGATGTGATTTAACGATATTTCTCCTAGCAAGGATATTTGTTACTATCTATTACAAAAACAAAAGCTAGGTTTTTATTTTTGACTTGGAAAATAAGAGGCCCAAAGCTTTCTGCTTCTGACATCTTCCCCTCCCCACTGGCATTTAATTTTTTAAACTTTAAAGAATTAAAGGGACTTTATTGAATAAAATAATAATAATAATTATTAGGGATTTGAGTTTAATGAAACTCAAAAGAGAGTTTAAAGGGAGTAAATTTTCAGGTAGGAACCAAGACCCTCCCTTAGCTTCTACTATGGCGACAGGGGCCAAAGACCCTTCCCTTCTCTTAGTATTCTAGGTATATAGCATATTCTGACCCAGAGGTTTAAATCCTGAGAACTTGTCTTGCAGAGGGTTGAAGGGAGACTTTTCATGGGAGAAGGTAGATCCAGATCACCCCAGTCTTTGGATAATAGAGATGCAAATCAGTGTGGGGAATAGCACAGCCTACACACACACACACACACACACACACACACACACACACACATATTTATTGTTTACAGGGTTGCCTGGGTGCCAGGGACATAGTTCTTTCAGGAAACATGATCTGGGAGTTAATACATTGGCCTCATTTGCTGTACTGTTTTCTTATGGCACATAAATCTGTTGGAACTTAGTTTGCTTTATTTGGACATTTAACTTTCAAATACATCTTTAGGAAATTTCCTGAATATTGTGAAAGTTGCTAAATTTTAGGAAAATATAGGGCTTTGGGTAAAAGTGTGTTTATGCATTTGTTTTCCCTAAATTGTTTTTTTTCATCCTTCATTCATACCAACTCATATATGGGTATGCTACAAGGAGTTAAGTACATATTTTATTTTATTTTTTTTAAATTTTTTTTTTCAACGTTTATTTATTTTTGGGACAGAGAGAGACAGAGCATGAACGGGGGAGGGGCAGAGAGAGAGGGAGACACAGAATCAGAAACAGGCTCCAGGCTCCGAGCCATCAGCCCAGAGCCCGACGCGGGGCTCGAACTCACGGACCGCGAGATCGTGACCTGGCTGAAGTCGGACGCTTAACCGACTGCGCCACCCAGGCGCCCCTAAGTACATATTTTAAAAGATTTTAAGGATAATGTTGGACCATTCTTCTGTTTCTTAGTTCATGTATGTGTGTGCTTATCTTTTGTTTATCTTATTTAGCAGTTTTAACATTTGGATATGCCTAAAATCTTGACTCTTTATCTTTTCAGAATCTTTAGAAGAACAAGATGTTCTTGATAACAGTACAGAGCAGACAGATGAGAAAATACCAGATACAGAGCAGACAAACCAAGGGATTGAAAAAATTTCTGGCACAGAGGACCCGGAGGAGAGACAAGAGACCGAGAATGGGGAGACCTCGGTGAATGAAGCCCAATCAACAGTTCCCAGAGTGGATTCTATTCCGAATCCTGAACTCAGTGGAGAATCTTTGATGGCAGTGCAGTAAATGCTTCCACGTGCCTTCCACTGGACATTTGTCGACTTGTTGATGTCAGTTGTTGCTTTTTAGGTGCTGCTTTCTTTTTTTCCCCTCTAAGGATGTGCTTGATATCATTTGAATTCAGATTACTTAGCTATTTCAATATGTCAGAATTGTAGCTACTGGGTATTAAATTAAAGGCAAGGGATATCAGTAAAGGAAGATCCTTTGGAGTGTACAAAGACCCACACTGTTTAGCCAGCTTTTAGATGTTTTCTTCCATTCTAAAAGTAAACAAACATAGCATTCTTGTTTTCTCTATGTGTGACCTGTAAATAATACCCATTTTGACATAGGAAGAACTTTGGTTATGAGTAAGTTCTAATAGTGTTCGTTTTAAGGAATGAAACCCAATTAAGATTTTAAAGAATTCATTATCAAAAATGGATAAAATTTTAATTCTTGAGATATTTTCCAGGAGGGGAAATGTCTGTTTAGGCATTTACATTAAGTGGTATGAAAGTTACAAATAACTATATAGGCATTGGTACGAATTCTCAGTAAGAATGCAACTGAACAGTCAAGTGCAGTGTTTCTTTTTGATGTTTCTTATTTTGCAGCTGGGCCAAAGGCACATGATGTATATAATTAGCTTATGTTTACATATTAACATATAGGAAATATCTCTGCACTTGACTGTACTTGAATTCTGAGCATTATTTATACTTGTAAAATAATGGTGATATTATAAGTGAATTTTGTGCTCTTGTGTGTGTATTGTTAAGGAAAATAAAGATGATCTGGCAGCAGTTTCTTTTTGTTAAATATCTAGACTTCTTCAGACAGTGTCTTGGTAGATGACTTGGCTATCTGAAAAATCTTAGTAAGGGGAGCTCACAATAAAATTAATCCATAGACTCTCCTGAGAGCAAATTTTGATGCTTCTGTTCAGACCAATTGCCTTTCAAACTCAGAGAAATAGTGACATGTAGACGTTCTAATCAGAGATTAGAGTTTCCTGATTCGGGAAAACCTTAAGCCATTTGTAATTTTTAATTTTGAGAGACAAAGAAGTACTGTGAGAATAGGTAGTTACTAGTAGTTCATTGGGTTTAATATATGTATTAACTGGCAAAAAATTAGACCCAGAATGGTAATTCTCATACCTTGCATACAATGTGGTTGGTTATCTTATTTTCCTTTTATCTTTCTTCTCCATTATTCAAAAAATTGAGATCAAGTTATGCCAAAGGGAAGCATATACAGGAATGGTACATATGGGAAATATTTCTAAATTGTACGTAGTTTATTAAAAATTTAATAAAATAATATTTGTTATTAAAAATTCATATTTATGATTTAATATCTTATATATGATAGGTATTTTAATGAACCCAATCTGTTAATAGTCTGAGGCATTATGGCACAGGGACCAGAGTTTTTGAGATTACAAAACGCTTTAAATTTCAGCTCTGCAGTCTTGGGCAAGTAACTCAACCTCTCTGAGACTGGTTTTTCAACTGTAAAATGGGAAGTATGATACCTACTTGTTGGAGTATAGGGAAGGTGAGAAATAATTTGTATAATAGGCCAATTATTCATAGATAAGCAGATGGTAGCATCTTATATTATTGATATCCTTGTGAAATATGAAGGGCTATAAATTCTTCCTCTTGCAAATAAGGAAATGAAAAAATAATGTGAACATAGAATTCAGCTGCTCAGAATCAAGCCAGTATTCTCTGCATCAGCTTTTCTCTATCTTATACATGTATAGAAACACATAGATTAAGGAAATAGGAACCTGAAGCTGTGGAATATCATCTCTGAATGTAATTTTTTTTTTTTGGGGGGGGAGTGAATCCATCAGATTTTGTACGTTATGGGCTCATAAATATTTTAGTAACATCTTGTTGAGTCGTCTTGTTTTAAAACATTCAAATTCTGATATACATTGCTTGAAAATGAGTATTTCAGAGAAATATAACTTAATGATAGAATCAAGGAAATATTATGAGAAATAACTTTGCAAGAAATGTGGAAGAAGGTTAAAAGGGGATTAGTAAAGTTAATGCAATGGGTAACATGCTTACCCATTGTATAGTGATTGTATAGTACGCTTGAAAACAGAAAAGGTTATTCTGATATTGTAATAAGTAGTTAATGGTTCGCGAGAGTGGTAAAATGTTCTGATTCTTAAGACTACTATAAGAAACTACTATTGAGGCTAGGAAAAACAAACTATTGAGTGCCATTAGCTAGAGTGAGCTTTCCTACTAAGAAATGCTCAACAGATATTTTCTAAACTCTTCTCACTGTGTCCTCAGCATGATCTAGAAACGTGGTCTGGCTGCTACCCCTCCATGCCTCTTCCACCATTTGCTACAGCTTCACGGGCCCTTCCAATTCTGTGACCATGCTAAGCCCGTTCCTGCATTAGGTCTCCGCTTAAATGGTCTCTTCTCAGAGAGGTACGCTCTTACATTCCTGGTCTAAAGCTGGCCTCTGCCTGTTGCTCTCTGTCGTATCACTCAATCTCTACTATTGGACACTTTCAGTATTTTATTTGTTTACCGGTTTACAGTCTGCCTTCGCAACATAAAATCTGTGTGTGCAAGGCTCTTTTTTTGTCTTACTCACCGCTGTATCTCCAGGTCTAACACAGTGCTTGACACATATTTATTATGTGAATGAATAACTTGTTGCTAAATCCAGTGAAAACTCTCAGTCCTTAACTTATTTCACTGTTTGGCAGTATTGACATTGCTGAGCATTCCCCTTGGTTTGAAACACTTTCTTTTTTTCTTTTGGCTTTTGACCTCTCACACTCTGGCCCCTTTCTCTCAGCGTCCTTTCTCTCAGCGTCCTTTCTCTTTCCCTGTGCGCCCATTAAATACTGGTGTTCCATAGCTTCTACCTAGTGCCACATTTTTTCACTCTGCATATTCTGTCCCTGGAGGATGTCATCAACCCCATGGATTTAATTAACACCTGTCTCTCTGATTCTCAAATCTCCAGCCTTGATCTGTTTGCTTCGCTTCAGAGAGATATATTCACCTGCCTTCTTAATGTCTCTTACAATCAGTATATCAAAAAACGAACACCATTTTCTCCTTCAGACCTTCAAAACTTTCAAACATTATGTGTTTGAACTACAATGCCCATTCAACCCTTTCCCCCTTTTTCTTATATCTTCACTGTCAGTTTCTGTCTCCAAAACATCTTCGAGTTATTTTCTCATTTTTCCATCCCATTAACATTACGTCAATAAATGATAATAAAACATTTGCATTCTTCCTCTGTGCCAGGCAACATGCTAACTGTTGTATGTATCTTATTTTATTTGTTCTTTGGCATAACCCTGTGAGGATTTTTATTTCTGGATTATAGATGAGAAACCTGAGCTGTAGAGAGAGTAAGCAACTTGGGCAATGGAAAAATCTGGGATTTGAATGTAGGCAGATTACTTCAGAAGTCTTGCTCTTAATTACTGTTGTGCTGCCTTCTAATTCAGGCTTCCATTATCTCCACACTGTCTCTTCACTGGTTTCTATCTTCAGTCTTGCCCACTTGCTATTTATGATGTGCACTATAGCCCGAATGAATTTTCAGAATTGGAAAAGGAATCCTGCTACCATTGCTTAAACTGTTCTATGATTCCTCCTTGTTCTTGGGATGAGGTTCAAACTTACTGATTGGGCCAACAGAGCCTGTGTAATTTTGCTTCTAGAACACAACTATTGCCATTGTTTTCTGGTCTCCCCGCTCCCCTCCCCGTCCCACTTTTAATGTAGCTGTCCTAATGTTTTCTGTGGTTTGCATATGCAAAGTTTTTTTTATAATCCCCTAGCTTCCTCTTCCCGTGCTTGGGATATCCCCCCACTCACACAGACATGGGGACACTCAATAAATAGTTGCCAAATTCCATCAAAATACTAATAGAACCCACATTTGGAAATTTTGCTAGTTGTTAACCTATGCCTTTTATTGCTGAAATTTGTCTTTTGCATTTTATTCATTAGATACACAATGTTATGGAGAACACGACTGAGTCAGGAGACTTAACAGCTTTGAGTGTATATGTGTTTTTGTGTGTGAGACAGAGAGAAAGGGAGAGATATTCTAATTATATGATGATTGTCATTAAGTATTATATGCTGAGTGTGTCAGAAAAGCTAAATGATTTAATGTCACAGGAGTAGCTAGCATCTAAACCAAGCTGGAACTCAGATCTCAGCTCTTAATGCAGGATACTTTATACTGAACCATCCATTTCACACTGCCAATCAATAATAGTGTTAGAGTTTAAGATTACTTTAAAAATGTAACCTGTTTTCTTATTTTTTTCTAATATTACTTTGCAAAATTATAATACTACCTGTTGGATCGTGTGCAAATCAGTCAAAGGGTCAAAGAATGGGGGTAATTTACAGAATTGTGACTGGCTATTTTGAAACAATCATGGAGAACAGAGCTGCTTTAGAAAATCGGAAGAAAATAATGTGGTAAGTTATTCTATGGTATAACTTCAATTCATTGTAAAAATTGTAGAGATTTAGATATAGTTTATGGACTCCAAAATAACTATTAATATATATAAAGATGATCATGAATTGACGATCTGCTAAATCTTAGTTTGTAATTTGACTTCTTTCGAAGTGTTTTTTTTTTTTTTTATGTTTGTTTATTTGGAGAGAGAGAGTGCGTGGGTATGTGTGAGTGAACGGGGGAGGGGCAGAGAGAATCCCAAGCAGGCTCCATGCTCAGCATGGTGAGCTTGGAGCCTGACACAGGGCTCAGCCTCACGACTGTGAGATCATGACCTGAGCCAAAATCAAGAGTCAGACACTCAAGCTCTCAACCGATTGAGCTACCCAAGCACTCCTGTTTCAAACTTATTGAAGATCTAAATTTGTCAACTCCACCTACCTGATAAGTAAATGTATTCAGGCTCTGAATTTAGAAAAACTTATAAACAGAGCAAAGTATGTTTATTAGAATACAAACATAAGAGTAAAAATTAAAAAGAATAAAAACCTTACTAAATTTTATTGCTCCATAAACTATTAATTTGTCTCAACCTAATTTCTTTCCTCCTCAGAAGTGAATCTACATTTTCTACTTTGATACTATTTAAAAATGTTTTTTTAAAAATTGTTGGGGCGCCTGGGTGGCTCAGTCGGTTAAGCGCCCGACTTCGGCTCAGGTCATGATCTCGCGGTCCATGAGTTCGAGCCCCGCGTCGGGCTCTGTGCTGACAGCTCAGAGCCTGGAGCCTATTTCAGATTCTGTGTCTCCCTCTCTCTGACCCTCCCCCGTTCACGCTCTGTCTCTCTCTGTCTCAAAAATAAATAAACATTAAAAAATTTTTTTTTAAAAATTGTTGAATTTATTGGATAGTAGGTATCCCCCCCAAGTGCCCTTTAGTTTGCCTTTGTGTGAAACTTAGCTTCCACTTAATTTTCCATTCTTTGTCCAGAGGTCCTGCTATGTGGTTTAATTTATACTACTTGTAGACTTTAGGAGAAGAAAACACTATCTGCTTATATAATTCTATATTATTTGATGTTTTTTACAACCTAGATTTTCTGCTTCATTTTTCTCTAGGTTTTTTTTTTTTTTATATTTATACCTTCCTTTTTTCTTTGGCAGCAAAAATGGTAGAAGTTGGAAGAGCTCTGAGAAGATTAAAATGTATTCTCAAAAATCTCCCTCATAAATTAGTTTTTTTAAGTTCTTATTCCAGGATTATATGGGAACAGGCCAAATTTTCAGCTGCCAAAGACTTTTACCAGATCCCTGGCATTTGATTTAGGAAAACTAGGGAAAATAATTTATTTTTGTGAAAATGAATATTTTTATCTTAGTCTGATTTTGAAGGGTGAAGAAAGTGGGGACTTAACATTTTTTGAATACCTGCTCCTGATGAGGCCCTGGGTGCTAGATACTTTCACATACATCTCTTACAACCATGTGAGGAGGTGAAATCTTATCAAGCAGGAATTAAATTAATTCCCCAAGACCTCTTAGTTTATGGATGTTGTAAATGGAATCAGAACCTAGGATTTTTTTTTTTAACCCTTTTTTTAAAAGTTTATTTTGAAAGAAAGAGTATGAGGGGGAGGACGGGTAGGGAGAGAGGACGGGGAAAGAATCCCAAGCAGGCCGTCCACTGTCAGTGAAGAGCCGGACACAGGGCTCGAACCCATGAACGGTGAGATCATGACCTGAGCCACCCAGGCGCCCCAGAACCTAGGATCCTTAAGTCCTTGTCCTAGTCACTATCTGTGAGGCTTCTCTTTTGCTGGGTGAAAGAATAGATTACTGTTCTTTCGGATTTCTCATATTTTTGTGATGATTCAAGTATTGCTTCTTCAGGACAGTCTTCTCAGCTGAACACTTGTCTCTCTACTCACACACCCTCCCCTTGAAATTCCTTCATAACATTGTCTCCTACGCCAGACTGTGAACTCCTTGAAGGCAGGCCCATATCTGTTTTTACTTGTCAATATATTCCTAGTGGCTGGCATGTAAAAGACACGATAAGTTAGCTGTTGAATGGGTCGTATGCACACCCAGGTGCGTGCAAGTGCACACACACACAGAGTAGGAAATAACTGCTGTAGTCTTCGTGCAGATTTTATAGTGTGGGCAATTCTGTAAATCTCAACTTTGAATTATTGAGTAGGGAGAGGGCCAGATAATTCGATCCTCACAATTTAGGTGAATTTCAATAGTCTCCTTTGTCTTTTTTGTTTTTGTTTTTGTTTTTGATTCATCCATCCATATTGCCGTAGGAGCTTTCTAAAACACAAGTTTAAAAACCTATTCTAAGATTCCTTTGTATACGGCTGACTCCTTAGGCGGCCTGGGAGGATACCCTAGTCCAGCTTTCTCTCCCACTGCTCTCCCTTATGCTCTGACCACAGATGAGTGTTTGGTGCTTCTGAGAGATGCTCTGCACTGAGCTTACATGATGCTATTCTTGTTAAGCTCTCACTTCTTTTAGCCCCCCGTTTATAATCTTCTGAGTGACCTCTTTCTCAGCTTTCCTAAGCAGTTACCTTTTGTTCTCATTGTACCTTATACATTCGTATGTAACTTACAGTCTCCTGACCTCTTGTTATACAGTCTGCCTCCCTCATTTGATTGTGAACGCTGAGGACAGGCTGTGTCCCCCCGATTTGTGTTTTCTCACTCGCGCTCTCCTCAAACAGCACAACACAAAACAAAACTAAAACCTGGTGTGGTGCCTGCTCCCTGTATGTTTAGAGAGTCGATTCATATAAATAAGTGAGACACCTGACCGGGTCAGCCCCAGTGGCTGGTGTGCTCCTTCTATTTTGAAACCCCTATAAATAAAGTAACTGTGGCTAGAAAGTGAGAAGCACTAGCTCAAGATCTGAGGATATGGAAACTGTGAGCACACTGAGGGTGGGGAGGGTTCGTTTGTTTTTATATTCTTAGTGCCCAACATAGATGCTCAGTAACTGAATGAACCGAACTGGAGATAACCAGTGTGCTAGTTGGTGGGATTACAGTGTGGAAGCTGTTCCCTAATTCACGTGAATCCAATGTTTGGGCAAGGTTTCTAAATTGTATATAAAACAACGTGGTTTAACCCCCATTCTCGATGATCTCTACGTTCCCCACCCTATGATCTCATATTTAACTTCAAATGGGGTATTTTTTTTTTGTTTTTCTGTTTATTTTTATTATCTCATTTCTGACCCATTTAATGTTATGACTGATGTTAATTTAGGAACTTTCTGGATTAAGTAGGTGCTTTTTTGATACCGTATCTGGTGGAGTCTGGATAGACACACTCACAAAATACAATTTAGGAATATTTCCTCTTTCATTATATAGGTCATTGGAATTGAGACCTTAAAGCTGAGTGCTTGCCTCAAAAAAAAAAAACACAAAACATTAAAAGGTATTGTATACTGCACATGGCAAGTATTAATTACAACTTGCACTCATATGATATATTTTGTGAATTATAGTCGGCTAAGTTATTTATTTTTCTAAAAATGAAATAGGCTATTTGTGCCTTATTGTCTCTAGCAAGAATTCTAAAGCCTTTGCCTACCTTTCAAGAGTTGACACATTTTATTAAATTATAGCGGCTTGCTTTTTAAAAAATATTTTTTCCTAGGAACCAAAAGGACTCAAAGTTTGGAATGAACTTGTATTCTTGATTATGACTGTTCACACAACCAAATAATACACGAAGTTTTAGAATAGGATGCTGTGAGTTTTATAAACTGAGAACAGGCTGAAATAAAATTGATATGCTTGAAACATGTTTTGGGTGGATGTTGTGGATTCTTTTCAGCACTTTTTTTTTTTTTTCTTTTAGTTTTTGAAGACCTGGACTCTGGGTTTGTATGATCTTTCTTCTTTTCAGTAGGCAATCTCCTGCAGTTGGGCTTGATGAAATTAAATAGTATTTTATGTATTGAAAGACAACCACAATCATTACTAAAGTGTGGGGATTTTCTCTTTCCTGCTGCTCTCCACCTCTCCCTACCCTTCCACACACACCCCAACCACCAAAGGGGAGAGCATCAGGTTTTAGTAGATTTGGGTATGAGTGACTTATCCACCCAGCAAATGGTTGTAAGCAATAGTTCAACGCAAGCGTGAATATCCAGCACTCCTTTCAGGGTAGGATGGCACAAAACTACTAAACTGTCTGTTGGGACAGTCGTGCTATGTATTAGGAGCTGGAAGAGGAGAAGTGGGGAGCAGATGATTTGTCTTAATAAAGAAGCTGAATTTAGGGCTGCTGTGTTCCAGATGAGTAACAAGAGGTATGGCAGTCGCTACTTCTGTTTTTAACAGTGCCTCCAGTAGACATGTAAACAATTCACTTTGTTCATTATAGGTTTTATTGTCTCTAAAGAGTGATTTATGTCCTTATTTCTGCATTATCGCCCACAAGGTACTGCCCTCCGTCAGAGGGCCTGTACCATCTAATTTTTTAGACCTTTGTCTTCATTAGTACAGCAATTTTAGCTTGTGATCATTGTACTAGACCTCATTGATAAGCTAAGACAGTGTGGGATTCATAGTGCTGACATCTAACCTTGCCACTGGCTTCTTGACCCTTCTGCTTCCGAAACATGGGTTCATTTAAAAAAAAAAAAAAAAAAACCGTGGTAGAACTCCATCTATTTTTCACACGCATTGTGGGCAGTTTAAAGGTTGGTCAGAATCAAATACTGTGCTTTCAAATTTGATAATGTATGAGTACAGAAGGATGACCTTTGATACATAGTCATACATCAACATGACATGAGCAGTAAATGCTGCAATTACCTTTAGTACATTGAAATGGTGCTTTAGTTTTCATCTTTAGAGCCATTATTGCAAAAGCAAAACAAAACGCATTGGAGTTTTTATTATGAATTTTGTAGAATTAAGTACCTTTAGAAATAGTCCTAATTTATGCACTTATTTTCCACATGAGTTTGGTTTTTATATGATGCAGTAGTTCGCTACCAGAGGATGTTAATTGCTGACCTGATGATTTTAGGCAGATTGTTGTAAAGCTATTTTGTGTTTTATGAGTAGGTTATTTTCCAAAAGGATTAAATGCTGTTTCTTTACAAAAGCGTTTTACCACGTGTGTTTTCAAATGTATTAAAGTATGTTCCCAGTGGTCATCTAAAGGAGTATTTAGTGATGACCTTTATGTTGCAGCAACACACAGCTGTAGAGAGTGTCTGCCGTTCTCTATGGGATTGTTGCTCCAGTGTGATCATTTATACATTCATTTCTCCTTTAATGAGTGCCTTCTACGTGCCAGGCGCAGGAGATGGAAAATGAATGACGCATGGCCCCTGCTCTCAGGGAGTTCCCAGTCTAGCGGATGAGTTTAGGCTAATAGCTCAGTTCTCCCTTGAGAAGTCCCAAGATGGGCAAGCAGTAAGCTGACTTAGTGAGTGCTGAGTGAAATGTATGCTGGACTTAAAAAAAGGCAGGAGACCGGGTTCACATTTTGATTCTGCCACTTTCCCGCAGTCTGACCTTGGAGATGTTACATAACCTCTCTGAACCTTAGTTTCTGTGGCTATCAAAAAATCATATGTAGTGCACAGAGCTGCTGTGAAAAGTAGAGAATAGGAAATTCTAGGCCAAGTGTGGCCCAGAACAGAAACCCTCTTTTTCTACTTCCTACCCTTTTTCTGCCTCCACCTACACTTCTCAATTAGCCAGTTCACTATTTCTCTATACTTTTTTTTTTTTTCCTGGTTCAGACGTGGATAACAGGGTCCAAGGACCTCCAGAAATTTCCTACACAATTTTGTGTATGTGCATGCACATCTTTCCAGGGAGAGAATACATAGCCCTTATGTCATTTTCAAAGTGGGACCATGAGTCAATAGAGGAGGCATGCTGCAGCTCTCTCCTAGGGGAACAGTCATCAAAGATATTACTTAACATTACTGTAATATTTGGATTAATGATGTAAAAAAATCAATTGAATCTCAAGTACCTTTCTCTGGGCATTAAAGAATCCTTTAAATGATCCCTGTGGCCAGCAGCCGTATGCCAGGTGCAAAGCAGCAATGCCACGCTGGTGGCAAAATTAATATAAAAATGGAACTCTAGTTCAGTGTATAGGTCTTATATCTATATGCTTTCCAACTGCTAATAGCTTTATCGATGGTCTCTTTTAGACCTGCAAATTGCTTAAAATTTGCCAAGCTAGCAAAGTTGAATTTTGAAAATGAGATGCGGTATTATAAGGGATCACAGGTATCTTACTGGATTTTGATATTATAAATATTATAGTTCCACCCCCTAGATTGTTCTTTAATTGTCCCTGCACCCCCGAATCTCCTCATGCAATACTGTCATGAAGTTAGGGTTGTTGTTTTTTTTCCACCGATGCCTGCTTATCTTTTTCTCTCGGTTTTTAGTATAAGAAATGTAAAGCACAATGGTAAGAGAGAAATTTAAAAAGCTCTTTACTACATTCTATTGTTGTAACCCACTGGCTTTCTTCCTTAGGTTTCCTTTTAGTCTTTAGTCCTTTTAGCTTGTATGTTTTACAGATTGATATGTACACAGTTGTATTTTCTCAATGTTTATTTACTTTTGAGACACACACACACACACACACACACACACACACACACACAGAGTGCGATGGGAAGGGTCAGAGAGAGGGGGGGACACAGAATCTGAAGCAGGCTTCAGGCTCCGGGCTGTCAGCACAGAGCCCGGCTTCAGCACAGAGCTGGATGTGGAGCTCAAACCCATGAACCGTGAGATCATGACCTGAGCCAAAGTCAGATGCTTAACCAACTGAGCCACCCACGTGCCCCTGTACACAGTTGTATTCTTAAACCAAACAGAGTGAGGTGCACTGTGTGGGGTCCCACTTGCCTCTTGCATCTTCCTGCACATGGGCTGTTGTCAGCCTTGTGAGTCAATTACTGTCCATTCCAAAACACCTCAAGCCATGGACATCTGATACATGAGAAGAGGCTTGCACCCTCAACTTTTTACAGGCCACAGAGCAGCTGTTAAGGGATAATAAGTTTTTCCCCTTGTACTCAGGCAAACACAGACTGAGGGCTTGGGTGCCTGGTCTTACTCCTCCCTGTAATATCTCCTCTTGCATTTCTCCTTCATAGAGTTTAAGTTTGTACATTTGCTTTGTGGATCTAAACATACTGCATTGTAAAATGAGGTTCATCACAGAATTATTTTTAATAGTGAAAAAATAGGTGATCAAAATGTTCCAGAATGGGAGAGTGTTTAATGCGTTTAAATATTTTTGAAGTCTTTTTAATAATGTAACAAAATGTTCATGATTTGATATTGAGAGAAAAGTGGGTATACATTTGCACAGTCTTATAGTCTGGTCTTGTAAGCAAGGAGATATATATATATATATATATAGAGAGAGAGAGAGAGAGAGAGAGAGACTGGAAAGAAATACAACACATTTTAACTATGTTTGTTTGGGTTGTAGTATATGGCTTACTTTTTTTTTTCTTTACCTTCTTTTTCCTGTATTTTCCAAATTGAATACCAAGAATGTGTATTACTTTCACCAATTCTAATTTTTCAAGTAAAAAAAAATTTTAAAGATCTGGAATAATGATCTACAACAAATCACTGTGTTACAGAAAGATTTTTAAATTTAAGTTGACAATTCAGTTATTCCCAAGTTCAGAATATTTTCACATGGGCAATGTCATGGGAAAGAGTTGATTTTAGTTTAACTTCAGAAGGATGAGAAAAGAATGAGTTTATCTGAGCAGTATCTATATTTTTATAGAGACCTTGGTAACCTTGGAATAAAGGAGAAAGATGAATGCTTTATGAATGATACAGACTTAAACATGAGGAAGGAATCTGAGAAGCTTGGATCATTTTCTTTTTTAGAACGAGCAGCTTAAATGAAGCGCTCTCAGCTTGTAGAGTGGTATGAAAGCCCCCCCTTCATTAACATATTTTCTCTACACAGCTTTATGCTCACATATATAGACATACACAGCTTATTAACTGCTTTAGTTAAGAGGAATGAATCAAAGGTTTTGTCTTCTAATAAGTAGTTGCTTTGTTATATGCAACGTGGCACCGTCATCTTTGATCTTCCCTTAAAATACTTCTTTGGAAATCTCACAACTATCCAGACTGCTTTTTTGGATGTTCAAACACTTTCCTAAATCTGGGTTCTGATAAACATTAAGAAATAATCATAATGCAGTATACAGTAAGGCATCCCAGTAGAGTTTGGTCTACAATCACCTTGTGATAGCATTTATAGCAAAATTTGATTATAGCATCCCCAATTGAGAATTTCTGGTAGTCTGTGGTAGGGATAAGAATGGATTTCATGATTTAGAAGATGAGGTAGGTAAATTAACGCTATAGGTAAGATTTTGGAGGAACATCTACTTTGTGGGCACTTGTTTTACGTGTCTGTTTCTGTATAGCGGTGGACCTGGAACCCACTCTGATGTCCCAGATTCCTACTTAAGAACTGTAATTGACCAAATGCTTAATCTACACCCGAGCTGCTATGAGGCATCTTATACACACAGTGTCATTTGATCCTTAAAAGGATTCTTCAAAATAGATAATTTTCATCTCCGTCCTATAGATAAGCAAGCAGAAATTCAAAGCATGTGAGTAATTCACCTAAGGTCATGCACTTAGCAAGTGGCAAAGGCAGCCTTTGAAGCTAGGTTTATCTATACGTGATATGTGTTTCATTGTATCACACTATTTCCCATCTCAGCTATTGGTTAAAGTTGGCTTTTTACCATCCACACTTCCTTTACCTTATATGCTTTAAAGTGATGGAAATATCCTGTAAAAATGTTCCATAATTTTGTCTAATATTCTGAAGAATATCTTCAAGTATCCCTTTTTAAAAATTTATTTATATTTGAGACAGAGAGAGAGAGAGCGAGAGCATGAGCTGGGGAGGGGCAGAGAAGGAGACACAGAAGTTGAAGCAGGCTCCAGGCTCTGAGCTGTCAGCACAGCACCCAATGTGGGGCTGGAACCCACGAGCTGTGAGGTCATGACCTGAGCCAAAGTCGGACGCTCAACCGACTGAACCACCCAGGCGCCCCTTCAAGTATCCCTTTAAGGAAGACGGCCGCTCCTTAGGTGGTCCTGATTTTGCAAAACACTTTTGGAGATGTTACTATGATTTTAGAAGCTGGAAAAGAATATTATAGTACTTGCTGGCTTCTCCTCCCCTTTATAAGGGGTAGTGTGCATGCTTTCTGCTTTGGTCATTGACTATGTCTCTTCTGTGATGCCATGCAGAATTGAGTTGATTTGTGACAACAGAAATGATTATAAGTCGCTCTGTATATAAATTACATTTCTATTCTTGGTACTAAGTGAACTTTAAAATCAACATCTAAATTCTTTGATACTGTGTTGCTTAAAAAATTGTCTTTTCAGTGAGATTGTTACTGAGAGCACTCTAATTTTTTTTTTTTTTTGTCTACCAAAACGTTTTTCTGTCTGTGTTTCAATCTGTCAAATGCTGGTTTGGTTTATACAAAGGATGCAGACTTCTTCCTGGACTTCACATTCGCCGAGAGATTAATTGTTCTCTTCGGCACCTTCAACTGTCCACTTAGAACAGTGCTTGGCAAACAGTATGTGCTCCATGCATGTTTGTTAAATTGTTTCTTAGCAAAACATCGTGCCCCCGATACAGATGCTTATCTTTGAAATTTGGGACTCCTGAATGGGCGGAAGAAGTGTTAATTTTGGATTCCCTTGTACCTCCATGTCTTCCACGGAAGTCAGAGAGGGAAGGGTCTGGACTACTTGCTATCCACAGGTCCCATTCCCTTGGGCTTTACCTGGAGGTTCAGGCATCGACGACCAGCTGCCTTTCTCCACTTAACCTTTGGTTAGAGGCGCTGGCTCTAGAAAGGGCCCCACCCTAGTTGGCTGCCTTGTCTGGACCCTCTCCCCTTCCTCTGACATCCTTCCTGTGCAGTCACCCTGTGCTCGCCTAGCATCAGCACCTCCATACTTTGAATGCCCTGCTATTTATTGGATTTGGGGTATTAACCTTTACCTTGGTCTTCGATAGCTTTTCCATGGAGTTTTCATGACTCTTGTTTATTATATGTAACTCACATGTTGTGACGGGTCTATTCACAAAGAGCATGCCTTCTACAAGCTTGTACTAACACATTTTGCTGTCAAGCATTATTGCCAGTTGTTTGGTAAGGCAGGTAAGGAAATAGTTCAGGGTTATGAGCCCCAGGCCCTCCAAAGAGAGTGATGGGGAAGTGGGTCGTCCTGTTACCTTTAAACACTTCACAGTCTTTACCTCTCCTGACAGCTGGGACCATCGGTCTTCCCAGTGCATGGCATCTTTCCCAGCAGCCCAGGGAGTTCTAGTTTTCATGCTGTGTTCCACAGAACCCCAAGATTCCACAAGGGTCCCTCTGTGACTCTTCAAACATTTGTCTCAATTTTTAACATGAGTGTGTAGAAACTTTAAAGGGTGCATACAGCAGTCTATTTTACAACCAGTGTTGATACCAGAGGCAACTAATTTGTGTTCTTTCTGATGGACTGATTTTATGAAATCATACTAATACATAAATGCTATGAATTGGAATTGGTAAATAAACTCATCTGTAACCTAGATACTGGCTGTCCCTGGAGGCAGCCTCTAGTCTCATTCATGTTCTGTGCTGTCCAGACAGGGGCCCTGCCCTCAGCTCTCAGCCCTTCCCGTCTCTCTTCTGGGTTATTGCAGCAGGCACCCTTCTGCTTTCCTCCCAATCCATTCCCAGCAGCAGCTAGAGCAAGCCTGCTCAAAATCCTTCCGATATTACCCATCTTGTTTTGGTTCTCGTTGTTGTTTCATTTGTGTCCTGCCCACCCCACCCCAGGTTTCTTAAGATATAATTGACATATAACTGTTGTGTAAGATTAAAGTAGACAACGTGTTCATTTGATTCGTTTATAGATTGTAAAATGAGTACCACCGTAATATTAGCCACCACCTCCATCCTGCCACATCGTTACCATTTCTTTTTTGTGTGTGGTGAGAATGTTAAGATCTACTCTCTTAGCAGCATTCAAGTATATGGTACAGTATTACTAGCTGCTGATTGGTGATTAGTGTAATCACCATGCTGTATATTAGGTCCCAAACTTGTTAATCTTAGAACCCAAAGTTTGTACCTCTTGACGAATATCTCCCCCTTTCCCTCAACCCCCCCTCTACTCGCTGTAGTTTGTTTTTTAAGATTCCGTACGTAAGTGACTGTGTAAATACAGTATTTGTCTTTCTCTGAAATTTCACTTAGCATAATGCCCTCAAGCTTCATCCAGTTTGTTGCAAATGGCAGGATATCCTTGTTTCTCATTGCTAACATTCCATTGTGTATACATAATACCACATCACATCTTCTTCATCTAGTCATCTGTTGGTAGGCACTGAGGTTCATGGTTGAGATCATAGTTCCCCGTCTTATTTAGAGTAAAAGCCCAAATCATTGCAGTAGTCTACAAAGTCCTATACCATTCACCCTCAACCCCTGCTTGATGCTTCTGTTCCTATTGTCCAATCTCTCTTTGGCCTCACTGGCTTCCTTTGCATTCCTCCAACATGCCAGCTATACCCCTGCCTCAGGGCATTTTCTCTTAATGGTCCCTCTGCCTAAACATATTTGCTCAGCTGCACCCACCATCCCCAGGTTTTACTGAAACACTGACTTGTCTTCCCTGACGTGACAATACCCTCCTTCAAATCCCCCCCCCATTCTCCTTTCCCCCTTTTTCCCGCTCCACTAAAATTGTGTAAAATTTCTCTACTGACAGTAATGTTCAATAGCAATGTTATCGCCATCTAACGCTGCATATTTTGTGTCTTTGTTTATTGTACCCCTTCCTCCAGTAGAAAGTAACTCATGTTGCCGGCAATCTCTGAATATTTTGTTCCCCGCCGTTCTTAGGACACAACAGTTGGTAGATTGTCAGTAAATACTTGAATTCTCTAGAAATAATCCATGAGCCCCAGAACATTAATAAATAGGCTAGATTTTCCAGGGGCTTTTGTGGGGGAGATGGACAACATGGCTTATGTCCAAGAGGAGATTCTTTCAATTACTCCTTTCCTGAGAATAGAGACCAAATTATTTGGACTTAAGAGAGCTGCTCTCCTAGTGCCTTGGATATCTGTGTCAACAGATCCTTTCTAGGTCAGTACAACACATAATCAAGCAAACCATGAACTGATATTCATGGGAATATCAGAGTGAGATGCGCCATAACACAAAAGGGTTTCGGAGGAGAAAAGGTTTATGAAAATTCGTTTTGATATTACCTTTAAGTGCAATGATGTATATAAGCCCAAATAAGTACCTTAATTTTTTTTCATATTTTTCCTAAACTTCACCACCAACCACTTGCCCCCTCACGTCTACCACCGCCCCATTGATGAGGTAAAGCCAAACTTATTGTCCAAAGGTGGATTATGCAAGCCATTTGCTTTTTCCTTGTCCCTATTTTATTTGTAGACTTTTGGCCATTGCTGTATTGTTTCCCACCTGGAATGACAATATGTGAAGGTACGATTGAGGTGGTCAATGTTATCACTTACGGTAAAAAGCTGGGTGGGGAGAAAAGAAAAAGCATTGGCTAAAAGGAAATTTATGAGCCCATATGGATTGTACATCCATGAATTTCATTAGCACACATAACCGATAGCAAAACCAGTGCATTAGAAATGACATTCTTGGGGGTGCCTGGGTGGCTCAGCTGGTTGAGCGTCTGACTCTTGGTTTCCGCTGCGGTCATGATCTCACGGTTCATGAGTTCAAGCCCCACGCTGAGAGCATGGAGCCTGCTTGGGATTCTCTCTGCCCCTCCCCCACTCACTCTCTTTGTCTCCCTCTCTCAAAATAAACAAATAAACTTAAAAAAAATTAAAAAAAAAAAAGAAATGACATTCTTTGCTATCCAGTTTGCTTTATTATAGCACACAGGTATTTCATTAACACACATAAGCAAGAGCAATACACATGTAGTAACAAACGAGTTTTCTTTACTAGCCTTTTTGCAAAGTTAGTGAGCGACGATTTTTAAGGCCGATCTACCGGTGTATGGTATATGTAAATGTAAACACCTCTGTATGCAATGGCGACATCTTTAAGTAATTGAAAGCTCAGCAGGAAAGTTGTGTCCAGCCTCAAGACCACTCTCAGTTAAAAGGTTAATCCTTTTAACAGTTGACTAGGCTGCCCTCTCAGACATATCTCAGAGAAGAGAATTTATTATATGAGGTACAATCTCATTGGGTATGCGAGGTAAATAACCTCATTAAGAATGGAACGTGAAGGAGACACAGTACTATTCAAATAGGGCAAAAGGGGGCCAACTAGGTAAAACAAAAGGCAGTTATGGAAGTCAACCACTGCTTTTATTCTGTGTTTCGTCTTTTGTGCTGAATAAAGCAGATTAAAAGGGCAAGCTGCTTAGCATTGAGAGGGGCCTAAAGGAAAGAGGGCTGGGTAAATTCTTTTGGGGAAAAGCAATAGAGTAGGACATAGCCTGTTGGTCATTGATTAATTGCAGAATCCCAGAGGGTAGAAAATGTTGACTACCGAGAGGGCTGTAAATAAAGAGATCCCTTCTGGATCTAAAAACTCTGATAGACCTTGGGCACTTGTTTCCCAGAGGCATGGATATCTTCTGATTGATGGCTTGATTAGCTCTCCTCTTGTTGGACTGAGCTTTCTTGTTATGCTGGAATGTCAAAATCATTACCTGTCTATGAAAAATCCCTCTTCCACTGGAGGTACTGGGCAGTGGTCTCCTGCCAGTTACAATCTTTGTTTATTGTCATCTACATCTCTATCATCTATAGTTGTTGTCGTTCACCTATCATCAAAAAAGTTAAATTGCCCTTGAGCCTCCAGAATTAAATATTCCTACATGGCAAGAGTGGACGGGTCTTGGAGGTTGTTTGCTTCAGGCTTCTGCCTTTAGATTGGTAAAGAAGTAATGGATATAGAACACTTTGATATCTTCTATTTTGTCAAACAAACAAACAAACCCATGTCAACACTTGGGCAACACCTTTGCCAGTGGGGACTGTAGTATGTTTGTACGACATGAATTAACTCTTACGCAACTAGCTCTTAGGAGAGTGAGGTCAGTATAACTCAGAAGTCATGTTGGTCAGACCTGATTTTTCTCAGATCAGTTAATGTTTTGCATCATCCGACAGCAGCTGAATACAGCAAGCTGTGGAAGAACACAGAATATATAGAACCTACAGCCAAACTAAAGAAAAAGACCATCCTGTGAACAGTCAGCTATGTGTCTTGTCTTGGAGATGCTTCGTGTGTGGTTCTTTCTGATCTTTTGGTATTTTGCTCTTGTCTCCACTAATCAGCAGCCCCAATCCCTCATTTTGTGTCTTCTTATGTAAGCTACCTTCTGTCTCTGTTGTTGTTTTTTAAATTGTGCTAAAATGTACATTTTTTAAAAGGTAAAAATTCCTGTGTTTACCATAGTATTTTCAAGTTACAAAGTTTACTTGACTTTTTTTTAACTGAGAATATTTTTATTAGGCTTATTCTTCTTTTTGTTGGTGTTTTTGTTACAACGTTGCTGAAGTTTCGAGTGGTCTGCTTTGAACTCTATTTCTCCTGTAAGTCCTGTGATTTTGCAGAATGCAAGTATTTTTTGGAACACATGTATCTCTTACAGCAGAAGAGCCTGTATTGCATTTTCTTAACGCACGTTATATGGCTATTATAACTGATCATCTTCAGGGTTTGTATTAGGAAGCTAAACTCAGGTTGGAGCAGGGTTATCTATAAAGAGTCAGTAAGAGATTCCAAGATTAGCTAGGAAACTCGCTGAAATTTTTGCAGGCTCGTTAGTGTCAAAGTCCAGAAGTCTCCCAACCTATCAATCTTACTGCAATGTTCTCATTCCTCAAGTCTCTCCTACCTTCAGTGAGTGAAGATATACAAAATGCTGTCCTAACTTACAATGGTAACTTCTCTGAACTTTCTTGAAACCACTAGAAACAATTTTTGGTGTCAAGCATATGGCTTACTCAACACACGATAAAGTCCCTTTCTAAACCTTTTACGGTTACATAAGAATTCTGAGTTTTCAGATGGGATATTTATTTTCTTCTCTCTACTCTGCCCCCCACCCACCACTTAGGACTCTTATTCTGTTCTCTGATGCTTCTGCTTATCGTCAGTTGGACACATCACATGGACTTGATCTTAAGGGTGCTATTTCAGTCCAATAAGCATGTATTAAACATGGACTGTACACATAGGGAACTCTGCTAATGAGTTTCTGTTAACTCTCCCAGATCAGAAATTGATGTCTCACCAGAGAACTTCTAGGGGCTGTATCTCAACCCAAACAGCAACCAGAGTGGAATAGGGACTCAAATATTCTCTAAGTGCCTCTTAAATCTCTTAAGGGACTAATCCCGATGTCTTGCTGGGTGACCTATTTGCTACGATATCTGCAAAGAAGCTGGGAGCCAGGAGGAGGAAAGTTGGAGGCCGATGGGCATTTATGCCTCAGAAGCAACCTTATTTTGTAGCAGGTTCCATCCATGGAATTATTTTAACGAGTATATGGGTGTGTACGTGCGTGTGTGTGTGTGTGTTCAAATTCCTCCACAAAAGACCTTGAAACCTGAAGTGTCTCAACAGCTAAATTTCTCCACGTCACAAGGCCATAAAGCTGGCCTGGAATAGTGAAATTCCCATGAAATTGAATTGATCCTCAAATTATTGCTTAAATGATAGGACAGTAGAAACTTAAGAGCATATTAATGCTAATGGGAATTGCTCAGCTAATGCTGTGTAAGACCAGTTGTGAACTGCACGAGACATGCTACAAAAGGGCCATTATGCTCATCTTTTCATAGATGCATGATTTGTTTTATTCTTAAAACATTTGAGGTTTAAAGTTTTTATACGACGCTTTATGAATAGAAGTGTAATGAGGTTGAAAACCAAAATAGTGCTCACCACTCTGCATAGAAATAGGGAAAAAAAAAAAAGAAGCGTTAGCCGAATGTTGCCCAGTTGAATCCCTATTTCTAAAAATCCAATTTAATTTTTTATTACTTGTCTCATTAACCCCAAGATTTAGAAAACTGAATGCTACCTGAGTAAAATAAGAGTGGCCATGCAAAAATACTTTTAAAAGACGTAGTTTGTCTTTTGTTCTTCTCTTAAACATCTTACAATGAAAATATTCTTACATTATAGAACTGTTTGTGCAACACATACGTGATTTATCCCCAAGTTTGAATCTACCTGTCTTAAATGTACACCGAGCCTTTATTTATGCTTTGAAAATACAGTAGATAAAAAGCATAAGTGTTTCTGATATTATGTTTTGTCATCTCCGGCTAAGAAGATTGAAATCTTGAGAAACAATTTTCTGAAGAAATGAAATCGTATGCCCTCCTGAACCCTTGGGGGAAAATAGCCTCTCTGTTTGCTCAGAATATGAAACAGTGAAACAGTACAAGTAAAGCAGACAGCCATGTCGTGCATGTCACATTTCTATTTGTACCGTTTGAAATGATGTTTTAAGGTTTTCTGGGGTTTTATTTATTTATTTATTTAAGAAATAACTGGAACAAATAATATGTGCACAATCTCACTGATGTAAGAGTTTCCAAATCAGTTGTATTTATTTTCCGGGAAATGTGTGAAAGATTGCTTTATAACCCTTTAGAACCCTGTGTTCCATAACTTCACAGAAAATACGTAAAAGAGAAGATTTGGGAAGTGCTATCGTGGTAACGTTTCTGAAAACGTAAAGAGAATCCTTCAACGTCTTTGTTTCCTGGATCCTAAGAGAGTCCTCAGTCGACTGGCTTCACAGGGTGAGTGGAAGGATACCTCATAGAGGAAGAGAACTTTCTAAAAGGCAAAAAATGAAAAACATTGTTAATATTTGAGCTGCCATTTTTTTTTTTCCTCAAAGGAAAATGATCACATTTAAAGTAAGCTTTTCTGGATATGGTCATTTCTCATCCCTTAAGGTAATACACGTTCCCCTTGGGTTAGATGATCGTCCAGATAATTCAGTATTGTTGAAGTTGGAATGTAAGAGTCTGTAAAACCCAAAGTACTCTCTCTCTCTGTTTTTTTTACAAGTTGACCTAATACATCCAAACACTTTTAACAGCGCTTCTCGTGCACTTGTTGGAAGACTTTGGACTTCAGGAGAAGAGTTTTCCTTCTCCTCATTTATGAATCTGATTAGGTAAATCATAGAAGTAAGATTTTTAAATTTTACTCTGCAGCTAAACTATATTCTAAAATGGTAACAGTACATAACTGAGCAAAATCACCTGTCAGAGGCAGTTTGTAAATAATGAACTAAAAATCCATCTCCATGTTTATAGTCAAATGTTATTTCTGATGCCAAGTGATTTTCTAAGCTTGATTACACGCTTTAATCAACAACCTTGGCTCCCAACAGTTTGGCTCACTCCACAAGTCTCGACTTGTTTCCAATGATAAAGATTGGTACCACTAAGAGTATTCAGTAAGTAACCACCAGAATGGAGTTCCAATGCTGCTCGAGAAATGGCAGCCTCACACTCCTAGGCTAATGGCCTTGGAGGAAAAGCACATACCTGGCATATTTATTTAAAAATCAATTGCTTTACTGTGGAGTCACATCTTGTTTACCATTTTGACTCAGAAATACATCTCTTCCAGCTTCCTTAAGAACTCAGGAAACTGTTGGGAGCCGCCATGCTTTAAAGCACATGGGATCGCTCAGCCCTAAAATTTTGGTGATCAGAGAAGAGGGATGGGCTCAAGAACTGTGGAGGAAGCTGAGCCACTTGACAACATTCATTCAACTGTTGGTTGCTGATCACTACCTTCAGGAGAGGGTACCCTGACCTCTCTCTATGTATATTTATGGGCTATCAAAAAAACATATATATATATATATATATATATATATGCATATACATACGTACACACATTTGTTTATTTAGAAAACACAAAAAAGTATAAAATAATTAGAAAACACATTCTAAAATATGTGAGTAGAGTTGACAATGTCACCTTAGCTTCAGATGTGCAACAATAGTGGCTCGCCATCTCTCTATGTTACATTATACTTACCACAGGTGTAGTTACCACCTGTCACCATGGAGTGCGACTACAATGTCATTGATTCTATTCCCCGTGCTGTGCCTTCTATCCCCATGGCTTATACATTCCATAACTGGGAGACTGTATCTCCCATTCCCCTTCAAGCATTTGCCCACCCCTTCGCTTCCCTCTGGCAACCACCGATGTAGTCTCTGCATTTAAGGGTCTGATTCTACTTTTTGTTTATCTGTTCATTTGTTGTGTTTGAGACTTCACATATGAATGAAATAATATGGTATTGGTCTTTGTCAGCCTGACTTATTTCATTTAGCATAATACCCTCTACGTCCATCCATGTTGTCACAAATAGCAAGACCTCATCCTTTTTTATGGCTGCGTAATTATTTATGTGCCATCGAAAATAGTGATAGAGCAGCCCTTGTTCTCAGGTTGTTTCATAAAAAGTTTTTTGGGGGGGGCATTTTTTTTTTTATTTTTATTAAAAAAATTTTTTTCCACATTTATTTATTTTTGGGACAGAGGGAGACAGAGCATGAACGGGGGAGGGGCAGAGAGAGAGGGAGACACAGAATCGGAAACAGGCTCCAGGCTCTGAACCGTCAACCCCAAGATGGGGGGGGGCATTTTTATGTGCGTTAATTCTTTATGCTTGTGATAGAACTTTATTGGCTGCAAGTTGTAGAAATCCAACTAGTTTAAGAAAGAGGGGACTATTTTAGAAGTGTACAGGTTTATCTTATTTGACCTAAATGTAGGCAGAGGAGGCATGTGGCTAGATCTTAGGAACAATGGGATCTAGACATTCAAATGCCCTGAGAACTGTTGCTCTATCCAATTTTCAACCATGGTTCGCTCTGCTTGTTTTGCCCCCGACCACTGGAGAGCAACGTTCTCTATGTGGCGGAGACCACACGGCCAGTGACACCGAGCCTTGGGTGTCACAGCTGCTGCCACTAGACTTGCCAGTTGTCGTTTCCAAGTTCTAGCTCAGCCAAACCCAGACGGGCATACCTCTAGACCCGACCGGCATGGCCAAGGAGGTCGTGCAGCCCCCACAGGGATCACAGGGCTGGAGAGAACGGGGCTGGGGTGGGGAGAAGTTCTCAAGAGAAGGGAGTTTTGGGGCAGAAAACAGAACAGCCATCCACCACAATTTCTAACCAGAAATATAAGTACGCCAGGAACAGAAGTGATAGAGGGTCAAGCAGAATGGTCTGAATGCTCAATATATATTTAAGAGTGACTGCCTTCCAGGGGCACCTGAATGGCTCAGTCGGGTAAGCGTCCGACTTTGGCTCAGTTCATGATCTCGCAGTCCGTGAGTTCGAGCCCCGCATCGGGCTCTGTGCTGACAGCTCAGAGCCTGGAGCCTGTTTCAGATTCTGTCTCTACCTCTCTCTCTCTGACCGTCCCCCGTTCATACTCTGTCTCTCTCTGTCTCAAAAATAAACGTTAAAAAAAAAAAAAAGAGTGACTGCCTTCCAGATGATTTTTAGGGCTCGGGAACTATAACTGCCCTTCAAAGTACAGAATCGGTAAGAACAAATCTCCCACATTTCCTTGACCTCACCACAGAGATTACCTGAGGTGACACTACAGTTAAGGACGTGGGCTCTGGAGCCAGACTCCCCGAGCGGAAATCCACCCTGCTGGCTGCGTGACTTCTGGCAAGTTCCTTAACCCCCTGTGTCTCCACTTCCTCATCTGCTAAATGGAGATGGTACCCGCTTCAGAGGGATGTCTGAGGATTCGGTGAGGTTCCAATACGTGTACCGTCAGCCCAGAGCCCGACACGGGGCTCGAAGTCACGGAGCGCGAGATCGTGACCTGAGCTGAAGCCGGCCGCTTAACCGACTGCGCCACCCAGGCGCCCCGAGTTCCTAAATTTTTATATTTAACTTTAAAACTATTATCATCTACTTGGTAAAAAGCTGGCATCTATTAAAAGGTTCTTTCTATTATGAGATAAATTGGAAATTCGGATTCCTGGCTCTATTAGATTTTAATTTAATTCAAATTGTTAAGCACAGAGAAGCCAAATAATCTTGAGAAGCCAAAAGAAAATGTGCAAAAAGGGAAGAAGAGACAGGTGGGATTTATGCTATTTCCTAGAAGGTTTCAGGGATCAGATTAAAAAGTAGTGAGCAGTCTATGGAGAAAGACCCGCTGCCAATTTAAAAAACGTGAATTACAACCGAGGGTAACTAATGTCCGAGGCGCCCTTAATTGTGAGAAATTACAGTATTCCCAACCTCAAGTTGCATAAAAGTGCTTGTTTCTCTGCACTTTTTACAGTTCAGGTGGCCATCTTGTTTTCCAAGAGGAGGTGCCATATTTGACAGAGAAGGAAAAACTTGGGTTTGGTTGTAGTTTCAGCTGGAGACCCTTGTCTATACAGACAGAGGACATGACACCTGTGTCGGTGACGATCCAAAGGCATGAGACCTGGGGGCACTTGACTGTGAGCCACAATGTCCTTTCTGTTTCACTGTTGGCAAGCCTTTCTCTTCCCATTCCACAAATAGCAAGTATTCCTTCATGGGATATTTTATCTAAGTATTCATCAGTATTAAAAAAAACCCCAATATACTTTACTTCAATGGCTATATCAACACGATTAAATTAAAAAAAAAAAAAAGGTGGTGGTGGCTGGGGGGGTGGGGAGATCTTCTGGGTGATTTACTTAAAAAACTCTATTACTTAAAAAAAAAATCACTATTTCTATTGGCTGGCTCTACATAGGTCCCCGTGGCTCTGTCCTCAAAAGCCCAACAGAACAGACTGGACTATTTTAAGAATGTAGGAGCACCCTGTCAAATAATTTGCTAGACTGGTCTTTTCCCCCAGTGATTTGATGGATTTCCAAAGCTGATCCTTTCATCTGATTACATCTCCCAGCTTCCATCTCGAGACTGGTATCATCTGTTTTTCTCTTCCTAATTCCCTCCCCAATTTCTCCTCCCCTCTACCATCTCCTCTTCACTGGCACTTTCCTATCAGCCCAGATGCTCAAGCTTTTGGCATCCCCAAGGAATCTTTCCTGTATCCTGCCTCTCTGACGCTTAGTCTGTTCCCTCCTCTTTCCAAACAGGTATCTGAAAAAGAAAAGTCTATTCCTGCTGCCTCCACTTTAACCCCAGAGTCTCGCTTCTCTCTCCAGTGTTTATTGCAGCTACCTTGCAAAAGTCACCAGGGTCCAGCTAATGTCTCGCTCGGTGGCTTTTTTCTTTGTTAGGCACGGTTGACAACTCCTTCGCCACGATCTATCTGCAACTTCCCTTTCCTCGTTCAAGATCATTGCTAGTTCTGGCTTCCTTTCTCAGTCTCCTTCAGTGTCTGGCCTTTCTCCACCTACTCTGTCATTCATTAATGGTTGACATTATTTTCGGGTCTCTTCTTTGCTACCTTATACTTTTTCTTACTGGTGGACTCATTCATCCCCACTGTTGTAACTATAGAGCGTGCCCACACACTGGGAACTCCAAATTTGGCATTTCCAGAGCTGAGGTGGTCGTAAATGACACCTGATCCCATAACTTTTTACTTCTAACTGTTCGTTCCCTGTTTCGCTATCATTTATCTTTATGTTACTTCCTTATGCTTAAATTCCCCAGGGGCTCCTTGCCATGCGCTTCCCGACCTTCAGTCATGTCACACACCAGGCTGTCTCTTGAACCTGCTAGATCTTTCATTCTTCTCAGCCTCTATCCTAGCTGATCCCTCTCCCTGATCTCCTCCTGTTTGGTTTGCTGCTTGAAGACTCCCTGTTTCTAAGGTCCAACTCAAATCTCAGTTTCTCTATGAAACTTTTTCTGATTCTCCTTTCCCCTAAGCCTCAACTGGAACCAATCCATCCCTCTGTTGTGCTTTTATTGTACTTGGTTCATACTGTTAGGGACATAGTGTTATTGTTATTGATGTGTCTAAAATGTAGGGACGCTGAGGGTCAGGGTCACATCTCATTTATCTGTCCACCTCATATCCTTAGTTCTAACACATCTGCACATGTAAATGCTCAATAAATGTATATTGACTGACGAGTGACTAGACTGGCTAAACTCACAGATGGTTTTGGTGAAGTCCGTCTCCTGTCCATAACGATATCACATATCGAGGAATCCAAAGAAGAAGAGAACTTCCAAAAAAAACTACAATCCCTCTGATATTTTTACAGTATATAGCCTCAGTGTTCTTGGGATTGTTATCGGCAATGATGCATCTATAAATATTGTTCATTTTGATGATGACTTTTTTTTTTGTTAAATTTTAGAGTCTTCTCCAGTTTTCATCTATAATTCTTAGTGTCACCCCCCGCCTTTTCCCCCACCAAGGTTAGGTTTTGTTACTTCTGGCCACGTGGTTTGCCTGTTTCAACTGACAGTTTTGCCTATGAGAACAGGTCCCACAACGAATACCGTCATCTGGGAAATCAAGAACTAGAAACTGCTGAGCCACTAGGAACAGAAGAGGAGGCTGGCACTTGACCTGAGGAGCACTGGGCCATTAGCCTGGCTCTAGTTTCTCTGGCTAAAGCCACTGTAGTCGTGAAAACCGTCTTGTTTCTAGAACCCTCCAGGACACAAATGTCACCTTCTCTATCCATACTGCTCATTTTTTATTGCATTTCCACTTCTCTCTCTCTTTCTCTTTTCTGCCACCTTGTTCCGTAGAAGATTTGAGGTAGTTTATTTGGTACATAAATATATCAAGATAACATACATTAGGAGTAACTTCTAAAAAGTCAGTGAGAAAGAGGAATAATAGAGAAATAAAATGGAGCCAGGGTTGAAGCTAATTCCAAAGTGCTTATTTCAAATGTCTAAATGTTTGCTAGAGGCAAAATTTAGTATTTCCAATTTGACTCTGAGCTTTTCTGCTGCCAGTAAGAAGACGAAAAGTCTGATAAGCTATGTAAGTCATGATATCTATAAGTAACAGCAAAATCGACTCCCCCCGCCACAACTATTTCTTGTGCTAAGACCTGAAAGACATCTCAAGAAGCGGATCTTGGGTAATATTCTGACTGATACTCGCTACTACATCTTTGTCATAGATGAATATGTGTCTTTCTTTTTATTTTTTTTATTTTTTTTTTAATTTTTTTTTCAACGTTTATTTATTTTTGGGACAGAGAGAGACAGAGCATGAACGGGGGAGGGGCAGAGAGAGAGAGGGAGACACAGAATCGGAAACAGGCTCCAGGCTCCGAGCCGTCCGCCCAGAGCCCGACGCGGGGCTCGAACTCACGGACCACGAGATCGTGACCTGGCTGAAGTCGGACGCTTAACCGACTGCGCCACCCAGGCGCCCCAGTATGTCTTTCTTTTTAAAATAACATTTGCAGGATGGAGTATGATATGATTACTCAGCTTGAGCTTCATTTCAGGCTGCGGAAGTCTTGTGAACTAATCAGAATTTCATTGGGATTCCCGGGAATTTGGACTCTTTTTCCTGGACCTCTGGTGGGTTTTCCTGAAGTAGGCTAGATCTGAGGTAGTTTCAGGACATTGTATGCAGAGGCACAGGGGCAGAGTTTGCTAACTTCCGAATCTGTTCACGACGGGTAGGATAACTTCGTACAGTGAATAATGCATGCGTTCAATGAGGCTGGTTGCCCAGTTGGGATGAAATGGCTCATGCCTGCCTTAGGAATTGTGGATGGCAAAGCATGGGAATGATAGAGTGCAGGGAGCATATGGGTACGTACATGCATTCTCATTTTCCTTAAATAACAGAACGGGATAACACGTTCTTACTAGAGCTGTCCTCTGCACAGAAGGGGCACCATACCTCCCTGTTGGCCAATATCAGGAGGGCTCTTCTGTTCTCTATGCCTCTGCCTTCTGTTATTCATAAGCCAGATGACAAAGACCTGCCCTGGGTGACTTCTTGGTCCCTCTTGTGTTTCTTTTTTCTTTCTTTTTTTTTTTTTTTTTAATGGGGGGGGGTGGGGGGAGCGGTTCACTTGGTTTTTCGTTTTTTTCTTCTTTTTTAAAAATATAATTTATTGTCGGATTGGTTTCCATACAACACCCAGTGCTCATCCCAACAGGTGCCCTCCTCGATGCCCATCACCCACTTTCCCCTCTCCCCCACGCCCCATCAACCCTCAGTTTGTTCTCTGTATTTACGGGTCTCTTACGGTTTGCCTCTCTCCTTCTCTGCTTGTAACTATTGACTTCCCCTTCCCCTTCCCCACGGTCTTCTGTTAAGTTTCTCAAGATCCGC
>NW_024412395.1:56589672-56599672 GCF_014898765.1 Herpailurus yagouaroundi | reverse complement strand
AGAGGACAAGAGAGAAAGAAAGATAAATGCCCGGGTACGTATTTAAAGAACATTGCTTCCTAAGTCTCAACTGTCGCAAACTGTTTTTAATTTAATTCTGGTTTTCCTGAGACTAACTAGGACAACTAGCATATCTGATTTCATTTATAAGGCCAGAATTCTTTACAGCTATACTTGTTCCCAAATTTCTTCTTTCTTTAAAGCTTTAGAAGAAGTCTATTTTTCCTGCAACTTAAGGCATCAAAAGCTGTTTTGCAATATTGTAGCTTTTCATGGAGAAATATTATTAATAATAATAATGTATGCAGTTTCTTCTACCTATTTCCTGTTCTAATTGCCTTTTCCCCTGCTCTCTTTTTTTTTTTTAATTTTTTTTTCAACATTTATTTATTTTTGGGGCAGAGAGAGACAGAGCATGAACGGGGGAGGGGCAGAGAGAGAGGGAGACACAGAATCGGAAACAGGCTCCAGGCTCTGAGCCATCAGCCCAGAGCCCGACGCGGGGCTCGAACTCACGGACCGCGAGATCGTGACCTGAGCGGAAGTTGGACGCTTAACCGACTGCGCCACCCAGGCGCCCCTCCCCTGCTCTCTTTTTAATAGAAAATCTATTTCTTCACCGAATTTTCTTAGTGTCTTCTAGTTTTCTTTTTTCCTGCTAAAAGAAGCTTCTTGCCTAAGTTGACCTTCGTTTCTAAACTTTATTATCACTAATGATGATGATAAATAATAAATACCTTAATATATTCTTCAACTATTTTTTAAATTTCATTTTTCAAACCAGGAAGGGCTCCCTTGCCAACCAAGCTGTGTCCTCCTTGGATGGCATAATTCTGGTGTAAAAGTTATATGACACAAACTAGCCACAGGTTTTTTATTTTTATTTTTATTTAAGAAAAAATTTTTGGGGTGCCTGGGTGGCGCAGTCGGTTAAGCGTCCGACCTCAGCCAGGTCACGATCTCGCGGTCCGGGAGTTCGAGCCCCGCGTCGGGCTCTGGGCTGATGGCTCAGAGCCTGGAGCCTGTTTCCGATTCTTTGTCTCCCTCTCTCTCTGCCCCTCCCCCGTTCATGCTCTGTCTCTCTCTGTCCCAAAAGTAAATAAACGTTGAAAAAAAAAATTAATAAAAAAAAAAAGAAAAAATGTTTAATGTTTATTTTTGAGAGAGACAGAGTGCAAGCGGGGGAGGGCAGAGAGAGGGAGACGCAGAATCTGAAGCAGACCCCAGGCTCTGAGCTGTCAGCACAGAGCCTGATGTGGGCCTTGAACTCACAAACTGGGAGATCATGACCTGAGCCCAAGTCGGACGCTTAACTGACTGCGCCACACAGGCACCCCCGGATTATTTATTGTTTAAAATGTTTTTTTTTTTTAATTTAGTTTTGAGAGAGAGAGAGCCCACGCGCGCACACACACAAGAGGCGGAGGGGCAGAGAGAGAGAGGGACAGAGGATCCAAAGTGAGCTCAGCACTTAGAGCAGCAAGGCTGATGTGGGGCTCGAACTCACAAACTGTGAGATCATGACCTGAGTCAAAGTCTGATGTGCCACCAACTGAGCCACCCAGGCTCCCCTAGCCACAGATTTTTTTTAAATTAAACCATCATTTCCAAATAATTTCCAACCTACTCCAGACCTATATACATCTGTAAGGAAGAAACCAAGAATTTTTGCTATTGAAGCATTTACAAACAAAAATGAAAAAAAAATTAACAGTTATGGTTGTAATGGGAAGAAAGAAATTGTGAATACAGGGTCCTCACGTTGGATGGGGGATGAGGAACTGCACATTTATCTGACTACAATTTTGTTATTGCTTCTCTAAGAGTCTACTTTCTCATTTCAGAGGAGGTGGAGTCAAATAGACTTGAGTGTTAAATGAGGCTGTGTGTGGGTACCCAGGTGTCTCTTGGAGAAAGAGAGCTTTGTTTTTTGGTGGCTGTTATGGATGGAATATTCGTGTCCCCCATCAATTTCCTATGTTGAGACCCCATCTCCCAATGTGATGCTATTAGGAGGCGTGGATTCTGGGAGGTCATTAAGATTAGGTAAGGTCTGGGGCGCCTGGGTGGCGCAGTCGGTTAAGCATCCGACTTCAATCAGGTCACGATCTCGCGGTCCGTGAGTTCGAGCCCCGCGTCAGGCTCTGGGCTGATGGCTCGGAGCCTGGAGCCTGTTTCCGATTCTGTGTCTCCCTCTCTCTCTGCCCCTCCCCCGTTCATGCTCTGTCTCTCTCTGTCCCAAAAGTAAAAAAAAAAACATTGAAAAAAAAAAAGATTAGGTAAGGTCATGAGAGTGGAGCCCTTATGAAAGGGATTCGTGTCCTTATAAATGTCACAAGAGAGCTGCTAGCCTCTTCTCTCTGCTCCCCGCCATGTGACAACGTGGTGAGAAGTCAGCCATCCACAACCTGGGAGAGGCTCTCACCAGAACCTGACCATATTGGCTCCCTGACCTGGGACTTCCAGTTTCCAGAACTGTCAAAAATACATTCCTGTTTAAAAAAAAAAAAAAAAAAAGGAAAAAGAAAAAAGGAAAAAGAAAGACATGTCTGTTGTTTAGAAGCCTCCCAGGTTATGTATGGTATTCTGTTATAGCAGCCTGAATTGACTAAGATACTAGCTTTGAATTCACTCTGGTACTAAAGAAATGATTCCATATTTTTATAAATAGCTTCAATTTCCCTTGCTTAAATCCAATTACACTACTCACAAAGAATTTTCTGGAAAAGAAATGAAAGTCTAGAATTCAACCTTCTTTCTCCACTGCAGGCTTGAATAAAGCTTGGGGATGCATAAAAAATGCTCATAATCTATGGTGGCTTGTTCTAGAAATGTAAAAGAGAAGAGCAGACATTCTTTAAAAGAAACTTTCATATTGTTTTATGAAACCCTGTAAAAGTGGTATCACACATATTAAAGAAAATTTGACAAATTGCAGTAAAATGAAAAGTAGGAAAAAAAATCCAAGTCCCATCTCCTAAAGAAAGCACAGTTAACGTTTTGAAATATTTTCCTTTTTCTAAGAACAGGATTCTTTTAAAAAAATCAATTTTATAACCCAAAAAGGCCTTATAAGAGTTAAAAGTAAAAAAAAGTCACTTCCTTGCTAATATATTAATATTTAGTGATATATATTTAAAGGTAAAACATAACAGAAGATTGCTGTTTTGTTGTCCTTTAATTGACTGGACACAGAATTTACCCCTCACTGAGGATGATCAGTGCTAAAGAGCTGTCTTCAGGGGGTTATCTGAAATGCAGAAACAGACTCACAGATGTTTATCACAGAACTACTTATCAAGGAATTGTTACCTAATGATGTCACATCCATACGACCGAATGCTATACAGATAGCAAAATTATATTTATAAGGACTTTTTAAGGCAATGTTTACGAACGGAAGTTAAGCGAGGAAAAAGTGATTTTCAAAGTTGTACGTAAAATATGATCTCAGTTATGTTTTTACAAAGTATAAGAAATACGGTACCAAAATACATCATAAAACACCAAAAGAGTTGTTGTATCTGAATGCTGGGATTATGAGTGGATTTGATTTTTTTTTCTCCATAATTTCCTGCATATTCAAACATTTTCTGCAATGACTATGGGTTTCTTTTCTAATCGTGTCATGGTGAAAATAAAACCAAGAACACAAACTATTACCTTGCCCCATTTTCTGGGAACCATGCTGGAAACACAAAGGAAAAAAATTAATAGCACCAAGCATCCCTTCCTCAAAACATTTCCTGTGTTTCTAATCACATGGCAGCTGTTTGCTCTATAATAGTCTGCTCTGAGTTTTATAGAAGCCACATTTTTTAATTGAGTGCTTTGAAGAGACCTAAGAACGATGTAGAAAGCAAAGTAGGGGCCCTCTCTCCGGCGGGGCTAGCTTGTAACACAGTTTGAAATGTTTTTCAGGGATGGTTATAGCCCTCCCTGTTAGTACCCACCTTCCTCAGGACCCAGTGGCCCAGACACAGGGCTCCTGCCAAGCCAGGAATAAAATCTCACTTATGGTGCAGGCCTCACGGGACCAGCGCAAGGTTCTTCATCAGAGCTGGGGCTCTTCCCAAGCTTGCTGCAGCGGACGGACTCCAGAAGGTGGCTTAGGGTTTTCTCTGCTTTCCTCCAGGGGAGGTGAAGCCCGGACGCCGAATCTATTTTCGATTGTGCAAAAGGTGTGATCTGGTGAGGCCTCATCTCTGGGCTAGGCCTGCCTACTCTTTGACCGCTCACGTTAACGGCTCCAAAGGGCCTTTCCTTCAATTACCAAACCCCAAAGGAGGAACCCCCGACTTTGGTGGGGACAGGTGGTCAAACAGAAAGAGGGACTTCAACACAAAGCATTAGTGGGATTGGTGTAGTAACAAAGAAAATGCTCACGCTCTCCCACTGGGCTGGCAGGGAAGGAGGAGATGAGTGGAATTATGGAAGAAAGGAGCATGGGGCTTTTCCAGACGTCATCCCAAGGACATGTAGGTTTTGTGACATCTTTGATCAGGCAAAAGTCACGTGATCAATTTGGCAAAGTTTCTCCCGAGTGGGGAAAATCCTAAAGTCCCTGACTCGAAGAGACGCCGTGAGCTCTCCAAGTTGACCGCGGATGGAGATTCATTCCGGGGCTGGTTGTCATTGATGAACCCTTCCCCGTTACAACAGGAAACAAAACAGAAACCGACCCATCGATGAAAAGGGGGCCTCTGTGTGTTTATGAGGGAGCTTCTATGCGTATATGTGGTCGAGCCTTGGGGCCGATGCGTTGCTCTGGCCGAGGAGTCAAGGATTCTGAAAGGACTTGGGGGGGGGGGGTCCTGCTGTGAGTGGAGCAGGAGGCTGCGTGCCTGCCCTCTCCACCTCCCTCACCCGCTTGCCCAGCCCTGCAGCCGTGGAATCTATTTTTCTTCTCCCCTCCCCATCATGCCTTCCATTCCCTGCGAGTGTCCCAGCCCCAGGAACTTAACTTTTCTGTCTTCCCGGGACAGACAGACCTGCGTGATCTCCGGCTTCACCCTGTACCTGCCTCTTTGCGCTTCCTGTCTGAACTCAAAATCCGCGCCAGCTCAGGCCCCACTCCGGTGCCAGAAAGGACTTTCTGGATGAATCAGCACCCTGCTTGCACTTCCTTTCTCCTCATTAAAGCACAGATGTTCTTTAATGTCTGTTTTCTTTTCAACAATGTGTCTTCGATTTCTTTTTGCTTTGGCAAATACAGAACCACATCATTATTTTTGTGTATAGTATTTACATTGTATGTCACGCTGTAACTTATTCAAAAACACTCTTGACAGATATTTCATTTGCTTTCAATTTATTTTATTGGTAATATTCTATTATTATTATTATTTTTTTTACTAGTGGTAGCAATAGAATGAAATATGAGGAAGGATACTTGTAGACTTTTTCAAATATCTCTTCTATATAAATTTCTAGGAATAGAATCACTGGGTCCAAAATCGGCACATTTAATATTTTGAATATATAGTTAAACTGATTTCCATTGAATTAGTTTATTTTTTGATAAACTCCAATAATGAGAAAGGTTTTTGGTGCCGTAACAGCTCTCCTCTTGTGATATGTCTCAGAGTGTGCGAGGTTCCTTTGTTATTTTCCTCTGAAAGGCAAAAGTATACAGCTACTTTACACACAACATTTGTAAAGAAATTTGGCACAAGTTCATGGATATGTTGATTCACCCTTTTGGGGGTTCTGTTTCTCATCTGTGTAACTCAGTCTTGAGTTCTCTTATATATAAAGATCCCTTTATGTGTATACATATATATATACACACACACACACACATATATACACATATATATGAATATATGTATATATATATTTATTTTTGATATATGTTCTCTTATATATTAAGATCCTTTACATATCTAACATTCCGTGATTTATGATCCCAGGGAGAAAAAAGCAGCAGCCAAATACCTTACTGTAGCCTGCCTTACTTATAAAAAATTTCCTATGTATTTTCTGAGTTTGCAAATTTCTTTGTTACAGAGATATGATTGACATATAACATTATACTAGCCTCAATGCTTTACTTTTTATATTTTATTTGTGTTCTACTTTTTTCAGGGTTGTGATTGGAGTTTTTTTTTTTTTTTTTAAGAGAGCAAGAGCATGTGTGAGTGGGAGAGAGAGGCAGAGGGAGGGAGAGAGAGAGAGAGAGAGAGAGAGAGAGAGAGAGAGAGAGATTGAGAGGAGAGAGAATCCCAAGCAGGCTCCACCCTCAGCAAGAAGTCTGACCCAGGGCTAGATCCTACGACCTTGGGATATGGTCTGAGCTGAAATCAAGAGTCAGAAGATCAACCATCTGAGCCACCCAGGTGCCCCGCAATTGGAGTTTTTAAGTTACACATAAGTTTGTGAATGATTAACAACTAAACAATGTTAAGCTTCCTCATCCTATTATGACATTGTTATTGGATGTTATTTCTTCCTGAAAAAAGTGAATATGAAATGGGTTGTAGCCTTTCCTTTTCCTTACTATTTACACTACTTCCTCAGCCCCTAATGCAGGGCTCTTTGCCCCTAAAAAGTACCTGCTAACTTCTTATGGTATACATGTACTTTATATATGTGAATATAAGCAAAAAATAAATATGTGTATATATAATATAGACATACATATGTCTATGTATGCACGTGTGTGTGTGTGTGTGTGTATGTGTGTGCGTTTTGCCCACTGCACCTTACCAGCAGCCTGCATAATGAGAATGCTGAGACATTTTGCTGGACTTTGGTTCAATGGCTTGATTCAAAGGAATTCTGCTGCTTATTCCAATTTCACTCAAGCAGCCTCTCCCCTGAACTTCTATTCCATCCTACTCAATTTCTCAGTTTCCAGATCTCGAGGCCATCTCCAATTGGGCATGTCTAAAACAGAGCTACTCATGTCTCCCACGTCCTGCCCTTCCCACAGTCTTCTCAACTTTTGTAAATGGCAGCTCCATTCTCCCAGCAAAGACCTTCTGTCTGTTCTGCCCACAGACGTGTCCAAGGTCTGACCGTGTCCTACCACCTCCACTGCTACAGTCATGGCCGACGTTCCTATTGACCTTCGCCTGCACAATTACGTGGGCCTTTGAAGTGGGTGCCCTCATTTCACCCCACCCCTCTCTAACTTATTCTCCACAAAACAGCCGGAATAATTCTTTTAAAAAATAGCTTTATTGCGGTATAATTTACATACCCATAAATTTTTACCTGTTTTAAGTATACAATGTGATGATTTCAGTGCATTTACTGTTATGCACGAAACCATCACCAATATCTAGTTTTAGAACATTTCCATTGCCCCCCCAAAGATCCCCTAAGTTCACTTTAAGTCGATCCCCCCCTTTTTTAAATGTTTATTTATTTTTGAGAGAGAAAGAGTGAGCAGGGGAGGGGCAGAGAGAGAGGGAGAAAAAGGATGGGAAGTGGGCTCTGCGCTGACAGCCGCACAAACGGTGAGATCGTGACCTGAGCCAAAGTTGGACGCTTAAGCGACTGAGCCACCCAGGTGCCCCTGCAGTCAATTCCTACTCTTAACTCCAGCCCCAGGCAACCACTAGCCTGCTTTCTGTCTCTGTATATTTGCATATGGAACTCAGAAGAAAGGGCCCCATGTAGATAACCAGCAATCTATCATTTGAGAGCGGGACACTAAGCTCAGACCTTGGAGAGCCTTCTTCTACTCGGGCTAGTGTGGCAATGCTGAGTGGAGACTTAGCCATAGGGAGACACGAGAGACCAGGTCAGGGTTGTAAAAAGAGACGTGGCACATGTACATCCACACGCAACCTGTTCATCATCTCCTTTGTTCCCTAGTCAGTGAGCATGAGGATTCAACAGGTTGACTCAAGGGCTTGCAGGATCCAGGGAGGTAGGTAGGTTAGCTAAGCGGGTCAGTGGGTGAGACATCAGGGAGGGAATCAGAGGGCCTTATGCCCCCATCCACTGTCGCTCTGGGTGGATGCGGGCTGAGGGTTTTGCCAGATCTTCTAACTTGGAGACAAGTCTGAAATCTGGATATTATGCGAAATCTTGTTTAAAAAATATTGACGGCATATTTACACATTTTTAAACATTTTTTTAAACATTTATTTATTTTTGAGAGACAGAGAGCACGAGCGGGGGAGGGACAGGGAGAGAGGGAGCCACAGAATCCAAAGCAGGCTCCAGGCTCTGAGCCATCAGCCCAGAGCCCGACGCGGGGCTCGAACTCACGCACCACGAGATCGTGACCTGGCTGAAGTCGGACGCTTAACCGACTGAGTCACCCAGGCGCCCCTATTTACACATCTTTTTAAAGACATTGAGCCAAACACACTTTGCAGATGAACAGGATGGGCCTGGGGCTGTATGGCACCCTCTGGCAGAGTGGGAACTCTCAGGATAAAGTTGCTCAACTGTGCTGTGTTATAATGCAGCCCATATGCCAGGCTGTATGTTTTACAGTGTCTTTTCCCTCTACGACTTTCCTCTGCACACAGTTTTCTTTGTTGTTAGGTTCCTAGGCAAGGTAGTTTGAGCTGGCAGTCGGTAACTTAGAATTTCTACACAATTGCTCCTTTGAAACAACTTTTTAATTAAAAAGTTAGATCCCCAAGATGCACCGAGTACCTAGTTAGCCTGTGGTTCCATTATGAGCCTAGAGAAAGATGTCCTGCTTGTTGGTTTGCTTTCTTATGCAGTTCGAAGGCCAGACAGGGACACCAGTAAGCGACGGTGGCTGAAATGAAGAGTGATGGGTGGGTGGAGGTGTTTCCGGTGAGATGTGTTTGACCCCGAAGACCACAGGGTTTGCAGGCTGCAGATGGGCACGCAGTGGGGACGGCTAGTAACCTAGCTGTTCAGGTGTGGACAAAGGAGGGGCAGGTTATCCCAACCATCTATGGGGTGATGTCTGAAGGCAAGACTCACCTTGTCCTTGCTGTGGACTTAATGAGGCAACTGGATGGTCCCACGGCCAGAACAAAAGTCCTTCATTTCCCAGAAGAGATGGAAAATAATGATTCAACTTTGTTTCTAGTAGGCATATCCCGTTTAGGACTATTTTCTGGGGGAGGGGCAGGTGGGTTATTAGCATTATTGCAGAGAATGTTAAAGAACGTTTCTGCTTTGTCTCCATGTTTAATTTCCTTTAACCAGCAAAATAGATACATTTCATGGTGACAGTTACTGGCAGAATGGTTGAGTGTGGGCTCAGAACTTGGTCCAACTTTCCTCCAGATCACAGCCTACTTCCACCACTTATTAGCTCTGTGGTCTCGGGCACGTTTCTTCACCTCCTTGAGCCTCAGTTTATGCATCTGCAAAACGGGTGTGATAACGCCTTCCTTATAGGGTTGATGTGAACCATTAAGTGCAATAATCTAAGCTCTGTGCCTGGCATGTAGTAAGGGTCCATGAAATGTTAGCTGCTATTATTGACGTTCTGATTATTACCACTATTATTAGAGTTGAAAGTGGCATAGAGATAGAGGTCATTAGGTCTAACTTGATTATGTCAGAGATGAAGAAACTGATTCCCGGAGCCCTTACATTCCTCGCCACGGTCCCCTAGCTGGTTCCCGGTAGAACCAGCCAGTGCAGCTTCTGGAGCTCTTTCTTCAAACTCATCACTGGCTGGTACCTTCAAGGTTACAATCATTCTTGTCTCCCTGCCGGGCGGAACGTTGGTGTGGCGTTCCCTGCAGAGTTTAAAAGGAAGGGAAGAAGAGTTTACAAGCCCCGTGGGGCCAGGGACCATGTCTATCTTGGTCTCCTCCTTAGCCATAGTTCTCACTACAATGTCCAGCATTTAGTGATGTAATATTTATTAAACATAGGTGCCTTACCCAGCAAGGAGAGGACTACAAGCATGTCACCGAGGTAAACTTGGCACCCGTGAGCCCTAACTTCTCCCTTGGGAGTTGTTTCTGGGCGCATTTTCTCATGTCTGTCCTGTGTTCCTGGAGCTAACTGAACAAGTATTAAGGCAATCTATATGAGGGGCCCTTGC
>NW_024412395.1:56577895-56589272 GCF_014898765.1 Herpailurus yagouaroundi | reverse complement strand
TCGAACTCACGGACCGCGAGATCGTGACCTGGCTGAAGTCGGACGCTTAACCGACTGCGCCACCCAGGCGCCCCATGTTCTCCTTTTTCACTTATGTTCTCTTCTTTCCTCTTCTTTCCCTCCCCTCCTTCATTCCCCTCCGTGCCTCCCACGTCCTCCCTTTCTGCCTCACTCCAGCTGCTGCCCATTATCCCCCCCATCCCCAACACACGCAAAGCAGGTGCTGACCAAGGGTGGCGCTGTGACTCAATGGTCTGCTTGACCTTGAGTTCTTGCCCGGATGTAGGGGGATTTATGACAAAATCCTCCTGTTGTCCTGAGCACTTTTTCCAGAGGCTGGTGAAAGGTCAAGCCAGCCGTCCTGCACCTGGGAGGCACCAGGCAGCCCCAGAAACAACCCCTTCTCCTTTCAGAAGTCAGTGTTTTCAAAGACCCCACCAACCCCAGCACATAGCTCAGGGGAGCTGGGTGTGCATTTGGAAGGGTGTGCATATGATTCCCTGCACGGGATCCAGGCACCTTAACTGTAAGGAGTGATCAGTTTAACTTCTTGACAGTATCAAGAAGGGGCCCGGGCGAGTGTTCCGGATTACCACAAAGACCTCAGTGTGCCGTGGGTTAAGATGGAGCCTGCATTTTCAACATTTGCAACAGATGGAAGAGAGCTTGTGTGGCCAACAGGCCAGAGGCACACGGCACAGGGAGCCGAGCTCTGCCTTCGATTCGTCGTGTCTGTTAGGTGGGTCTCTCTCCCTCTGAGTCTCAGTCCCTTCCCCCCAAAAGACGGTGTTTGGACAAGGTGACCCTTGAAGCAGCTTCTAAGGCTCCCCATAGGAAAGAAGGGGCAGAAATACGGTGAGGAGAGGACTGGGGGGGGGGGGGCGGGTGGACAAGGTATGAACAGGCAGCACCAGGGACAGGGTTTGAAGACTTTATACATATTAATCGCTTATTTTCCTCAAAGAGCAGCTCAGATTATATGGTCAGTTTTATTCTTTGTTGTCTCTCCTCTTGTTTTTCTTCCCCCCCTTGTAAAAATTTTAGTGTCAGAAAACGCTGAGGATGAAAATATTAGGAAACTTAGAATCAGCTTGTTGAGATCCTCGGTATAGACACATCAGCTTTCGGTGATTTCCCCCAAAGTTGAAGGTTATAATTTTTCTACTCTTCCTAAGAAATAATGGCCTCTTGGAATGTGCAAGTAAATTAGTCACACTGTGTCCTGAGAATTGGTCTCTGTAATACATCCTGGTCTCTGAAAAAGAGCTGCTGTTGTATAATGGATTTTAGAAGTCTCCAAAGCTGGTTCAACTAACATATTTGTTAGTCTAATAAATGATATTGCTTTTGTGAAGATTTTTCCATATAGCACAATTTAATAGAGGAATCAATAGTTTCTCAGACATGACAAAAGGACCTGGGTGTGCTTTGATGGGAGACACAAAGTGGCTTGTTGCTCTAATAAAGCCAAAATGGAAAAAAAAAAAAAAAGTTTTTTCCCCCCTCTTTCAAGTGTATTTTTACGAAGCTAAAATATACATACCACTTTCTCTAGGAAAATATTTGTTTCTCAATATTTTTTCCTGCAGCACTGTCTTACTGTTATTACACATGAATATGCATTTGCTTTTACCTCACTCCTTCCCCTTGTGGGAAGAGCTGTCGCGAGGACATGCTTCTTCAGGGAAAAACTCAGGCCTGAAGAGATTTTGATCCCTTGGGTCTATGGGATATTTCTTTAGAAATCATTTTATTTATTTATTTATTTTTTAATTTTTTTTCAACGTTTATTTATTTTTGGGACAGAGAGAGACAGAGCATGAACGGGGGAGGAGCAGAGAGAGAGGGAGACACAGAATCGGAAACAGGCTCCAGGCTCTGAGCCATCGGCCCAGAGCCTGACGCGGGGCTCGAACTCACGGACCGCGAGATCGTGACCTGGCTGAAGTCGGACGCTTAACCAACTGCGCCACCCAGGCGCCCCTAGAAATCATTTTAGAACCGTTTGGGGCAAACATTGGCATCCACCTGTGTTTCTTCTTATCGTAACTTCTTAGAAGTCCGTAACGTGGTTTCGTATGGTGAGAAGCCATCTCCCCTAGCAGGGCCTGCCTTGACTGGTGCATGCAACACAGACGAACATAAGGGAAGGGCAGCAAAAATAATACAAAAACAGAGAGGGAGACAAAGCGTAATAAGGTTTTAAGGTTGTGTGTGCCGTCCTCTGACTCTCGATGCCATATCGATACCTTTGCTGGCTCCAGTTAATGGGTTAAACAAATCTCTTTTGGAGTCGTTGAAGCCGCCTGGAAGGAAACTGCTTTGGTTTTGAGAATGTTAGAACATCTGTGTGTCTCTTCCTCAGCCAAAACTTTTAGTTTTTGCCATGGAATGTGTTATTTGGAGGGTGTCTGATTTTCCCGGCTATGGGTTCTACCTACTGGCAGAAACAATTTGCTGACATTGTCCCTTCGCAGTTATCCCTAAATAACACCATCCTCAAATATGAGCCCAAGAATGGGTCAGAAAATGACTTTGGGGGACAATTTCTACCAAACTGATGAGAGGCTGCTCTTTGAAAAGCTGAGATTATTGGCCATGGTTGTCTTTAGAGATAGAAATAGTCTCAGAACATTTCCAGAGAGAAGATAAATGATGTGTTAGGGGAGCTAAAATTGACTGTAGAGACCAGATGTGTTGAGAACAGGAGTTTTCAACTTAACTACATGCTAGAATTACCTGATGGGCTTTTAAAGAACACCAGAGCCTTGGTCTCGTACCTAGAGATTTCTGATTCAGCTGGTCTAGGCTGGGCCTTGGGCAACAGTCTCTTCCTCATTTTCTCTCCTTTTCAGGTGATTCTAATGGGGAGTCAGGGCCGGGAACCATGAACCCCGAGCAGTGTTACTCAAAGTATAGGTCCTTAGTCAGCAGCAACAAAATCACGTTGAAATCTGTCAGAAATGCACTTGAGAGTGGACCCCAGGAATCTGTACGTTTCAGGCCTCCAGAAGATTCTCATCTAGGATTCTCGAATGTTAGCATGCATCAGAATCGCCTGGAGAGCTTGTTAAAATGCGGAATGCTAGAGTCCACCCCCAGAGTTTCTGATTGAGTGGGCCTGGAACAGGACCGGAGCACTTGCAGCTTGAACAAGCTCTCAGGTGATGCTGATGTTGCTGGTCCGTGGTCCACACGTAGAGCAGCATTAGTTCAGAGGCGGCTTGGGGGCTTGCACTGTTTCTGAATTTGTTGTAAGGGTGGCTATTTAAGGCACTGGGGCCTCAGGGCTCACGTAGATGGGCTCATTAGAACCGATTGCTTTGGCTAGCAAACCTCCTCCCCCACCCCCCCCTTTAAAAATATTTATTTGTTTATTTTTGAGGGAGGGAGGGGAGAGAGAGGGGGGAGGGAGGGAGAGAGAGAGAGAGAGAGAGAGAGAGAAAGAGAAAGTGAGGGAGAGGCAGAGAGAGAGGGAGACAGAGAATCCCAGCAGGTGCCGCACGGTAAGCACAGAGCCCGATGTGGGGCTCAAACTCACGAATTGTGAGATCGTGACCCGAGCCGAAATCAAGAGCCGGGTTGCGGAAACTGACTAAACCACCCAGGCGCCTCCCCTCCCACCTTTTTTGAAAAAAGATTTTTCTGGCGAGGCTGCAAAGCATGGGATGAAAGTCCAAAGTCAAGCTTTATCACAGATGATAGTCACTGACTGGGTTGGGGCCAAGTGGTGAGGGCAGGGGGCGCCTAGAACCCCTTTGTCTGTCTGCAGGAGCGGCCTTCTCCCCCTCCGGCTGATTTCGGGCATGTGGGAATACTGCAAGGCATGGCCAGACCTTCTGATTTTAAAAGGTAAGACAAGGATCCTACATTTCTTCTGAGAAATTTCCTGATCTTTAAATGTTGGCAACGCATTTTTAAAAAAGGCAACATCCCTGCGCTGACCAAACGAAACACATCTGTGGGCAACCAGTTTGCGACCTCAGAGTGCCTTCTCTGAGTCAAAGGTTCCATTAGGAGTCATTCAAAATGAGTCCTATTCAAAGTAACCTAAGAAATACACCCAATTTCCTGGGTTTGCTTCCTATATCATTGTGATTCCGTGGGATATCAGGGCAACAGGGAAAACGTTATTACATACTTTTTAAAAAGGATAATTTAAATATCTCGGGCTCTAGCTTATGTGCTTCCAGGTTTTAATATAATAATCATTCTTGGTACAACATATTTCTTTGGAAATGAAAGTTGGAGGCATTTCAGTTTTTAATGCAGGGAATTAGCAAGATAGGGGTTGGAAAAGTTTCAAACTCCATAGAAGAGTGGCCACAAAAGAACATTCAAACCAATAACTAAAAACCTCAGTGGTATATGCTTCAATTACTGGATCTTGGGTATTCAGGGCTGACTACGTCTTCCTGCATATTGAATTATTGTAGCATTAAGTTCCTGTAACATTTAGGAAATAGATGGCTGAGAAGTGACGGAGACGAGAAATTTAAAAAGCAGGCATCGCATTCCTTTTTATTACGTGTATCTGTCCTCTCAAGGACAGAAGAGGCGCTTTCCATCTGTTTAAATCTTGGACCGGCATTTCCAGCCCTGCGGTGCTGGAGGGTTTGTGGGTCTCACCCATACACCTGACTTTGCATTTCACCCCTCAGACTTCCATTTCGTTAGGGGGAATCTGCTATTATGCGTGCTCATTCGTATCTTGTGGTAAAAGTTTTCTCTGCTCTCTGCTGAGTTTGTTGATGGCTTTGTAGTTGTACATCGTCTGAAGCTGCCGACAGGGTGGAGAGGCCTGGACGGAGCATAAATGTAGCTTGGTGGTAACTCCATTGTGTTCCCTTTGTATGTTGAATTTCAGTTTTTGTGGCCTCTGAAGATATGATTTGGTATGTGTTGGCAGGTCAACAGAGGGAAAATTTCCAGGGATGAAATCCAAGGTTGTCACTATTACCTCTGGAATATAAATACAGAAGAATGGTCAGTGGGATTTCCCTATGGTCCACACCAGTGTATGGGAAATAGGATTCATCTAAGATATTCACATCTGGCTAATAAGAAAGTGGTATTTCGTTTCACTTCTGCTATTTCTCCTTGTGTGTTTTCCGTCTTGGGGTCCCTGTGGAGAAGATGGAATTTGTATGTTTTTGGATCTCTGGCCAAATACCGTCTAATCTCTCCTTAAGCATGAGTAAAGTCTTTACAAGCGTAGATATACTTGAGAAATCTGAAATTGGGGAGGGAAATTGCAGTTTGGAGAACAAGCACAGAAATTTTTAGCCTGATGTAGTTTTTGTACTTTGGAACGTAACTGAGAAAGGGATAGGAACAGGCAGATTTTTAATTAAATGAGCAATTTTAGAAAGGAAAAAAAAAACATTATGGAAATTGAAAAGAAGTATTTTGGATTCTGACTCAAGTCCTGGTATGAGTTTGGAATGTTCTAATCTGTTCAGCATGAGCCAGAAATAGTTTCCTAAGGAGGCAGACGTAGGCTCCTCAAAGCAGACCTTGGCCCCTGTTTTTGGTGCCATAGGTAGACACAGTTCTGTTGGCTTTTCTACAGGATGGCTGCTTGGGGACGTGGATGAAAATCCTCAGCCTGGTCCATGTGGTGTTGTAGGGTGTCCCCGACTTAGTTTCCCATAAGTCTCAGCGATGAAGTTATCCACTTTTTCCCGACCCAGTGAAACGAATCAGTTCTTAACCTCTCTGGTCATCAACTTCTTTATAAAACTGAGGGTGATAATATTTGCTCTGTTGCCCCATGACATTTTGGTAGTCAACTGAGATAATAAATTACAAGCACTTCTCAAATGGCTAAGTGATACAGAGATGTAAAGATTTATTAGTCTGCTACAGGGATGACAAAAGGAACTTGGGAACTTTCCAGCCCAAATCAAAAGGTTGTAGGCGGTATTAAAAGTCTATAGGCAGATCATCTAGGAGCACTGTCCCATTGCAATCGGCCTCAGTGGTCAGTCCGCTTTGAATTCAAATCTTTGCTTTACCCACAGTACGGTGCAATGGTTTTTTAAGCCTCCCTTTCCTCATCTGTAAAAATAAGTACAAAACCTACCCCGCAAAGTGACTGTGTACGCCGAATGAGATTGTATATCGGAAAGTACTTACATAGAAAGGTTTCTATTAGATACTCATGAAGTGTTGATTTGATTCGTTGAGTCATACACTGATGGTGATATTCTGAAACCATATGCAATGTACATAGGGACATCCAAGATACTGTGAACCACTTTGTTGGACCAGTCCAGTTCCTTCTAATAAATCTGAAGAAGGCAGAATTCAAGTCCTGTTGTACAAGCAGGAGACTGCCTAAAAGGTCCCTCCTTAATGAATATTGCACCTGCAATAGTGTTATTCCTTCTGCATAAAGCATTGCTTCTCCAAATGTCCTCTTTTACAATGCAAATAGCTGCATAGGGGACACCTGAATTGATTTATCAGCCATTAGCTCTTCAGCATCAGTTGGCTGAGCTTGAGTTAGAGGCATTTCCTGGGGGCAGGGTTAGGTTCTAAGGTCAATGAGTAAGGGGAAAGTTCAGTGTGGTCAAAATCACCATCAACTTGTCCATAATCCCACTACATATGATTTTGTGCGTATGTAATTAGACCACACAGTTCTACCTCAGAGGTGGAATAGATGTTTATTTTCACGTGAAGACCAGACAAGCTATTTGACTTGTGCTTAGGATTCAAGTTAGATGAAAAATATTCAGTTTTGTTCTTATAGTTGAATTTCCTCAATTTAAATGTGTTTTGATGTTACTCGCTGTCCTTTACTAAGTGGAGCTAGCTGAATGCAGGGTCCTTGTAGAATGGGGCACCAAACAGGCTTGTTTGAAACGGCAACAAGACGGAGGCATAGGTCTGCATCCTGGACCATTATCTAGAGTGGGAGGTCTGGGTATATCACCAGTGATGAGACGCTCTGGGAAACCAGATGGCAGCAAAAGACAGTTGGGGAAGAGGAGGGTGAACAAAAGGCAAGATTTAAGATTTCTTTTAGAAGTATGTGTCCAGTGAATACGTCGGTGCTCGACCAATCATCGTTTAATAAATGAATTAATTACGATTCATTGCAGAAAGTTTGTCTAATTTATGTCCCCATCAGTGAACGTGAGAATTTCTGCTTTGCAGCAACCTTACACACATTACATATTTTACGAATTTTTGTGCCGGTCTGATAGAAAAACACGTTTCATTTTTTATTTTAATGTACATTGAAAAACACTAGAGTCAGTCTCTTCCTTTCACAGAGCAGAAGGATAGGGTCACTTAGCTGATTGCTTGATCCTTGGTCTGACTTCAGCCACCTCAATCCATGCTACTTTGCTGTCCGTGACTTTCTGTGACAGTCACTTGCCCTCAGTGGCGTTCATTTGTTCTGGAGTGCCCCTTCAAAGGACTGTTCACTTGGACCTGGTCTGGTCTGGTGCTGAGCCGGCTTCCGTTCCTGACCTGTCCTGTATGGGAGGTTGCTGACCTCTCCCTTACATAAGATCTCTGCTGGGGACACGTGGGGCCCACGTACCACTGTGTACCTCAGGACCTTCTTGCACTCTCCTTTCCTGCTGTGTGCCTGTTCAACTTCCACCCATCCTACTACTGCTACTTCAAGCCTCACTTCCTTCTGGGAACGATTTCTTTCTCTACTGAATACATCACACAACTGACTGAACCATTTAACAAGACTCATGTAAACGGCACAGACAATAATTGGCATCTTTTGTAATAATGGAGTTTGCATGTGGTCGATGAGTAATAAGAACAATGGTCGCGGGCACCTGAGTGGCTCAGTCATTAAGCATCTATCTGACTTCGGCTCAGGTCATGATTTCACAGTTGGTGAGTTCGAGTCCCACACCGTGTGAGCTCGAGCCCTGCTTTGAGTGAACATGAGCCCCGATTTGGGTAAAATCACGAGCCTTGGGTGAGTCCCGCTTCTCTCTCTCTCTCTCTCTCTCTCTCTCTCTCTACCTCCCTCCCACGCTCCCTCCCTCCATCTCTCTACACTCCTCACTCACTTGTGCCCCCCCCACCCCTCTCTAAAAAAAACAAAAAAGAACAATGGTCTCTGGAGTCAATGGGAATTCATCACATGGGCATCATGTCTGAGATGGAAAAGAAGAACCACTAACTTAGGGTTCAATTCGATAAGCAGCACCTTTGTGGTATAATAGCTCTGATTTCCAGTTTTCCCAGTCAGGGACTCACCATCTATTCAACTGCAAACAGGTTAATCTCCAGGTCTTGGTTTTCTCATCTGTGAGACCAAGATGCGGTGTGGTAACCTTGGAGAGCAGGGCTGCTGGATTATATAGCCTGTGGGCCAGCCAAGTGGCTAAATTAAAGGACTGATTTAAAGGAAGTTAAAAAGAAGATAAAAATGACACCAACCCAGAGATCCCATTACTCAACTCAAGTTGCTCTGTTCTGAGGAATTAGATCTATGATTTGAGTATAACTCAGGGAACAATTTTGGTCTAATGGCTTCAAATATATTTACAACAGCCTATCCCCCATTTCAACCCTGTTTTTTACTCTATAAACTTCCTTCTCTATGTCTAAAGAAATTCTGCCTAAATTCCTTGAGGGTCTGACCCTTTCTGAGCCTTAGTTTATGTTCTTTTGTTCTTGTACTTGACATTACCTCAAATAGTCTTGTAAAATCTTGCTTCTGTTCCCTTCAGAATTTTATATCCCTCAATGAGGCATTTCCCCCCCATTCCTTCAGAAAAACAGCTGCATTGCTTTCATAAGTTTTCTCTTTCATTAATCCAGATAAAAATTTCAAGCTCCTTAAATGATACATACTGTCTTTTCTGGCACTATTACCGTGTAGAGAATAGCCTAGAACAAGGTTATCTAAGCAAAGTTAACATTTAGCCAATCTGTACTCAACCTGGTCGTCACTGTTGAGATGCCTTTAAGAGGACGGCCCAGAAGGAAGCTGGTAATCGGGTCCTGGGGAGACAGAGCCGTTTGAAATACTGTTCAGCCCGGTATTATTGTTCCCTGGTGTGGTTCATGGGTGGAGCCACCGTGACTCAATGGCCTCTTTTTCATTTGCTTCTTCATTTCGTAGATGTTGACCATCTCAGATGAAAATGGCTATCGTTTGTTTTCAGGAGAAGGTGGACCGCTCAACACTTTGGCAAGAGCAGTTATTCACTTAAGAGATTTTTTGAGGGTCTGTGCTTTGCCCAGAGCAGGGGATAAAAAGAAATACCAAGACAGTGTTCTTGCCCTATAGAGGTTCATTGTCTGGTGGGGGAGATGGACAAACCAGCAGTTAATTATGATCCAGTGTGACAAATGCTCTGCTACAGGTCAGAACTGAGAGAGGCACTGTGTCTTTTTGGGGCCATAGGAGCAGGAGTTCGAAAGGAAGCCTTGGAAAAACTGATGCTTCAAGCAGGGGAGGCCACAGGGTGTATGTGGAGGGGAGATGAGATGTGACACAGGAAGGGAGATAATATGTGAATGTATTAGTTTCCTATCGCTGTGGTCACAAATTGTCACAGGTTACGTGGCTTAAAACAACACGACTCTGGAGGTCTGAAGTTTGTGATGGGTCTCCTTGGGCTAAAATCAAATTGTCGGCAAGGCGTGTTCCTTCTGGAACTCATTTCCAATTCCTAGAAGCTCCCTGCGTTCCTTGGCTCATGGCCCTTTCCTCCATTTTCAGTGCTGGCAGTTGCCCCTCCCCCTACCTTGCACCTTGCTTCTATCATTCCCTTTCTAACTCTGACTTTCTTGCCTCCCTCTCTTACTTAGGAGGACCCTTGTGATTACATCGGGCCCTCCTGGATGAGCCAGGATAATTTCTCCACCTCCAAACATCTAATTTAATCACAACGGCAACATCTCTTTTGCATGTAAGGGTCATATTCACAGGTACCAAGGACTAAGAGAGACACCTTTGGGCCTCTTTGGGGGGGCCACGCTTCTGTCTACCACAATGAGCAAAGGGCACTTTGGAGGGACGGAGAAGGAAGTCCAGTCTGAAGTTATTTGAATGTAGTTTGAGTGGTCAGTGCATAGTTCGAAAGATAGCAGTAGAACAATTCCAGTATAAACCGCTTACCTTCTTACATGTAATCTGAGTCTCTTGTTACATCTGTGAGGCTTCATTCATGGCCCTGTTCATGTGAAGAAATGAGCCACCATTTGACAGTTCTTCTTAGTAAAGAAAAATACCGATTAGGATAGTGTTATTTCTTACAATGAAGCTATATGAAATCGTACCTTAAGAAATAGTGTGGATTGGGGCACGCGGGTGGCTCAGTCGGTTGAGCGTCCAACTCTTGATTTCGGCTCAGGTCATGGTCCCTCAGGTCATGATCCGGCTCGTGGGATGGAGCCCTGAGTCAGGCTATGTGCAGGTGGCGGGGAGCCTGCTTGGGATTCTCTCTCTTTTCTTTCTCTGCCCTTCCCCGACTCGTGTACGCGTGCACGCTCTCTCTCTCTCTCTCGCTCACTCGCTCTCGCTCTCAAAATAAATAAACATAAAGAAATAGAGTGGGTTCAGAGACCGTTAATAAGTTGTGAACCGTCTTGACAGGAAAGACTGTTGCTCGACTCTGTTCACCTTGCTTAGGAACTAGCCTGTCTCAGTTCACTTCCCTTCCTACTATTTTCTTCAAATTTGCAGTTCAGAGCGATAACCTGCAGGTGTGCCTCTTTCTCACCTTACCTTGTCCCTGAGCCCAGTCTTGGGTCCCACTGATCTCTCTGCAGTGGTGGAGGCTAGGGGACAGAGGATGGGGACTGCTTGCTCCAATGGAGCGGGACACGGTTAAAGGACATCTCAGATCTGCTGTGCCGTCTCTTCTTGGTGGCTGACTAGGAAGGTTCAGCTGCTACAGTGGGTGGAAGGGTGTAACTTTCAAAGCTTCCTTATACCCTTGTCTTCGGAGCGTCTTCACATTTATTACAAAATGTTGACACATTTATCACGTTTGCAGACTGATTAAAGAAACTCCAGACCCGAGGAAATTTCAGGCATCGCGCATTCTTGAAACCGTCTTTCAGGGGCGCCTGGGTGGCGCAGTCGGTTAAGCGTCCGACTTCAGCCAGGTCACGATCTCGCGGTCCGGGAGTTCGAGCCCCGCGTCAGGCTCTGGGCTGACGGCTCGGAGCCTGGAGCCTGTTTCCGATTCTGTGTCTCCCTCTCTCTCTGCCCCTCCCCCGTTCATGCTCTGTCTCTCTCTGTCCCAAAAATAAATAAACGTTGAAAAAAAAAATTAAAAAAAAAAAATGTCACTCCAATGTCTTTTGGCTTCCATAGTTTCTTAAGAAAAGTCAGCAATAGGGGCGCCTGGGTGGCGCAGTCGGTGAAGCGTCCGAC
>NW_024412395.1:56553706-56577795 GCF_014898765.1 Herpailurus yagouaroundi | reverse complement strand
GGGATCCCACCGTTGTTTTCCCACCAGCCCTGCCCACACTGAACTGATTCCCCTGGGAGATGGTTGTGTTTGATGCTGGGGAGTTTTAGCATTCTGTGGAACTATGGGGCCAGTGCTTCCCTCTGAAAATTTGCGCTTTGCCCGTGTGCTTTTACCAGTGTTCTTTCTTTCTTGGACTCGGACATCGTGAACCTGGGGCTGAGTCTCGCCTCTACCGCATGCAAACAGAAGCAAGTCACATGACTGCCAGTTGCTGGGTGCCATCAGCATGTGTGATACTTTATTTTTTTTTTTTTAATTTTTTTAAACGTTTATTTATTTTTGAGACAGAGCATGAACGGGGGAGGGGCAGAGGGAGAGGGAGACACAGAATCGGAAGCAGGCTCCAGGCTCTGAGCCGTCAGCCCAGAGCCCGATGCAGGGCTCGAACTCACAGACCGCGAGATCATGACCTGAGCCGAAGTCGGCTGCGTAACCGACTGAGCCACCCAGGCACTCTAATATGTGTGATACTTTAGGCAGTCCTCACGACAACCCTGCTCTGTTGGGGGTAGACAGAAAGCCAGAGAAACATTAGTCCTTATGGGTCATGGGCAGTGGAGCTAGGATTCAAAGGCTGGTGCGTCTGGCTCTGAATCTAGGGCTCTGAATCTAATAGTTTTCTTCAGGGTCAGAGTTTCTTCAGGAGTAGGTGAGTGAGGGCTGCTGGGTGGTTATGGGACCCCAGTCCCTCCTTTGGGAAAAGTTCTACTGTTATCTGTTTGATAATTAAGAATTTTTAGGAAAAAAGTTTGAAGCTAAAAAGCCATAAAAAACCATCACATTTTTACTCCATTATGCCTTTCTAAGTTACATAATCTGGAGACTGTCTCCTGTAAACTCAGCGTAATAATAGTACAGTCCTATGGAATTGTAGAAAAGATGAAATGAAACAAAACAAATGAACCATCTGATATAGGATAGGACCTCTCATACTAGTTAGTTCTCCTCTTCCTTATCATACAGGGGCTTTTCATTTAATGTATGGCTCAACTGTGCCCAGGGCACAACTGAACCATTTATTTGGGGGTATTTTCACATTGTTTACAATCGTAGTTTTTTTTTTTTTTTTAATTTTTTTTCAACGTTTTTATTTATTTTTGGGACAGAGAGAGACAGAGCATGAACGGGGGAGGGGCAGAGAGAGAGGGAGACACAGAATCGGAAACAGGCTCCAGGCTCCGAGCCACCAGCCCAGAGCCCGACGCGGGGCTCGAACTCACGGAGCGTGAGATCGTGACCTGGCTGAAGTCGGACGCTTAACCCACTGCGCCACCCAGGCGCCCCATACAATCGTAGCTTTTTAATTCAACAAATGCAACAGATGTTTGTTTAGAATCAACTGTGTGCCTAGAAATGGGTTGGGTCTGTGGCCAGGGATAGCCTAGTGGATAGGTGGGGTGGGCATCCATCCAATATGGCAGGCATGAGAGCCGCCCCATCCCACTCTGAAGAAAAATTGATGTCTGGAAAGCCTCCACTGGGAATTCTTGTCTTTGGCTCTCTTCTCAAAATCTCTCACTAAAATGTAAAGCCCTCAAGAGAGGAAACTTCTCAGTTTTTGTGAGTTTGTAGGGTGTGAATTGGATGGTAGATTTGGAGGAAGACCTGAGATGAAGGAGAGGGATCAGCGGGAGGTAGGGACAGCTCCAATGTCAAAATGCATTTCCTCCTGACTCAGCCAGAGTGGGCCTGTGCCATTGTCAAGGGAACATGATGACAGTCATGTTATGTTCCCTGGGTCTTGGGTCTACAGTGCTGGCCTGGGGCTGCCTACTGGAGTCTGTCCACGGATCACTGATGCAGGGGGTTTTGTTTGGAAAAGAGGGTAACTCAGGCCAACGAACTATGAGGAGACCAGCTGGTTCAACAACTAGACCCAGGCTGGGGGAACAGATTAAGAAGCAGCGAGCCAGGTACCCAGAGCGACACATTATAACTCTCACAGACATTGAGCTTGGGAGGTAAGGGCAAATACCAATTTCCAGCAGCAACCCCCAAACTCAGGGAAAGATGGACTTAGTCGAAAAAGACCTTGAGAGTTTTTCTGAATTTGGTAACAGTAAGGAGTGACGCTAGCTCTGGGACTGACAAAAATAAGTTGTTGCAGAAGCCAAAAAGGCCAGATAAGAAAATGAAGGGAAGAGATCATTCAGGACAAGATATCTCTAGAATGCTGTCCTGGAAAATGTGAGGGTCTGGCCTCTGCAAAGAGACTGCCTGGTCAAGAAAAGATTCTAAGCAACCTTCGTAAGAGGAGAATAATGGAACGATCAATCACAATAACAAATGTTAATATGTGACAGGCACTCATCTAAACACGTTGCATGGGCTCACTCAATCCTAGTAACATTCTTTTAAAATTTTTTTTTTCAACGTTTATTTATTTTGGGGACAGAGAGAGACAGAGCATGAACGGGGGAGGGGCAGAGAGAGAGGGAGACACGGAATCGGAAACAGGCTCCAGGCTCCGAGCCGTCAGCCCAGAGCCCGACGCGGGGCTCGAACTCCCGGACCGCGAGATCGTGAGCTGAGCTGAAGTCGGCCGCTTCACCGACTGCACCACCCAGGCGCCCCAGTCCTAGTAACGTTCTCATGAAGCAGGTACTATTTCTTATCCCCATTTGGGTAAGGAAACTGAGGCACAGTCAGGCTAAGCTGCTTGCCTAAGGTCAGTGGTGAAGCCAGAGTTCCAACTGAGAGCCTGACCCTGGAGCCCGTGCTCTCGAGTACTTGCTTCCTCTCTACAAAGTGCACCAGGTGCTTATGAAAAGCCCTATGAGAGACTGAGACTGGAGCAGTGGTTTTTGTCAGAGGCCAGATGTCCCGGATTAGTGAGCAAGTGAGTGTGCCTGTTCTTGTACGTTTGTTTGTTTGTTTGTTTGTTTGTGTTCCCCCGAGGAGTGGGGAAAATGTAGTAGGTGTTCGTTTTCCAGAGAAATCAATGACCCCAAATAGGTTAAGAATCCCAAGGCTGGGCTTCTTTCTAGGCTGCCTGTTGAGGCACAGGGTTGGGGCTGATCTGTGTTCTCAGGATGGACTGGCTGGTGCTTCATGCTGGATCTCCCCGGAAGTGTGTTTCTAGGGGCTCACTCTCTGTCCTTGTGGGAATTTGGCTGGGAGAGATCATCCCCTGGTAAAGCATTTCATTCTCCAGGCTTGGCTCAGTGTGTATTTACTAGAAGATGAAGCCTGTTAAGGCAGAAAAATGGTCCCTGCGCTGGAACATTTTTCTCGAAGTGTCATTACCCATGACTTCTACTGAGGGAGAAGAGAGGCAAAATCCTTATATTCTGGGCAAATGCGTTTGCGATTTCCTGGTGACATTGATTATAGCTTATCTAACTTCATAACAGATCTGTCTTATCCATAAGATACACCGTAGCTTGAAAATCCGAAGAGATGCTGGGGGTTGGGGAAGGGGGCATCATTCTTACTTCCAGGGAAGATTTTGTATTATGGTAAGTCACTTTCCCTAGACAACTTAGACTAAGCAGAGGTTCTTTCTGTGAGGATCAATATTGTCACTGGTCCTGAGCAGCAAAGGAATGTGTTTTTTTTTTTTTTTTCCCCTACCATCTACACCTAACAATGAAGAACAATGAAACAGGAACAACTGAACTATTAAGTCACCTGACTGGTGTCCAGAAAACTACCATTTTGCTTTTGTTTCCCAGTGAATCTCACTTAGGTTAAGGGTCCATGGCCAATGTTTGTTTTAGACTTACTCATATATTTTCCATTTTACTTGCTGAAAATTTCGTTTTGTGTCTGGGATCAGCTCCCCTCTGCCTGAATTATATTCTTGCAAATGCCTTTGGACAGAGTCTGTTGAATGAACGTCTTCATTTTGCTTTGTTCTAAAAAAAATTTTTTTTCATGAGTATGGAATTTATAATTTTTCTCTTCAGCTCCTGAAGGTTTTCTACTATTTTCTGGCTTCCATTGCTGTTATTGCAAGTTTAGCTGTCAAACGAACTGTCGCTTGCTTGAAGGTAGCCTGCCTTTTCCCTTTGTCCTACTTTCAGATCTTCCTTTTGTCTTTGATCTGTCGTTTGACCGTAGTGTGTCCAAGGGAGGATTTATTTTTACTTAACTTACTTGGGATTCACTGAGTTTTAATTTCTGGACTCCTGGTGATGGAAGTCTCTTGAACCTTACTTTTCACTTCTACAAAATGGTAATGATGATCATCTCTGGTTCGGTGGGTTTGCCGAAAGGATTATATGAAGCAATGCACGCACATTTCCTATGAGGAAGGACTTCTCCAGTTGTGTTTCACTGAATTAGGTATCTTCTCTGCTCAGGCTTCCTCAAAAGGTTCTGTGACCCAAGCTATTTGGGAAGTGCTAATTACTGCAGACTCTCTTGAAGAGTTGCAAAGCTCATCGGCATCACGAAAGCCCTGAGAAGTCCTGCAGTATTCTCCACACTCACGTGTCCTCAGAACAGCCTTTGTCGTAAATATCTCTTCATAGCTCATATTTCACGGGACATAGTCAGGAGGAATGCTGTATGAAATATTGAGTGTATAAAGTATTGAATGAAATGTTCCATTTGATGAGAAAGGAGTATTTCCCCGCCACAGTCCAGGGTCTTACACTAAGCCAAAACCAGGAAAACGATAGATCACAAGAAGATGGCGGCTCATAAAAGCCTTGTCCCAGGCCCCCAGAATCTAAACCTGCTGTTACGAGGGCATCCCTACCTCCCTTGGTGTGAAGTCCCGAGGACGGAAGTGCACACTGAGTATATGGAATCTGGGTCACATACAGAGTTGTCCGTCTGGGTGAAGGACACGGGGCTTCTTTCTTCCTCAGAGAAGCCCTGATTGGTCTCAAGGGCCCGTTTTCGAGAAGTTCATAGTGTAAGAAGATCACAGTTTGTCTATTCGGGAGGAATCGTCTTGATGTTAATGTGTGTTTGAATTTGGAGGCCTCCACTCAGCAGAGAGCTGATTTCTCCTGAGAGGGGCTGGGGGGAGCAGGGTATCAACAACACATTCAGATTTACCTTGAGGTTGAGACCCCAAATGGTCAGATTTCAAAAAGGAACATTTCTAATGTCCCCATGCAGCCTACGTTTGTTGTCCATTTGTCGAGAGAAAGGAGAGGCAAAGCACAGAAAGTTAGTCTTAAGCGTCTGCGGGAATAAGGCTGCAGAACAATTTCCCTCCCAGAGAAAGAGGAAAGTGTGTAACTACATATTTGTGAAGTTGGCTTAGGGTTTTTAACTTCTTTCCCCAAGAGGTTTCAGGGGCGTGATCTCTATTTCCTTGATCGGTGCCATGAAGAATAGTTCTAAATCTGTTTCCTGTGTAGTCTAGGAGCAAATATCTTCTTGAATCAGGCCTGATCTTACTGAAAACTGAGACCAATGCTCCTTCGTGTTTCCCTTGACCCCCAGGAAGCCATCGCCAGGTTCAGGTCTGTTCACAAGCATCCTGGGGAACTGACAAAAAGCGCGTGCTGGGGGTATGCTCTGCTCCAGCGGGTAGAGCTGGGTCTCTCATTTGGTAGTTGGCTGCTACCTGCCTCAGTGGGACCCACGCTCCGGTTGAACGTGCAGGTTTCTAGGCCCCATGCCAGACCTCCCAGAGTATCAGCATTGTCCACTTCCTCATGAGATTAGTGTGAGGTTAAAGTCTGAGTTTGCCGTGGGAGCAGTCTTGGGTGGCATCGCCAGAAAGGGCTGTCTTTGCCTGGTTTTTCACATCAGAAAACCCGATTCCTCTTCACACAAGCTTTGAGGGCCTCCAAGTGTCCATTCACTCTTAAGTTCTCAGATGTAGGGTCTGCTGAAAATTCTTCCTTCTATGACCTTTGGAGCCTGGCTGGCCGGTTTGCTCGAGGTAACTGGGTTGATATGGGCTGGGAGCAAACAAACGTAATTATTAGGAATCTTCACGTTGCTAGAGTGTCCCAGTAGTTTCCAGAGCGCTTGCAAAACTAAAGCCACAAAAGCTTGGTTCGCTGGATCCTCTCTATGAATCCGTAAGAGCGTTAAGATAAGCAGAATAATGGGGCGCCTGGGTGGCTCAGTCGGTTGGGCGTCCGACTTCGGTTCAGGTCATGATCTCCCAGTCCGTGAGTTCGAGCCCCGCGTCAGGCTCTGGGCTGATGGCTCAGAGCCTGGAGCCTGCTTCCGATTCTGTGTCTCCCTCTCTCTCTGACCCTCCCCCATTCATGCTCTGTCTCTCTGTCTCAAAAATAAATAAATATAAAAAAAAAAAGATAAGCAGAATAAGTATTAGTAGTCCCATTTTACGAAAGTGGAAACTGAGACTCAACTATATTAAGTGATTTGTTCAATGTAGACAGTGGTGGAGTCAGATTCAGCCCAAGTTTTCCTGCCTGCCCACTTTTCACTCTTCCTCTCCAAACCCCCACTGAAAACTCCTTGCTCCCTTTTGCTCTCCATTAAGGTTTCCACTGCTGTTTCCATGAATCAGGGTCAACCAAGTGGCCTCTGTGTGCGGGCCATTGTGGATGTAGTTCCCTTTTCGATCCTAAAACACTAATAATTTACCACCTTACTAGCCTGAATGCTGGCCAGCCCTTCCCGACTGTGTGCACTGATGTGTCTGTATCTCTACGGAAGGAGAAATGTGGGGGCAACTCAGAGGCACGTTTGCCTAATCGGGCTGTTTTGTGATCATTTCCTTCACTTTCCTGAAGTTTTTTTTTTTTTTTTAATATTTATTTATTTGGGGGGAGAGTGCAAGCAGGGGAGGGCCAGAAAGAGGGGGACGGAGGGCCTGAAGCAGGCTCTGCGCTGACAGTCTGAGAGCAGTGAGCCCGATTTGGGGCTCAAACTCATGAACCGCAAGATCATGGCCGGAGCTGAAGTTGGACGCTCGACCGACTGAACCACCCAGGTGCCCCCACTGTACTGACATTTCTAACTCTTGATTTTGCAAAGATAAAAATAATGTACACCAATAATCATGCCATCTGGAGGTGGGATGCCCCTGTTCTTTTTTCTCCCACCCCTCCCCCCTTCCCCCACCATCCAGGACACATGTACCTACCGACAAAAATGGCGCTGTGTTCTATGCAGTTTGGCGGAATGACAGGGGAGGATATTTGCACAATTTGAACCGGCAAACATTTTTAACGGAAATAATGACAAAGTTGCTGTTCTGATTACCCAGCACGAAGAGAATAGTTTTCTGATTCCACAATTAATTTGATCCATGCAGATAGTTTATTCTCCCGAATCCGTCCAGCGCTAAATCTGAAATGATTGTCTAACCTACAGAATTCTCCAAGTAACTACTTAACAAACTTTTTGCCTTCTGGAGACCGTAGGCACAGTCAGGAGGGGGGGAAAAAAGAATTTTTCCCTTCTATTAGTCTGTTCACTTTTAAAAGTCTTTGCAATGCTTTGTCATCTATCCATATTTATTCAGCACCTACAGGGGCTTTGGGTGTGAAGATTGGATAGATTCGTGGAGCACAGAGGTAGTAGATTTGTTCTGCTTTCAAAGGGTTTCACAGCATCATTCTGCTTCTTGTGTATTTCTTCTTCAAAGCGACGGTTTTTTTCCTTCCCCAGCACTGGTTAAGAAGGCATTTCTTACTTTCTCTCTAAGCCTCTCATCAGAAGGTTCTCAAGGTGAACGATGATGTATTCCCTTCTGACTGCAACTAAATGTGAGTGGCCTGGCCTGCCAGCTGCCTGCTGAAGTGATTTGGCTGCTGTGTGCCCGCACCCAGAGCTCCGGACGCGAGCTAGGCGACGGTTGAGTCTGAAAAGAAGCCAGCAGCCACATTCCGTTTTCCATGCTGTGGCCTCATCACCCCCTGAGCACTTGAGGGGGAGCATGGCAGGCATGTGGGGCCATGTTCTGTACCTTTGGGCCTTGAGGCGGACTTCTCTCTTTGTCATACCAAGTTTCTTGTGCAAGTCGTGGTGCATAGAAAACCATTATTGGGATACTGGGGTGGGTTTGGTAGAGTCCTGACCAGAGACAATGCTGTGTTTGTCCTAATGCAGGAGAGAGAAGAAGCCAGGCTTTTCTTTGGTTACCTTAATGGATATATTCCCTAAAAGCTTCCGAGGCTAATTGTGGTGAAAATGTGCCAGGTAGACCCCTTTCATGCCAACCATAATTAATAGCGTTATAGTCTTCAAGGCCATAATGCTCATCAGTTATTAATTAGCAATTCATTTTGTTGAATAAATAATATTTATGATTGATGATAGAACTTGTAATTGGGCACTAGAAGTGGTCCTCCTGGGACTGGCTTACCAGCAAATATTAACCACGACACAGTAATGAAAAACACAGAGGATCATCCAGGAAAATCCACATTAAACAATTGTGACACAGCCAAGGTGTTCCTTCTCAACGGGAGAAAAGCTCATCTCGAGTGTTGGATGTGTAACCTGGGCCTGAGTGTGTTAATTGTTTCTGGCCACACGGCATTAGGGTTTTCCATTTCCTCTTAAGCTTGTAATCAGCCACCCTATTTTTTTTTTTTTCAAAAAGCAAATTGTTCTTTGCTAGACAATTCTATTGACTTTGAATTACTCTTGTGGTAGGGCCTTTCGAGGTATTGTCATGACACGTGCACACAGACTCAAGAAATAAACAGTGCTTTTCCGAAAAGGTAATGATTGAAATTTTTATTTTAAATGATTCCTTAGATTGAATTCACTTTAGATTAACAGATTTTCCTGCCCAATTGATTTTCTGGCATCCATTCAGTGATCCAGCAGAGATAAAATGGGGGTTCATTTAGTCCATGGCTCTGAGGAAACTGAGAGCCTGGCAAATAGAACCAACAGCAAAGCTTCTTTCTCGCCCACACTGTTGGGGCAGGACAACCGAAGCCGGTCAGCTGCTGACCAGATGCTGTCTTCAATTAATATTCCAACCCTCAAAGACATTTATCGCTCACTCTCAAAAGCAGAGCAGCTGAATAATAAAGGGAAACACTAAAGCCATTTTTTTTTTGAGAGCATTTATAATGGCTAAATTGCTCGAAATAAATTAGCACAATAAATAAACATAGTTTGTACAGTATCTGTAAAACAAATTCCTGGTCTTGGGAAAATAGACAAAGTGAGAGCTTGCATTTAACAAGCACATGCAATATGCTTCATTAAGACGGGACTTCTTTTTTTTTTTCTTTTTTCAATTTAAAAAGGGTTAATAAACTCCAAGATATCATTGCCAGTTAAACAGGTCCTGCACCATTTTAAGGGAAGTGAGAGGCTGCAAAGGAGACAGTTAAAAAGAAACCGAGAGCTGTGTTGTAATGCTAACAGGCAATTAACAAACTCATGGGTGTTAATTATCTTCATACTGTATCATGTTCAATTAGCTTAGTCTCTGCAACAAAGGCAACGATGAACAATTGCTTTGATAGGCGTACAGTACTTCATTTGTAGTTAATCGGTTTAAGCCCTGCGGTTGCTAGGTTACCTTGGTCTCCAGAGGTAAAAATCTGTACAGATGCACTATGTTTAAATGACTACAGAGAACTGTTTAAACTCAAACCATGTATAACTCTTTATTGATTTTTCACAGAAGATCTCAGCTCTGATGATAAGGTTTTGATATATTTTCCTGCTACAGCCAGTTCCTTGGAGTATTGCAGAAAAAAATCTGTCAATATGCTTCTATTATGATCTCTTGATCTGTGCCTATAAAAACCTTTAGCCACAGCCCTTATTATAAATAATGGAAGAAGCAATATCTGATTTTTTTTTTCACACTGTACTACACGAAGATTTTTTTCTTCATTGCCTTTGGATCCAAATTACAGGACTTCTTTCTGTACCTGTGCTCTAAAATAATAAAGAAGAATTTCTAGCTCTAATTAATTTGATTGACTCTCAGCAGGACGGGATCAGCTGTAGCATCATGAACTTTAACAATAACTACCAACTGATGGGCAGTTCACATCAATAAGACCATCACTAGCCTCTCTCTCACCTGTCACCAGGCGGGGAGTGAGCAATAACCAGCCCCCCACAGATGCTCCCTGCTTAGTGCTTTCTGCCCTATTAGCAATTTATAATGGTGATCAAGAAACAGTCAGCGGCAAATCAAGACAACTGTCTGGCTGCCTGTTTAATTGGCCTTGTTTGCTTTTTGATAAATGGCTCGTGACTACTCTAGGCCCCTGTATTTTGACTTTTAATAGGCCACAGTGATTAGACTACCAACAGATACTGGGTCAAAACCGAGGGAAGGTGCAAAAAATGTTAATTAATATCAATAATAGGCAATTATTAGTTAGACAGAAGGACCTACTAGCTGCGTGCTCTAATGCTCAGAGCTAACTGGAAGAGAAGCACTGCCAAATTAGCATAACTGTATGCAGACTGCATGGTGGATCCTAGCAAACATCTGTTATGTTAGTAATTCAAATAGAATTCCTGCCTTTGGAGTGATATTCGCAGAGTCAGCAATCCCTCTTGGCCATTTCAAGGCACTAACAATACCCTAGTGACCGGTGTCCTTCCAAATGGGCTGCGTTTCAGGCTAAGAATTAAATTGCACCTTTTCTTTGGAGTTGTGCTACTGAGAGCTTAAGGGGGTCACCGTCCTCGGGCCAGCAGAAGGTGGAGGAGAAGGTGTTTGCATGGAAGCCATACTGACTGGGAGGATGTGGAATGTGGGCCCAGCAGACTCAGAGAGGGATACAAGCTTTCTACGTTTGCTGGTTCATAATTAGCACCGAAAATATGGCTATGTCCTACACATCACATGCGATGCTATATATAATTCTCACAGCATGATTCTTTGTTATTCATTCCTCGAAGTGTGTATGTTTGGGAGCACAATGATAAAAGGCTGACGGTTTGGCAGCATAAAAAGCAGTAAGATGGAGTAGCAGTGAAGACAATGAAATATTAGGAAGTATAAAGACTAGTCCCTACACTTGTTATTGACATTAAGGTCACCTTGGGCAGACTCCAAATGGTAGTCAAAGAATGTTAGCATTGGAAACGATTTAGGAATTCTTAAGTGCGGATTGAGAAACTGAGTTGCAGAGAGGTCAAGAGACTTGGTTAAGCCCCCCAACTGGTTCAGGGCATGGCTGGAGGGAGACACAGGTTTCCCAGTGTTCCTGCCCAGTGCCCTTCACCTGACCTTGCTGCTTCCCTAAGAAGCTATGGGTTTCTATCTGTAATTAGTGTCTGGCAGGTTTTTCCAAAAGGTGTGTTTGAAATGTAAACATGGAATATGTACAAACCATACCTCTGCCATGTAAATTTGTGATATTTGGGAGTACTTTATTTTAAAAATTTTTAAAAACTTGGTTATAAAATTCTAAGATCTACAGCAACCTCTTGAGTTGCTTCACGTTTTAATGTCAGGCACAGAATTTTTTTTTTTGAGAAGGGTGGATTATAATTATGTTATCCCTTGTTTTATTTTGAGCTTGTTTTCTTATACATCTTGCTTGAACCAAACAGGGCAAAGATCTGTATGTGGTGCCCTTTTCCTTCCCCACCAGAGGACTGACATTTAAGACCCATTTGACTAAACAGTGTCGAGATCTTTAAAAAAATAAATAAATAAAGGGGTGTGTGTGTGTGTGTGTGTGTGTGGGTGTGTGTGTGTGTGTAGGGGGATAGGATCTGCTTTTTCAAAGACTGAAATTGAACTGTAGATTATAACTAACTGTAGTTGTCTCCTTCTCTCTACTCTCCGACCCCCCCCTCCCCATTCCCCCATCCCCTGCCCCAATACTAAGAAAATCTCTGTAGGCTGTATCTTTCCCCCCGAGTAGAATGGAACCATTAATCCTTTTTAGTACCGTAGTGTCAAAGAAAATGGGGTTACTTTTTCATCTCTATTCCTGCAAAAATACTTTGGAAATCATCTGGCTTTGCGTCTATGAGGAAACTATTATGTAAGCTTAAAAACAACATTTTCAAATCATTCATTTCTGGGAATAAAATCTTTTAAAATGATGGAAACATGATGCTTCAGTTTTCCATTTTTTTTTTATTTTATTTTTTATTTTTTATTTTTGGGACAGAGAGAGACAGAGCATGAACGGGGGAGGGGCAGAGAGAGAGGGAGACACAGAATCGGAAACAGGCTCCAGGCTCCGAGCCATCAGCCCAGAGCCCGACGCGGGGCTTGAACTCCGGGACCGCGAGATCGTGACCTGGCTGAAGTCGGACGCTTCACCGACTGCGCCACCCAGGCGCCCCCAGTTTTCCATTTTTTACCCTTTTGCTTAACAAAAATATTTGTTGAGTCCTGGGCTAGGATGTAAAAGAATCATAAAGATAATGACCAGAATAGTACATTTATGGATTATTTGGCTACTGTCATGTGGATCTCTTTATTAAACACTTCATAGGTGTCAGCCACTTAGCTGTCATTGCAACCTGATGAAGTAGCTGCTAGATTCCCATTTTGTGAATGGAGAAACTGAGGCTTACTGAGTTTCTATGTACCTTACGTTCAAATGCTTAACACTTGGAACATAAGTTCTTTTCTTGAGGATTTTAAGAATTTCCTTAATTACTCTGTATTAAAAATATACTAGATAGGGGCGCCTGGGTGGCTCAGTCGGTGAAGTGTCCGACTTCAGCTCAGGTCATGATCTCGTGGTCCGTGAGTTCGAGCCCCGTGTCGGGCTCTGTGCTGACCGCTCAGAGCCTGGAGCCTGTTTTAGATTCTGTGTCTCCCTCTCTCTCTGACCCTCTCCCATTCATGCTCTGTCTCTCTCTGTCTCAAAAATAAATAAACGTTGAAAAAATTAAAAAAATATATACTAGATAATGTTTTTTTAAAAAGTTTGGGAAGCAACAATGATGATTCACTTCCCAGGTTTTTTTTTTTTTTTCCAGACGTTACCTTTTTCAGATAGAGCATATATGACACATGTACGTAATTTTGAACATTTAAAATTTTGATAGTCTAGAGTGAGAGAAAGTTGTATTTATTTTCCGTTAATTATTAGGGTGTTGGCTATTTTATTCCCGTAAACTCACTGCATTGTGATGTATTTGCTTTTTAATGGTCCCATCAAATCTAAGATGTGCCTGGTAACAAGATGTACCATTATTTTATTCGTCACAAAGGAAAAAATGCTGCCGATTAAACCATGACCCAATGCTTCCTCATATTTCCTTCTGGGTCATCAAGGGCATTGGTGACACAGCATTTCTTTAAAAGTGATCCACTGTTACCTCTGGGGTTTTCTTGCATGTCAACAATATCCATGCTGCAAGTTTTTATGTTGGTGCTTTTAAGGCTCTCACACGAGCGGAGCATGACAATTCTGAAAAGACCGTAGCCTGGCTGATGGCAATAGTGGAACGCATCTGGATTTCAGAGATGTGCAAATGCGCAAAAAGAAAGATACATCTTAGAGTCCACGGGATGTGCTAGTCAGTTACCTGTCAGAATCCAAATACCTGTGGAGCTATAGAATTTCCAGATAAGTAACTCCAATAATTACTTCCAGCCTATCAAGATAACCTGCGGTTGCAAATGTTTTTCTGATAGCAGTGTTCAACTGTTGGTGGTGTTTTGACGAAACAGTGAGGACGAGAAATCCCAAAAATTCTTCTCCACGGCTCATAGCTGGCTGTGAGCCTAGTAAGTCGTCTTTGGGGTCCTTTCATGTATTTGTTACTGAGATTGACCCATGTAATTTTTAAGAGCCAAATTCCACATGTGGCCAATTATCCCTTCGTGCTTTAGTTGTATCAAGGGCCTAGCATGGCCTAGGAATGGAAGAGGTTTTCTCTCTAGCTTGTTGGAGCCAGGACCACCTGGAAGAATATCCTCAAGAAGTCTGGAAAGCTGAAGTCTTGGACTTAATTGAGCATCAGAGTGTCTGTCTACGAGGGAGAAGGCTCTAATTCTGAACAACACCTATAGGCTGATGTGGGCATCGATCTCTGCTTTTGGTGACCTGCCGTGATCTGTAGAACCTGCTATTCCAGAAGAGTTTTCTGCTTTGTATTATACAGAGGGCTAGTCCTAGGCCACATTACTCTGTCTAGTTTTTTCTTGTTGGCAAACTTTAGTACTTGGATAGATGTTGACATTTACTGAGCCCATGTCTGTTCATGCCTAACATAACCATGACTGCTAATAAGGGGCTAGTAGTCTTCCTCATAGCAAGTAACCTATTAGTCCAGAACCAGGGTTTTGCAGTCATTCAGGCCTGGGTTGGAATCTTAACTGTAGCCACTTACTAGCTGTGTGATTTGGGGCTTCAGTTTTCTCATCAGTAAGATGGGGGGGCCATGGTACCTATTCCATATCTGTTGTAGCTATCTGAGAAAACAAATGTGGCATATAGTGTCTAATTCCTGGATGTAGTAAGTGCACAACTGGTGGCACTCGTTGTCATGATTATAACTATTATTAATAGGCTCTGTCATGCTGTGGGACACCTGGGACCGTCAGAAGTCATTGCTTCTCCAGAACTCTTCTCTATGAATGGATAACCATTTCTAACCATTAGGAACCATTCTAACCATTAGGAACCATTTCTAACCAGAGCCCGCTGCTTTCCCAAATCCCTTCCCCTTGTTTGGCGTCTGGCTCTCCAAATAGGCGTGTGTCTTCTGCCCCTATGTCTAAATTGCATCCATTCCCGATGTCCTGAGTAGTTGTGCACTGGTCTATTGTTGACCTACCGTCTTGGATGCGTCCTTTGAAACACAGCTTGGTCAAGTGAGCCTGAGATTGGAAGTTGGTCATTCTTAGATCCTAGATCCTAGATTCTATTGCTAACTAGCCATGTGACTTCCCTCGGTAAAATCCTTTCTCTCTGATGCTACCTCGTAAGGCTAATCGCTCATTCTAGCTCCCCTTTGGTGAGTGTTTGCTCAGGGCCGTTCCAGGTGTTAGTGACGTTCCATGATTCATCCTAAATTCTCACAAAATCTTCCCGAAGCAGTTATTACTCTCCCCATCTTAGAAACGGAGAAAAATAAGCTTAAGAACCTTAACTGTGTTCTTACTGCCTATGTGATTCGGGCAACTCGATGAACCCTTTTAAGTCTCAGGCTCCTCACCTGGAAGTTCGAGAAGCTCCCGGTGGCTGCCTCACGGGCTTGTGAGTATGGATGGAGATGACGTAAGTAGAGCTCTTGGTGAAATTACAATGCATTAGGTACTCCAGGAGTGTCGGGTGATGGGACTTGTAAGAGTCACATAGCTAGAAGCAATGAACCAGCGTTCAGTCCAGGTCTGTCTAGCTCTTTGACCACACGTGAGAAAGTGTCCGATGGAGGCCTTTGTGCCCAGCACGATCCTGGAAGAGGAAGCACTGCCTCTCACTCTTGGACGTTTCTCTTTCTCCTCTTCTCCCTTGTAGACCGTTACCTGCTCCCCACACCCCACTGGCTGCATGGAAGGACCATATGCACCAGAGAGAATTTTTATCCTCTTAAAGGCTGCAGGTTTATCCTTAAAAAAAAAAATTGTGGTGGGGTGGCTCATGGGTTGAGCGTCCAACTCTTGATTTTGGCTCGGGTCGTGATCCCAGGGTCGTGGGATCAAGCCTGTGTGGGCTGGCTGTTGAGAGTGGAGCCTGCTTAAGACTTTTTCTTTTTTCTTCCTCTTTCTCTCCCTCTGCCCCTCCCCCACTTGCCCCCCTCACCCCCCGCTCTCTCTGTCTCTCAAAAAAAAAAAAATTGTGCGGGGCGCCTGGGTGGCACAGTCGGTTAAGCGTCCGACTTCAGCCAGGTCACGATCTCGCGGTCCGTGAGTTCGAGCCCCGCATCAGGCTCTGGGCTGATGGCTCAGAGCCTGGAGCCTGTTTCCAATTCTGTGTCTCCCTCTCTCTCTGCCCCTCCCCCGTTCATGCTCTGTCTCTCTCTGTCCCAAAAATAAATAAACGTTGAAAAAAAAAATTAAAAAAAAAATTGTGGTAAAATCCACCTAACATAAAGTTTGCCATTAGTGACAGTCGTTGCATTCGTAGTGTTGTATACCACGATCTAGTTCCAGAATGTTTTCATCATCCCTTACGATGAGCAGTTACCTTCCATCCTCCCGCCCATCCTCACCCCCAACCCTTGGCAACTACTAATATGCTTTATGTCTCTCTGGATTTGCCTGTTCTGAATTCCATGTAAATGGAATCCCACGATATGTGGCATTTTGTGCCTTGACTCTTCCCCTGGGCATCAGAAGACTTGTCTGTATCTCCTCCCTTCTCTACACAAGCTTCAGGCAGACAATGAGGAGAGATTCCCCAGTGTTTATTTTCAGCAAGGGCTCTCGCCCGCCGACTCTTACCATCACAGTAGCCAATCAGCTGCATTATGACAAAGCTGGCTATTTGGGGGGAACCTGCCTGCCATGTGCTGGATCGGAACTGTAAGCCCATCAAGCATGGCAGAACCTGCTTGTGACTGAAAGGCTCTTCCGCCATGACGGCTTGTGGTCTTTGCTTCTGTAGATTGTCTTCCTGCAGTAGACGTCTGCTGTTCCTTTCAGAATGATGAGATTCAAGATGTCTCATGCAGGGCAGAGCTTTGTCCCAGCCTCACTCATGATTTATGTAGGAGCCTGGGCTAATCCACGCGGTACTTAATAATTTTATATGGAAATGAAGAACTTAGATGTATCACCTGAGCGGGGTGCTAGGAGAAGAAATAAACAGTTCGCAGGGCTTTCCAAGTCTAAAATGTTACTTGATAGGATAGCTATTTTTCTAATAAGGAACAACGGATACTGAGTTGGGGCATATTACAGTGTACATAAAATTAACAGTTAAGGGGGCGTTACACAGAGGGAATGGGTTGGTGATTGGAATGGAAGTCTCAGGTTCCTCTGATAATTGTGCTTCTCACTGAAAGTGATTACACTGGCATTTTTGGTTTTATTAAAACAACAGCAGTAACAACCCAATACGCCAAAAGGGCAAGAGGAATTTATGTTGAGGGTCACGGCAGAAGGCGGAACTGGATAGTCTCCTGAGGCCACCTCTGGTCTCATGATTCTGTGAGTCATCTTTTAATTTCTTGGGGTTCTCAGGGAGAAGAAAGAGGAGAACCCATACGACAGGACTCAGGACAGCCTCTCATCTCTTTACCCACGTTGGCTTGTGTATATTTTGCCTAGTGATTTCATTTGGAAGTTGATTTGCAGCAACTGCCGGCCGGGGGGTGGGGGTGGGGGGGTGGCGGGGGCAGAGAGGCTTGTTTCAAGGCAGGATTTGAAGTGGAAAAGAAAGGAACTCGTCCAAGGCTTTCTCCAAGCCGGTCACGCCGACCGAAGGGTCCTTGTTGGGAAAGAAAGGAATTCCCCACGGGCCTGTCTTCTCACTCTGGCTGACAACTCTCTTGCAGGTATGGTGCCTCCTTGGCTGTCAGACATTTGAGGGAAACCTCTGGCTTTGAGACCTTTCTGGGTTATTAAGGGGGATTGCATACATGCGTCAGGTTGATGATGGTGTACGTGACCTAGAAGCTGTCAGAGAGCAAAGATTGCAGAAGCTGAGCACCCGCCTCCCCAAAATGGTCACCAAGTCACGCCTGCTATCAGTGTCCCATTAGAGGGCATACTGCCTGAGGGTCATATGTGTTACGTGTGTGCGTGTGCAGAAGGGAGGGGTGGGAGACGGTATCTTAATAAGACTTTTAGCTTTTCTTGTTTATTTCACACACACAAAATTCTGAATGAACACCTCCATTCATGTGTTTGATGTTACTGCTGAATAACTATTAGAAGCTTTTGACATCTGGAACTCCAGAGTCACTCTGTGCTGCCTATAAAACCCAGCAGTTGGCGGGCTATTCATTAGTGAGCACTAAAAATGCCCAAATAACACCACAGGCTTGTTGCTTATCTATAATTTATAAACAGATATATACGTTTCTACGTGTATGCAATGTTGTAATCTCACTTATTGCATAAATATGAAACTAAACTTAAAATTCAACCGGAATATGTGCTTAACAGCACATTTAAATAGTCGCCAGTTGGCACGAACAGCTCTATAGTGATTCATTCTCATCGTGGTTTCCCAAACTGAAGAACTCTACTTCTGCATTTCTTATTGAGTACTCATAAGTTTGAGAGATTGAGAGAGTTTCTGTGAATCTCCAGGTGTAGCTTATTCTAAAATCGGATCTGTCCAAGGGTGTAAATAATTGCTAATGAGTTTTGAAAGCCAAAAAAAAAAACCAAAAAAACAAAAAACCAAAACCTAAAACAACAACAAATGATGCTTAGGAATCTTTTATGATAAGCCTAGAATAGGTTTTTAGAGTGATTAGAAGTAGATTATCAATAAATAAGTATGTAGTTCTTGTGGAAAAGTTCATTCATGGGGCACCTGGGTGGCTCAGTCGGTTGGGCGTCCAACTTCAGTTCAGGTCATGATCTCTCAGTCTGTGAGTTCGAGCCTTGCATCAGGCTCTGTGCTGACTGCTCAGAGCCTGGAGCCTGCTTCAGATTCTGTGTCTCCCTCTCTCTCTGCCCCTCCCCCACTTACACCCTGTCTCTCTCTCTCTCTCAGAAATAAACAAACATTACAATTTTTTTTTTTAAAAGAAAAGTTCATTCATTCAACAAATAATTAAGTATGCAAAGTAGATGATGTTTAGACATGATTACTTCAATGGTCTAGTCTTCAATTTAAAAAAATTTTTTTTTCAATGTTTATTTTTAGAGACAGAGCATGAGAGGGGGAGGGGCAGAGAGAGAGAGAGAGAGAGGGAGACACAGAATCTGAAGCAGGCTTCAGGCTCTGAGCTGTCACCACAGAGCTCAATGCGGGGCTCGAGTTCACGAACGGTGAGATCATGACCTTCGCTGAAGTCGGACACTTAACCGACTGAGCCACCTGGGTGCCCCTCTTCAATTTTTTTTTTAAAGTTGATTTATGTATTTTGAGAGAGAGAGAGAGAGAGAGAGAGAGAGAGAGAGAGAGAGAGAATCCCAAGCAGGCTCCACGCTGTCAGCATAGAGCCTGATGCAGGGCTCAACCTCCTGAACCGTGAAATCATGACCTGAGCCAAAATCAAGAGTCGGTCACTTAACCGACTGAGCCACCCAGGCACTCTTATTCTTCAAATTTAACTAAAGGGATGGGTGTTTTAAACCCTATGACTGATGTGTGACTTTGGACCGCATGGAACTTGCTTACATAAGGTGCTACAAGGGGATGATGGAATCCCTCAGGGTTCTAAGAAGTGCATGAGTTTTTTTCTCAGCAGCTTCTGGATAGAGGGGATCATTTCTGGGAAGCTCTGGATTTGTACATTTTGAGGATATAGGGTCCAAAAACATGGGCTTCATTTTAAGATCTATTGTAGGGCTGATAGTGCTCAAGGACTGGGGACACAACATTTATGTTGAAAAGGTGCATAAAGGGGTGTGATTCTTTAAAACCCTTGAGTATTTCTGAGCTAAACACCTTATTAATACAATGTGCCATTTTAATTTCTCATGCCCCAGAAATGTTTATTAGAGAATTTCTGATTAGGCTTTGCTAAAAGAAAATGTGTACTCAGGTTAAATTAGGAATATGTCATCCAGTAACCTTGATACGTTTATTCCTGAAAGCTCCAAACTATCAGTTGCTAGTCTGGATATGACTTTTAATAAATTACATCTATTAATCCAGTAAGTGGGAGAATTCTTCCTGTTTGTCCCATGATGCATTTGACTTTGAGATCTCTGGTACCAAGCATTTGTGATGCCTCAGAGTTTGATCAGGGAAGCAGTCTCACTATGAATAATATGGAAAAAAAAAGAATTTATTATAGAAATTAGACCTGACAAAGCTATGAAAACTGGTAAAGCTGTCTATTTTATGCAACAAAGATAAATTTCTGGATGGCATTATATAAACTGACTTAGTTTTATGTTTGCCTTATTTTTTATACTGTTTTTCAAGAAAAATATATTTGACTTTCTTGAAGCTTTTTGGTTATTTGAAGAAGTAAAGGTCTGATTTTCCTAGTTAATTTGGTTAATCTTTTTTTTTTTTCATTCCCTGTTTATTTTTACCTGTTTGCAAGAAATCTGTGACATAGTTGATGTGTATCTGTTACAGGTGAAATACTCTATAATGGTTAATGTCCACAATATATTTATTGTCTTTTTGTTTACATCTATTCTTTTTTTTTTTTTAATTTTTTTTCAACGTTTTTTATTTATTTTTGGGACAGAGAGAGACAGAGCATGAACGGGGGAGGGGCAGAGAGAGAGGGAGACACAGAATCGGAAACAGGCTCCAGGCTCCGAGCCATCAGCCAAGAGCCCGACGCGGGGCTCGAACTCACGGACCGCGAGATCGTGACCTGGCTGAAGTCGGACGCTTAACCGACTGCGCCACCCAGGCGCCCCCTGTTTATATCTATTCTTAATGCTACTGATTTGCCTAAGGATTTATTTATTGATCAGGATGTACTGTGTGGAGGACATTTTTATGTGAAAAATTGAAAACTGGTGGTCTAGACATACAATTGATATAAATAGTATTATTATTTATTTGTCAAAAGCAGAGGCTCTTTCTTGAATAATGAAACAATATTAATACAACCAAAACTTGTTTTATGCCATTGCTATTCTGTCCCATACTATGAATAGCATTTTAGATTTGGTTTTCAACTAGGTAACCGGGACTGGCTGACGAAATTCACTAAAACGTAGTAAACATTTATAATGTGCAAGGCACTGTGTTGGCTGCTGGCTCATGGTGGTGAATCATAATGGTTTTGATATATCCTTACATTTTTCTAAGCCATCTTTACTTTTTCTTTTCTCTTCCGTTATTAGGTTAGACGTATTTGTTTCGGTGAAATGAAACAAAAACTTATCCATTGTGCCTGCTCTGGTAATTGACCTGCCCAAACTGTACCAGTGTGTATGGTAGTGGTTGTGTACCATGTTGCTTAGCTGAGGTGGAACTACATTTCCCAGAATTCCTTTCCCTGTATGGTTCTGGGTCGGGGTTGGCCACAAGAGAAATTTACCTGAGATTTGGGAGGCAGAAGTGAAGCAGCAGCTATTATGCTCTGAAAGTCAGTGTGGGGTTCCCTGGCCCTCATGAATATGATCACTGCTCTATATGCTGGTTCACCTGAGAGGTATTAAGACTGTGCTCGCAGCTCCTGCTAGAGCTCTGCCTTCACCTCATTTGAGTCCTGGGCCAGGCACATCTGACTTCTTTTTCAGGTCTCGGGCTTCGCTGAGGTTGGAGGTGATGAGAAACACGGTGGATCCTTTTTTTTTTTTTCCTTTCCCTTTCCTGCCTCATGTGCAGCTTTTCTTCTCAATCCCTGGCCCTGCAGACTATAGCAGTTAGCTTCGGGACCACTGCCAGATTTCTGTAAGCTTCTTTCCCAGCTCCCTCAACTGCTTAATAAATCCCCTCTTCCACATCATTCACAGTGGTCCTGCTTCCTTGATCAAATTCTCGCTGAAACAGATACTCCGTATTGGGGGTCTAAAAATCAAATGTCCCAGTGACCGCGTAAGTAACATAAATGAGTGCAGCAGGTTTGTCGTAAGAAAATTCATGCAGCTTTCTCAGTCTGTTTTTCTTCTCCCACTTCTGGTAGAAAGGTAAAATCAAAGAAATATACCGCAGAGTAAGATAAGCAACAGCATGAACATATTGGAAAATAGCAACTGACTCTTGGCTGAGGATCAAGGAGAAAATGGGGGGAAAGGGGGATTGCTAAGCTAGAGAGGGTATACTTCCATCAAACAGGGGGGACACAGCTCTGCTCTAGCTTACTGTCGCCATGTTTTAACCGAAACCCAAAACTAAATTTTTACGTGACTTCTGATTTTCAGTGTGTTGATTGATTACACACACACACACACACACACACACACACACACAATCCATAAGCCAACTACACACATGTAGGCTATATTTAGCAAGAGCTTCTCCTCTGCATGGGCAGATGGTTGGCCAAGATCCTGGGATGTGGAGCAAGGGGCAAAACAAAGCAAGAGAATTGTTGGGAGGAGAATGATCAAGGAGGAGATAGGGGAGGAAGGATCCCCAGTGGAGCCTATAGATGGACAACTCCGTGGGAAAAATGATGAAATATTTTCTGCTCTGTGTGTATGTATGCGTGTGTGTGTGTGCGAAGTCATCTAATAACTGTCACTTTCACAGTATTTGCACTAGGCATAGGGATTTCACATACGCCATTTCATTTATTCTCATGTCTGTCTTATCAATTATCTTGGATGTGAGTGAGATCAAAGATAAGTCCCTCGTTTCTACCCTCAAAGGTTGCAGTGCATGGGGGAGACTAATACGTTCGCAGCCAACTATCACATGAGAATGAATGTGACTAAGTGTCATGGTGGGAGGAAAATTTTGACAAATGGAAATGGGGAATGGGGAGGTTATGGGCGACACAAAAGTTTGAGTGAGGGTACCATGAAAAATTCGAAGAAGTGAACAGTAGAAGCTGCTGTGATGAGGCAATCAGGAGCAAATGTTTTATTGACACAGTTAAAGTTCACTTGTGGATTCCTGAAACTGGGAGGAATTTTTAACCTGCCGTAATCAATGGTGAAAATGTGATCAATGACCTGCCTTCAAGCAGCCTCCGTTTGAGGGAAAGGGAAGTCAAACAACACATATTGTCTCTGGTAAGCAAAGGAGTCCTACACTGAATCTGGAACTCAAGATCCAGAAATGACAGCCAGATTTGTCTGGAGGGTGGACTGAGTGCTCTTAGGTTTCCTGATGTCCTACAAAAAGACCAGACCAACAGACAGGAGAGGGCTGACCCCAGGGGCGGCCAATTGCCAGAAAGGATAACAAATATATTTTAAAGAGTCTGTAATAAATAATTAAGTGGGATTTATTTATATAGTCTGGAAAATTGGAAGCAAATCTGTGTTTCCTTTCTGCCTCGAGCTCTTCATGGTGTCTTAAAGTTCAGGCTCCTCTGTGGCATGATATCAAAGCCCGATATGACCTGACCCTCGCTTCCTTCTCCAGCCTGGTTTCTATCCCCTGCCCCCACCCTCATTCTCCCCAGCTATGGGACACTTAATTTTCTAGCCATGAGGCACGACTTGCAGTTGTCTTGGTATTTCACACCTCCGTGACTCGGCACCTTTTGTTGTTTTTCGTCAGTATGTCCATCCTTCTCTCGATTGCCCTTCAGAACCATCTCGAAGTGTTCTGTGGCTCCCCGACTCCCCAGTAAATCTTTCTCTGCTGACTCTGTACTGTATACCGTTGAATTTTTGCACTTATTATACCATGATGTAATTATTTATGTAACGTGTCCGTTATTCACGTATAGTATTATACGCGCTGACATATTCGCTCATCAGCTCTTTACTGAGTGGCTACTCTGTGTAAGGCACTGTGCTGTGGTTACAGTCGTAAATAGGATAGATCATGTTCCTGGACTCACGAGGCTTCCGTTACAAAATGCGTGTTGAGCTGAAATGAATTCACAGGATAATTTGAACTTTACGTTCAAATTCTATGCGTCGACAGGACATTCACTTTGCTAAATCATAATTTCAATCTCTTTGAAATGTACTATTTTGTAATCACGTGCTTCTCCTGTGTTGTTGAATTCCCGATTAATGCACTCACAGAGCGTATTCCTGTTGCGTTCTTGCGGGGGGGGGGGGGTAGTTGGACTTCTAGCAGCTTTGGGATTTTGTAGGTCTTGGTTTTATTTGGGTTTTCTACAAAGACTTGGATTGTCTTCAGAAGAGGGATCTATTTCCAACCTTGGGTACAGGGGTTCTATTTTTCTAATTCTCACCAACTTTGTTTTTTCTATTTAACATGTACTATTTAACCCTTTATCTCCTAGGGTGCATCTGTTTTAGGTCATATTTCTTCTTACATCTAGAATGAGTTGTAGACCCATAGCCCGGTCCCCGGCCCCAGACCATCCTGAAAACTATTTGACCCAGTTCTGGTGTTCTTTCAGCCATTGGCCATTAACTCTATGATTAATTCTGGAAGAAGAAGGCAGCTTTTCTCTAAGTACTTCTCACATTTAATTCTGATGTTGATATTCACACAATGTCTTCTTTTCTTTTCTTTTCTTTCTTTCTTTCTTTCTTTCTTTCTTTCTTTCTTTCTTTCTTT
>NW_024412395.1:56537125-56553696 GCF_014898765.1 Herpailurus yagouaroundi | reverse complement strand
TCTTTCTTTCTTTCTTTCTTTCTTTCTTTCTTTCTTTCTTTCTTTCTAATATTACTTGCTTGGCTACATCCTGGAATAGTATTTTCCAAACTGCAGGCCATAAAAATGGCTGTAAAATGCATTTAATGTCATAACCAGGATTAGAGAATGTGAACTGAATAGAAAACATCAGAATGTATCGTGTATACTAAGGGTAAGTTTTTAACTTGTCCTACATAGATATGCATGTGTGCACTGGGGTGTGATATACTCTTTGCATGGGAGATGGTAAACAAGTTTGGAAAACATGGCTCTGGAACAGTCTATTTACATTTTTTTTCTTTTTCTTGCTGTTTTAACTCTGGTTCTATAACAGGTGTCTTTTTTGATATCATTTAAATTATTTTATTTGGTTGCCTACAGTGATTAAACTGAATAAGTGAGTAGGTCACCACTTTTCTTTCTATTGTGTATTCACTTTTAAACTTGAATCTTGTAAGCTTTTAAAGACCATGCTTAGTGGAATGTATTTATTTTGATAAGACCTTTAAATTATACTCCTTGTAACATTTTGGCAGTTCCTGCCCATTCTTCAGAAAGCCCTAGTTCCTTAGCTTTTCTCTTGGCCAGGGATCTTTTTCAGGTTAAGCTTTAGAGGAAGATCCAGGCAAGCATCAGTTAAAAATAAAAACAGGAACAAAAGACAGTCCTTATCCATCTTAATTGCTTTGGCTAATAATCAAATTATTTTATATCACATCCCATTTTATGCAGCAGAAAGATCATGTTATTGCTAACGACTTAAATAACATTTATTCATAAACGAACTTTCACTCTAGACTAGACTTGAATAAACTGCAGTGATGCACTTTAGAATAAACAATAACTCTAAAAGGACAAACTATCGCAAGGCAAACATTGTAACGGGGGAAGCTCGGTTCTTTATCGCATTTTGATACTGTGAAAAATAAACTTGCCTCTTTAAAAGGTTCTTTAAAAGGGAACTAACAAAACAGAAGGTCCCCGAAGAGCTGAACGCAGTGCAAATTTCTGAATGAATCTCTTAGGATTTGTTTTTAATCTGAATATTTAATAGCGTCGCATTGCAAAATTTGAATTATGCTACTCAATTTTAATGGTTAATCTGCTTTAGAAAATACACAAGCTTAATTGTGACATACGAAAGTCCTTATTTAGGGTAGATTTCTAATTTGAGTGCTGTCGGCCCTGCTGTGTAAAGAGTCTCCTGGGTGCAGATTTTTAAGAGTGCGTGTGCGCCTTCGCTTCTCGCCTTGTAACCAGTCCTCGTTGCCGAGTCCGCCCCGGCTTCTCCACGAGCCAAGAGCAGACAATAGATCCATCGTAATGGAGCTGTGTACTTGCCATCTGTAGGAGCAGCTGCTGGCCCGCATCTGCACAATATGCTGGGACGGGGAGCTCCGCTAATCTGCATAATAAGGAGGAGGCTCATTCCACTCCAGCTAATAATCACGAGCAATCGATGCACTTCATTCCCTCACTGCTGAGCACAGCGGAGCGGGTTTCCTGCTCTAGGTAGACAGAGGTCAAGTGAGACGGGATGGCTTGGGGCTGAGAAGCACTTTGCTTACAATCTAGGGTTGTATCAGCTTGCCAGGACCTGGTTTGGTCTTCCTCTTGAGTCATGCTGACACAGAATGCAAAATCTTGGGAATTGGGACGAAAAGCGCTGGCACGTTATTAAGGTTGCTTATCAGAAATGCTTTTGGAACAATTAGAGTATTGACCGGTCTGCAGTTTAAAATGCCCCTTCTGGGGGAAAAAGGGCACAAGCAAATTTTTGGCTTAATTGGGAGCTACTTTGAGTCATTTGGTTTTCATTGATTTTTTTTTTTTTTGAATAGTTGCACAAGGCTGAGATCTGATTTTTAAGCTGTTCATATACATATACTCCAATTGTGGAACAGGCAGACTATATGAATTAATGAATTGAATTTATGTTTGTTTTCATGTATGATGTCAGGCCGAAATGACTATCTTGGAGGCAGCAGAACTAGTAGTAGAAAGGAAGATGACTATTGAAATGATTATTTCTACAATGGCTTAGAATCACTTACTTATTAAAGGAAATGCCGGAATGGCTTCGTTTCTCTAAAAACATCATTGACTTACAAATATAATTTGATTTCATAGAGTTGATTTAAAGGTTAAAACATGTAAACTTCGGCGACCTAGATTGAGGACAATATTTTCAGTCAAATTGTAACTTGCCATTATTTATAATGTCTTGTTATAAGAAGTGGTGAGACTACTTTGTTTAATTTCTTGCAGGAAAAATATTTGCATAATTCACCACCCGTCAATGAAGCATAGGGAAAAGAGCATTAATTTATGGAGATGGAAGTCTGGGGCTGAAGAAATAATTGCCTTCAACAGTAAACAAAGCAGCTCACTTAGCATTCATTTCAACCTTTTAATCAACCCCATTTGGCTAAATAAGATCGCATCTTCTCATGTGATTTAGAAGAAAACTTTATTAAAAGTGATTCCCTTTAGATGGAATCAATATTGGTGTATAGTGATAATAAGAAAAAGATCTGACTTGTTGGAATGAGCACTGGGTGTTGTATGTAGGGAATGCACCACTGGATTCTACTCCTGAAATCATTATGGCACTGTATGCTAACTAACTTGGATGTAAATTGAAAAAAAAAAAAAAAAAAAAAAAGAAAGAAATAATAAAAAAAGAAAGAAAAAGATCTGACATCTCAGGGAAATATTGGTCAAAGTTTGTTTGAAATCTTGGTTCTAGAAAGCTAAAAGAGTGCACTGGTTTCACCCATCCTGTGAGCAACTTTCACAATGCTGTGATTAAGTGGAGAGTAATATACCAGGTGAGCTGAAAGCATTCTTCCTTGGTTTCCTAATTTTAAAGCCTATGTGCTCCAGTCTGTTAAGAGACTGCCTGTGTCTTCTTGAAAGAGAAATGACAGACTGCTCCAGAATGCCTCTAGAAGTTTTGGGAGTCATCGAATGGCACCCACAGGGAAGAAAAACGATAGTCTGAGTTGGCTGTGACCGTGGGGTCCCTTTGTAAAAATTTTCGGCAACTTTATCAGAAATTAGAAAACAAAGGCATTGGGGGTGGGTGGGTGGGGAAAGTACTAATTACAGGCATAAACTTGAAGATCGGGCAGGGAAGAAAACATGTTGATAAATGAAATCTCCAGTTAGATTTCATTACTGTATTAGTGTCCACACAGTGCATATCCCTCTCTGTAAATATTTGGTTCATTTGTTTATTTGCTTGGTGATTGTCTGGTTCCCCATACTTGAATGGAAGCCCTAAGAGAGTAGGAACATGTCTTGCTGTATTTCCACATCTAGAATAAAATAAGTCCTCATTAAATATTTGCTGAATAACTGGTAAGAGTTGTTGAAACACCCTCCTCCCTGCCCCTCACCCCAATGGAAGTGTTTCAGGATCTTTTAGAAGTAGTTCGGGAGCATGATTCCTACATTTAGGATACTTTTAGGTCAAAATATAAAATATCCCAGTTGAACTTGGACGACTGCAAGTTCAAAGACTGGTCATGCCAATGAAAATCCATGAATCCACTGACAAAGCATAGTACCTTTCTGTTCAGTCTCAGAAGACAAGGCCTCGATGTAATACATGTATCTCTATGCAAAAGGAAAAAATAAGGCTCTGTTTCCATTTACCTTGTTAGGAGGGACTGGATTGACCCTAGAAGTGCCTTTGTATCAGGGGCAGATGGAATTAGTCAATTCTGAGGAACTTTTTCTGGGCCCAAAGATCCATAACATTTGCTTTCAACCCAGGCCAGTCCTAGAGAGATGGGCATAGTTTGGGCATAAATAAGTCATTCAGTCAACCCATCTATTTATCCAATATTACTTCAGTGGTTATTATGTGTCAGGAACTTTTCTGGGTGCTGGACGTGCTAATGAATGGGTTCTTCTGTATCTCTCTTCAAATCCTAGAAATGCATTCTGGAGAAACTTCATGCAGGGAGGAAGATGAGTTATGAGACTCCATGATTTTATAAGAACTCAGGGTCCATACTTGAAGCACATTTGTAGGGCTAGATGAAGTTTCATCACCGTAGTGTCAATGGTCACTTAAAATAAAACAGGGATACCTGGGTGACTCAGTTAAGCGTTTGACTTCCACTTAGATCATGATCTCACGGTTTGTGAATTCGAGCCTGCTTCAGATCCCGTGTCTCCCTCTCTCTCTGCCCCACCCCTGCTTGTGCTCTGTCTCTGTCTCTCAAAAGTGAATAAACGTTAAAAAAAATTAAAAACAAAACAAAATGGTTCTCGGTAAAGATTTTTATTTTTATCCTAGAGGGCTTTAAGATTTTTTATGGGAATTTAAAATTCTTTGGTTGTTTTTATAAGTAGGGTTTTTTTTTTATTTATAGTTTGGAATTGGTTGTTAATAATATACATGACAGTTGTTGAAATGTAATTGTTTTCAAATAGTCTCCCTCATTGAGCCTTATTATTTAACACCTATAAGGTTTTTTGTTTTGTTTTGTTTTAGTTTCTAAGCACATAATCACATCACTAGTTAAGACATTTTATTTTTGTTTTTTTAGAAGAATATTTTGGATGGAATTTTCAGAGTATTGTCAGGTAATAGTGGTGTGATAGGCATTCCTATCTTGAATCTTAGGTTTTAGGAATATTGGTAGTGAATGATGATATTGATAATGATAAAAATAGCAATGATGTGCTGAATGTGGGCCATGTACCATAATTGTAGATTTGTCTATTTCTTCTTCCATTTCAATCTTTTTTGCTGCATGTATTTTGAAGCTCTTTTAGTAGGTGATACACATTTAGGATTGTTATGTGAGCTTGGTGTATTGACACTTTCATATTATGAAATGTCCCTCTCCCTCTGCTACTATTCCTTGTTCTGAAGTCTACTTCAGGACAAAATTTGATTTTGAGGTGCCTTGGTGTGACACCATATGTGTGTGTGTGACAACCATATGAATGTTAGGAATTATAGGAGGGAGTTGAGATGGTGGAGTAGTAGGGGGATCCTAGGCTTGCCTCATCCCTGGAACACAGATAGATAAAAGTTAAAACATTCTAAACACCCAACAGATCAATCTTAATGGTGAAGAGAACAAACTGCAGAACTAGAGAGAGAAAAGAAGCCACATTGTAGAAGGTAGGATGTGCAGAGACATGATTCTGGGGAGAAAAGAATCACAGGTGCTGCTGAGGGGAGGGAGGCTTCATCTTGGAGAGAGGAGAAAGATACAGAAAAAAAGAGAGAGAGAGGGAAGGTAGCACACAGGGAATTGCACCAGAGAAACCCCCAAAACCATTGCCCGGGAAAGCTATTATTGCAAGTTTTTATAAGCATTGGAGCCTAAAGTCTGAAGTTTTAGAAGTCTGCACCATTGCTAGGTGGAGTCTGGTGGGCATAGTGGTGCTCCTGTGGGGAAGGAGGGCAGAAGCCAGGAGTGGACAGTGTAGTTTGAAAATCACCTGGGTTGCACAAGGAGAAATAGTTCTCCTTCTTGGAGTGCATTTGGGAGAGGTGGCATGGCCTCTCAGGGGACAAAAGCGCTGTGGATGCCAATGTGTAGCCCTTTCTGCTGAGGGCAGCAAACCTTGGTGCCAGCTTTTTGCTGTGCTTTACAATACAGTCCAGCCATTACGCTATCAAGCTAACTGGCACCAACTGCAGCATGGCGAGACCCTCCCCCAAGAGGATCAGCACGGGGCTACATGCAATGGGTCCCTAAAATTTGGAGTTTGGAGTTTTGAAACCCAGCCACGTGACTGAGATAAAACATAGGTACAGTGCTGCCTGGCAGGCAGACAGCTCAGACACAGACAGGATAAAGGCAGGGATCTGACAGAAGCCAGGGACACAAGAAGGGCTAGTGTTTGCTTTCCTGTAAAGGCTTCCTGAAGACTGGCTGGCAGGAACTTCCCACTTAGGGGGATGAGAGAGTGGGCCCATGCCATCACCCCATGCATCAGTGCTGACTCACTTCAGTGAGCAACACAGCACCACCCAGTGGAGGCCAGAGCCACTTACACCAAGCCTGAACCACCCTGTGCCCTGTAGGTGTATCTCCACTGGAGAAAGTCCACCTGAGAATCAGTGCAGCAAACCCCTCCCTCAGAAGAGGGACAGCACAAAACCCCTTGCATGCACCAAATCTACTGATCATAGAGTGCTGCAAAGTTTCAGCTCTAGGGGAACTAGGATCTAGCTTTTTTTTTTTTTTTTTTCCTTGGACCTCTTCTTAATATAGCCATTACTTTCAGGAGCAGGAATATAACAGGCTTTCCTAACAATCACATACAAAGGAAACAATGACCTAGACAGAATGACAAGACAGAAGAATTCACCCCAAAAGAATACATAGGAAGAAGTAATGGGTAGGGATTCAATCAATACATATATAAGTAATATATCTGAACCAGAATTTAAAACAACAATTATAAGGATACTATCTGGGGTTGAGAAAAGCATAGAAAACACTAGAGAATCCCTTACTTCAGAGATAAAAAGAACTAAAAACTAGTCAGGCCAAAATTAAAAATGCTACAACCAAGGTGCAGACCTAATGGGATGCCATGACAATGAGGATGGACAAAGCAGAGGAACGGATCAGTGATAATTGAAAATAAAGTTATGGAAAATAATGAAGTTGAAAAGAAGAGAGAAACAAAGGTATGGATCACAAATGTGGACTTAGGGAACTTGGTGACTCCTTAAAGCATAATAACATTCATATCATAGGAGTCCCAGAAGAAGAGAGAAAAAGAGGCAGAAGGTTTATTTGAAAACTTACCTAATCCAGGGAAGGAAACAGACATTGAAATCTATGATGTCTAGAGAGCTCCCATTTAATTCAACAAAAGCCAGCCATCACCATGACATATCATAGTCAAATTCACAAAATACACAGCAAGGAAAGAATCCTAAAAGCAGCAAGGGAAGAAAAAGTTTTTAACCTACAAGGGAAGATAGATCGGGTTCACAGCAGATCTTTCCACAGAAACTTTGCAAGCCAGAGGGGAGTGGCATGATATGTTCAGTGTGATGAAAGGTAAAAATATGCAGCCAAGAATACTTTATGCAGAAAAACTGACATTCAGAATAGAAGGAGAAGGAGTTTTCTAGACAAATAAAAACCAAAAGAGTTCATGACCACTAAACCAGCCCTGCAAGAAATATTAAAGGCGACTCTTTAAGTGGGGGGAAAAAAACCCAAAAGCGACAAAGACTATAAAGGAACAGAGAGAGGCACCTGGGAGGCTCAGTTGGTTAAGTGTCCAACTTTGGCTCAGGTCATTATCTCGTGGTTTGTGAGTTCAAGCCCTCTGAGTGCTGACAGCTCAGAGCCTGGAGCCTGCTTCTGATTCTGTCTCCCTCTATGTCCTTCACTCTTCCAGTCACACACACACTCTCTCTCTCAAAAATAAATAAACATTAAAATGTTTTTTTTAAAAAAGAAAGAAACAGAGAACATCACCAGAAACACCAACTTTATAGGTAACATAATGGCACTAAATTCATATCTATCAGTAATCACTCTGAATACATATAGACTAAATGCTCCAATCAAAAGACATAGGATATCAGAATGGATAAAAGGGCAAGACCCATCTATATGCACCTACAAGAGACTCATTTTAGACCTAAGGACACCTGCAGATTTAAGGTGAGGGGATGGAGAACCATCTATCATGCTAATGTACATCAAAAGGAAGCCAGAGTAGCCATACTTATGTCAGACAAACTAGATTTTAAACCAAAAACTGTAACAAGAGATGAAGAAGGGCATTGCATCATAATTAAGAGGTCTATCCATCCAGAAGATCTAATAATTGTAAATATTTATACCTCTAACTTGTAAACACCCACATATATAAATCAATGGCAAACATAAAGAAACTCACTGATAATAATACAATAATAGTAGGTGACTTTAAGCCCTCACCTACAGCAGTGGATGGATCATCTAAACAGAAAATCAACAAGGAAATAATGGCTTTGAATGGCACACTGGACCAGACGTACCAGAGGTCCTTAACAGATATATTCAGAACATTTTATCCTAAAGCAGCAGAATACACATTCTTTTCAAGTGCACACAGAACATTCTCTAGAATAGAACACATACTGGGTCACAAACCAGCTCTCAACAAATACGAAAAGATTGAGATTATATGCCTATTTTCAGACCACAATGCTATGAAACATGAAATAAGCCACATGAAAAAATTTGGAAAGAACACAAATACATGGAAGTTAAAGAACTTCTTACTAAAGAATGAATGGGTTAACCAGGAAATTAAACAAATAAAAAAATACATGGAAGGAAATGCAAATGAAAACATGACAGTCCAAAACCTGTGGGATGCACCAAAGGTGGTCCCAAGAGGGGAGTATATTGCAATATAGTCCTACCTCAAGAAGCAAGAAAAGTCTCAAATATACAACCTAACCTTACACCTAAAGGAGTTAGAAAAGGAACAGCAAATAAAGCCTAAAGCCATCATAAGAAGGTAAATAATACAAATTAGAGCAGAAATAAACATCATAGAAACAAACAAACAAATGAAAAAGAGTAGAATGGATCAATGAAGCAAAGAGCTGGTTCTTCAAAACAATTAATAAAATAGATAGAGCCCTCTCCAGACTTATCAAAAAGAGAAAATACCCAAATAATTAAAATCACAAATGAAAGGGGAGAGATCACAACTAATACCACCAAATTACAATTATAAGAGAATATTATGAAAAATTATATGCCAATAAACTGGACAATCTGGAAGAAATGGACAAATTCCTAGAAACTTACAAACTACCAAAACTGAAACAGGAAGAAATAGAAATGTTGAACAGACCCATAACCAGCAAAGAGATTAAATCAGGAATAAAAAAAATCTCCCAACAAACAAAAGTCCAGGACCAGATGGCTTCCCAGGGGAATTCTACCAGACATTTAAAGAAAAGTTAATACCTATTCTTTTCAAACTGTTCCAAAAAAAATGGGAACGGAAGGAAAACTTCCAAACTCATTCTGTGAGGCCAGCATTACCTTGATTCCTAAACCAGACCCTACCAACAAAGGAAAATTACAGGCCAATATCCCTGATGAACATGGATGCAAAAATTCTCAACAAGATACTAGCAACTTGAGTTAAACAGTACACTAAAATAATTATTCACCACTATCAAGTGGGATTTATTCCTGGGCTTTAGGAGTGGCTCAATATCTACAAATCAATCAATGTGAAACACCACACTAATGAAAGAAAGGATAAGAATCATATGATCCACTCAATAGATGCAGAAAAAGCATTTGACAAAATACAGCATCTATTCTTGATAAAAGCTGTCCATAAAGTAGGGCTCGAGGGAACATACCTCAACATCATAAAAGCCATATATGAAAGACCCACAGGTAATATCATCTTCAATGGGGAAAAATTGAGACCTTTCCTCTTAAGGTCAGGAACAAGACAGGGATGTCCCCTCTCACTATGACCATTTAACATAATACTGGAAGTCTTAACCTCAGCAATCAGACAACAAAAAGGCATTGAAATCAGCAAGCAAGAAGCAGACTTTCACTATTTGCAGATGACATGATACTCTATGTAGAAAACCCGAAAGACTCCACCAAAAAAATTGCTAGAATTAATACATGAATTAGGAAAGTCACAGGCTATAAAACCAACATACAGAAATCTGTTGCATTTCCATACACCAATAATGAAACAGTAGAAAAGGAAATAAAGGAATTGGTCCTATTTACAATTGCACCAAAACCCATAACATACCTAGGAATAAACCTAACCAAAGAGGCGAAAGATCTGTACTCTGAAAACCATAGCAAATTTATGAAAAAAATTAAAGATGACAAAGAAATGGAAAAGCATTCCATGCTCATGGATTGGAAGAACAAACATTGTTAAAATGTCGATACTCCCCAAAGCAATCTACATATTTAATGCAACCCCTATCAAAATACCACCAGCATTCTTCACAGAGCCAGAACAAAAAATCCTAAAATTTGTATGGAACCACAAAAGACCTCGAATAGTCAAAGCAATCCTGAAAAAGAAAAGCAAAGCTGGAGGCATCAGGATTCTGGACTTCAAGCTATAATACAAAGCTATAGTCATCCAGACAATATGGTACTGGGACAAACATGGACACATAGGTCGATGGAACAGAATAGATAACCCAGAAATGGACCCACAACCATATAGTCAAGTAATCTTCAACAAAGCAGGAAAGGATAGCCAATGGAAGAAAGACAGTCTCTTCAACAATTGATGTTGGGAAAACTGAACAGCAACATGCAGAAGAATGAAATTGGACCACTTTCTTATACCACACACAAAAATAAACTCAAAATGGATGAAATACCTCATTGTGAGACAGGAAACCATAAAAATCCTAGCAGAGAACTCAGGCAGCACTCTCTTTGACTTCGGCCATAGCAACTTCTTACTAGACACATCATTGGAAGCAAGGGGACATAAACTATTGGGACTTCATCAAGGTAAAAAGCTTCTACACAGTGAAGGACACAATCAACAAAACTAAAAGGCAGCCTATGGAATGGGAGAAGATATTTGCAAATGACATATCTGATAAAAAATTAGCATCCAAAATGATTAAAGAATTTTCAAACTCAACACCCAAAAAACCAAATAATCCAGTTAAGAAATGGGCAAAAGACATGAAAAGACATTTTTCTAAAGAAGATATTCAGATGACTAACAAACACATGAAAAGATGCTCAACATCACGCATCATCAGGGAAATTCAAGTCAAAACCACCATGAGATAGTACCTCACACCTGTCGGAATGGCTGAAATTAACAACACAGAAAACAATAGATGTTGGTGGGCATGCTGAGAAAGAGGAACCCGCTTGCACTGTTGGTGGGAGTGCAAACTGGTATAGCCACTCTGGAAAAACAGTATGGAGGCTCCTCAAAAATTTAAAAATAGAACTATCCAGCAATTTCACTGTTAGGTATTTACTGAAAGGATACAAAACTACAGATTTGAAGGGGTACCTGCAACCCAATGTTTATGGCAGCATTGTCAACAATAGCCCAAATGTCCATCAACTAATGAATGGATAAAGAAGATGTGATACACACACACACACACACACACACACACACACACACACACACACTGGAATATTACTCAGCCATCCAAAAGAACTAAATCACCATTTGCAATGACCTGGATAGAGTTAGAGTGTATTATGCTAAGTGAAATAAGAGAAAAACAAATACCATATGATTTCACTCATATGTGGAATTTAAGAAACAAAACAGATGAACATATGTGGAGGGGAAAAAATACAAGAGGGAAACAAACCAGGAGAGACTTTTAAGAATAGAAAACAAACTGAAGGTTGATGCAGGGAGGTGGGTGGGGATGGGCTAAATGAGTGATGGGTATTCAGGAGGACACTAGTTGGGATGAGCACTGGGTGTTACATTTAGTGATGAATCACTAAATTCTACTCCTGAAACCAATATTACATTATATGTTAACTAACTAGTTAGTTATGTAAATAAAAATTTGAAAAAAAAGGAATTATTGTCATATACTCCTCTAGATTAATCTCTTCTGAGTTAACTATGGGTAGATAGGAAAAAATAGATGCCATGGGGAAAGATGGTACAAAATGAAGGAAAATTCACTGCTATAAGCTACAGCTGATATTAACTATAAGTTAATATATTCTTAACCCTCATGAGATAGACATTATTCTCTTTATACATACGAAGCACAGAAACGGTAAATGACTTGTCCCAGGTCACACAACTAGTAAGTGGTGGAGACAAGGATATAAATCAAGTGGCTTCAACCATTGCCTCATTATCCATCTGGGATATCCCATCTTGGTCATATCCACCTCTCAGATCCCGTCTCTTGGATCTAAGATCCAAGATATAAACCTTGGGGCAGTTTCCAGGGACCAGTCAGCTAATATAGTTCAGCCCTCCTAAAATAAGGTGGACTTCTCTCCTCACCTCTGCTTGATTCTCTGCTATCGGAACAGAAAGAGTACAAGGAACACCTTAATCCCCAGGTTGAACTTCTAGGTTCTTCCTGCCTCTGCCTCTGTGTATATAGCTTGCTCTGTCCTGTTAACGTGCACTAGTCCAAGTGCCCATTGCTAAGTAGTTATATTTTGAGAATTGCAGTGTCTGACTGGCAGTAAGGAGATGGGAACAGCACTCTGGCTGTGGAGTAGTTCGCAAAAGAGCAATGAATAGATGCCTAGTTTTCCTGTTTGCAAAGACATGTCTAGGAGATAATGTGATTGGGAAGATAGTTCTTCACCTATTTTGAGATGTCCTTAGCACAGAAGGACCCCTAATTTCATTGGCCAACCCAGTTCTCTTGATCATGTGGAAAACTCCTTCAGGGTCCGACTTGGATGCTGGTAGTCCTTGTCCTCCGTAACCTGGTGAGTTTTATCATTTTTCTCTGTTTTCAGATGTGTTTTAGAGTGAATCTGGGAGAGATCATATCAGGCACTGCTAGTCTCATGCTTTTTCAAACCAGAAACCTCTCATTATATCAGAAGCTGTCACGAGGTAGCTCAGACCATGAAGTTTATCTGTGTAAAACCAGATAAATCCGTCTTACTTGTGTAGTTTTTTAATTTAAAAATTATCATGTGGTAAGATGGGGTTTCTCCCCTTTGAGTATACGGTTCTATGAATTTTAATACCTGAATAGACTTGTGTTACCACTACCACAATTAATGACAGACCAGTTCCATCACACCAAAAATTCCCTCAGGTCCTACCCCTATCACCTTGCAACCACTGAGCTGTTCATCATTATAGCTTTGTCTTTTCATGAACGTCATATATAACATTTCAAACTTGATTCTTTCACATTGCATAATGCCTATGAGATTCTTTCAAGTTGTTGCATGTATCTTTAGTTTAGGGTTGTTTTTTTTTTTTTATTTTTTAGATTTTTATTGGCGAGGAATATTCCATTGGCTGGGTGTGCTACAGTTTAACTATTCCTCTGTCGAAGGATATTTGAGTTGCTTCCAGTTTGGGGCAATTATGAATAGAGCTGTTATAAACATTTGTGTACAGCTTTTTGTGTGAACATGAGTTTTCATTTCTCATGTAAATAGGGCTAGAATCCTTGGGCCATATGGTAAGTATGTATTTAGCTTAAGAAGCTGTCTAACTGTTCTCTAGAGCGGCTGTACCACTTTGCATTCCCACTAGCAATGTATGAGGGTTTCAGTTGCTCTGTGTTCTGACTAGCACTTGGCATTGTCAGCATTTTTTATTTTAGCCATTCTAATAGGTGTGTAGCGATATATCACCATGGTTTTAATTAGCATTTGCCTGATGGCTGATGACGTAGAACATTGTTTCCTGTCCTTATATCTTTGAGGAAGTGTTTGCTCAAAACCTTTGCCTGTTTTTTAATGGGTTAGCTTGTTTCCATATTGTTGACTTTGAGAGTTTTGATTTATTTTGAATACAAACCTCGGTCCGATATATGATTTGCAAATATGTCCTCCCAGTCTGTCGCTTGTCTTTTCCTTCTCTTTATAGCGACTTTGAGCAAAAGATTTTGACTCCGATGAAGCCCGGTTTTTTCATTTTTTTTCTTTTATAGATCATGCTTTTGTTGTCATGTTGAAGAATTCTTCTACGAGCCCTAGGTCATGAAGATTTTCTCTTGTGTTTTCTTTGAACTGTTTTCTAGTTTCACGTTTTCTCTTTGGGTCTATGACACAATTTGAGTTAATGCTTGTATAAGGCGTGAGGTTTGGCATAAGGTCCATTTCTTTGCGTATAGATGACCAATTGTTCCAACAGCACTTGTTGAAACACGTCTTTATGGATCAGGGAGTGAAGATGTTTACATTTTGAAAACAGTGATAATATTTAAGACTAACACCTTGGACGTTGCAGACAACGCCCCTCAGTCAGTTAATAAGTTAGTCTGGCAATTAGCCAGTTAGGCATCGAATCATTTAGTTACTCCACAAAGACACAAAGTACCTGCCTTGTGTCTGGCATTACGCAAAATGCCAGCATTGCAACAATGTCTGGGACATGATTTGTTTTCCTCCAGTGTCCCATGGTCTGTGCAGAGAGACAAAGTGGGACAAACTTCTCAATCTGTGTACAAAAAATGTCTCCCTTTGACTGACATTATGACTTTACAGATTCTTTAATACTGAATCCTCACTAATGTGAGATCCTAACTCTAACTTTGGCTTCTTCCCTCAAGTCATTGATCTGATCACTGAACACGTAAATGGTTAGAGGAGCGCTCCTTGTGAAGGAAGTTGAAGGGAAATAAATAAGTGTCTATTTTGTGTGTAAGCACTCTTGGTCTCTTAGGTTTAAAGTCTGGATTTTTGTATAGTAGATTTTCTTAAGATGAGGTACACTGATGCCAAACTCAGCAAACTTTCCCCGTGGAGAGGCTGGAGCAGCAAACCAGATCTCCTAAATACACTGAAGATAAAGGCAGTGCTGGGACTCATAGGTCATATCATTCTGGTTCTTTTCAATAAACTTATGATCCGGATAATGTTGGAAAATAGGAATTGATGGTGTTCGCTTAAAGGTTAGACTTAGTAATTAGGTTGGCTTTTGAGAGAGTAGAGAGGGGATCAGATTTAAGTTATGGGGCATTAGTGATCTCCCCTGTCTTAAACAGAAGGCTCTTTGTTATTTTTTTCATTTTAATTGACATTACAGTGTTGTTAGGTTGGTAATGGGGTGGAGGCAGCTGGATTCCAGTTGGGGTGGACTTAGGCTAGTTGCTCAGGCTGCCATGCCTTGCTACTTTCCCTACTCTGTTTATTCTGATGTGTGCAGAAAACCAATAGGAAGCTAAAAGAGCATGACTTCTAGCACATAATAATAAAATAGTAAAATAAGAACAAAATAAAACCAATGACGACAATAGCTAATATTTATTGAGTGCTTACTCTGTGTCAGGCACTCTTTGAAGCTCTTTATATGAAGAAACACACTGAATTCTTTCAACAATCTGATAAAGCAGGGATCATTATCATTCCCATTTTACAGATGAGAAAACTGAAGTACAGAGATGCGATGGACAGATTGTAAGACTGCAGCTAGTGATCCCCTCCTCCTGACACTTATGCCCTGTGGGATCCCTCCCCTTGAGTGTGGGAGGCCCTAGTGACACGCTTCTGATCAACAGAATATGGTGACATAATGGGATGTTACTTCTGTGATTTGACAACCTAAGATAGTGGCTTCTGTCCTGCTAGCAGATTCTCTCCTTTGCTGGCTTTGGTGAAGCAAGTTGCTATGTTGGGGAGGTCCGTGGGTCAAGCAACACGATTATTTTTTCACACGGAAGAACATTTTAGAGACTTTCAGACCATTGCCATCCACCAAGAGAATTTTAATAGTAACCCTGTAACCACAAAGTCGATATAGGCTTTAACTTGCCAGCAGCTGCCTAGGAGCCGAGATCCTCAGTCTACAGCCCTTGGAAAACCAAAATTTTGCCAACAACATGAGCTTGGAAACAAACACTTCTGCAAAGGAACCTTCAGACCAGACTCCAGCCCTGGCTGGTGACCTGATTGCAGAGCTTTCGGAGAGATCCTGGGTAGAGGACCCAGCTAAGCTGGTCTAGATTCTTGACCTACAGGGGGCGCCTGGGTGGCTCAGTTGGTTAAGCACCTGACTTCAGCTCAGGTCATGATCTCACGACGGTCTGTGAGTTCAAGCCCCACGTTGGGCTCTGTGCTGACAGCTCAGAGCCTGGAGCCTCCTTCGGATTCTGTGTCTCCCTCTTTCTCTGCCCCTCCCCTGCTCATGTTCTGCCTCTCTCTCTCTCTCAAAAATAAATAAACATTCAAAATTTTTTTAGATTCTTGACCTACAGAAACTGTGAGATAATATGTGTTGTTCTAGGCTTCTAAGTTTGTGAGAATTTGTTATGCAGCCATATATAACTATGCAAGAGACGTAACATAATTTGCCCAAAGTCTCACATCAATCCAGCTACAGGCGGCAGATTCTTTCTCAATGATCATCTCATATGGAAATAACCCCAGGGAGTTCACCACATGGTACTGGGTTTCCCATTTAGAACATCAGAAGTTTTCCCTGACATTCTTAAATAGTTTGTTTTTTTTTTTTTGAAAGAGAAATGGCATTTTTAAAACTTCAGAATTCTGAAGGAAAAAGAACCTCAGGAATTTTGTTTATAGTACGGGATAAAGCATCGGTCTTGACTTTTCCATACTATTTTTATTTTGTTGTGCAGGGAACAGTTCAGCCAGTGACTCTTTGGATTTAGCATCAGTCTGTTTTCATTATATAACGACTCTAAAGGGAAGTAAGGCCAGACAGAGAGGAGTTGGGGCTAGACGATCAGCAGGGACCCATTTGTAACATCCAAACACGAGTTTAAAGGAAAGGTGAATGTAGTGGGTGAATGTGGTGGGTGAGCTCTTTCTCAGAGGTGCCTGTAAGAAGTGGTTTAGCTTTTTTTTTTTTTTTTTTTTTTTTTTTTTTTTTTT
>NW_024412395.1:56461949-56537025 GCF_014898765.1 Herpailurus yagouaroundi | reverse complement strand
TTTTTTTTTTTTTTTTTTTTTTTTTTTTTTTTTTTGCATTTAAAGATTTGAATGAGCTGTAACTTCATGTCTGTTTAAATTTCTGGGGGGAAAACCAAATAAACATGCATGTCAACAATACATTAGCATTCCTGATAGTACCTATGCTCTTTCCCTGTCTGTGGCCAGCGTTGTTTTAATGGCACATTATGTCCTGACCCCTGAGAGGCCCTTCTTCCTGCCGTAATCACCACCCAAGTAAAAAAAAAAAAAATCAATCAACCCTCTCAGGATGCCTTCCACTCTGGAGAGTCCCTTGCTCTAGGAATGGAAATACATAGAATGATTTTTCCACATTGAAGGCCATGTTAAAGATGTTTTAATTCCAGTCATCCACAGAGAGAACCACAACAGGGTTCCTGCAGCCACGAAGCCCACAGATTTGAGTTGCTTTCGCCTTCTGGTATCATGATGGCTTTCTCAGGCCCCCGTGTCTTCTGTTAACCTGGATGGGCTGATGTCCTGAGTAGGAAGTGGCAGACAGCCTGGATGTCCCTGAGTTCAGCAAATAAAGCAGTAAACACTGCACTGTGTTCCTGCGGGGACGGGGGACGTTTGAAGCTGAGAGTCATGAGAAAGCGTGGGACATTTGTCTTGCCATGCCCTTCATTTCCCAGCCCTCTCCACTCACGGTAGTCCCACCCTTCTTCCTGTCTTTCTCAATATACGAGGCGTATGTATATATTTTCAAAATACTTTGGATTCGAAGATGAAAATCCTGACATAAATATCAATCGCTCCATTACTCTTACAGGCTGTGAAGTCTTCATGATATTTTCGTAGAGAAAAAGAAAAAAAAAACTCTAACCTGAGCTATAAATTGAGGTTTTCAGACAAGTCCTCTCTGATTTTGAACTGCAGTAAAGGCTTGCTCGCTGGTGACATTTCCGAGAGCTCTTACACTTGCAGTTTTGGAAGGGTCCCTTATGGAGCCGAGAATGTCTTTTTGGCCATATTTCTGGCTGCCTTAGACATTTTGGTTTCTAAGTTTAAAATTTTCAGATGATCTAGTTCCATTTACTCTTGGCATAACTTGAAGAAAGACTATGTTAAAAGGCTCTTGGAAAGCTTTTACAAGTCATTTTGGATGACAGTCTCATCAGACAAAGACGGGGAGGAGTTAAGTGTAAATGAATCAGAAACATGTGGATGACATTTCCCTTAGCAAGCAACTGTGCTTTTAACGTGGCCCCAGGATGCAGCAAGTCAGAGGTAATGTCATTTTGGTTGGGCTCACACGGTGAGCTTGAACTCCAAGCCCAACTTGCTACTGTCCTTTTGCTTTCTGGTATGGAGTGTCACCATGTCCCCAAGACCACAAGTTTCCTCTGGGCAGGAGCCATGTACCTATGGCCTCACCCTGTACATACAGGCATTCACCACATTGGTTGGGAACCTTTCCAAAAATGTTCAAATCCCAGATCCTACCACCTTTTACCAATGATATGGAGGTGAAGCGTGTGAACCCTGGAGTTCCAATTCTTCCTCCTCCATTTACTAACCTTGGGTAACAGTGATGTAACTTCTCAGTCCTTGGGTTTTTTTTTGTACTGTGAAATGGGGACCATGATACAATAGAAGCCATTAGCTGGAGTTGCTCTAAGAATAAGTTGAGGTTGAGTGTGGAAAAGCATTGAGCACAATTTCTGGTAGAAAGCAAGTGTTCAGTGAATGTTAAGTATGATTGTTGCTGACTCAAACGCCACTATTATTTGTACGTGAATAACACACATTGCGATGGTGCCTGGACCTGGATAGATTACTCTGCCATCATCAGAACATTTGAACACCTGATCTGGAAGTAGTTTGAGAGGTCTTGCCAACAGGATTACCTCCCAGTGTGGTACCATTGGCACACAAGCCCCGGCTGGATGGCCTATAGACTGACTTCAAAGCCTGGCACCACCCACCTGCCTCTGCCTGGCTTTAGAACATTGTGGAATATCCTCAGATCTGGAAATTCCACTTAGAGTTGATGACACCAGGCTTCAGCTCCGCTTGTCGTGAAAGCCCGATGAACAAGGCAACAATGCACATCAGCGTTCTGTAGCCTCTTTTTTGCAAACGTGCACAGATGGGTCGTTCTGTTGTTAACCCGTTACGGTTCAGGTGCTCCATTTAGATGTGCTTTTGTTGTGAGGCAGGCACCGGGGTCGTACACTCGGTGCCGTCCTCGTCCCGGCACGTCATGGGTCTCTTACGCCTCGCAACATAAACATGTTCTCACCGCTGGGGGTTTTCCGAAGCAAGAATATGCTAGAGAAAGGAAACTTTGGTGACTCAGGAAAGCTTCAAACCCGTAACAGCTTTCAACGCTCCTTGCTGTCATCACCCCCCAGCTTACCTGCCAGCTGTGTCTTCCTTGTTCTCTGGAGCTGCCTTCCAGTAGCGCTTGGGTGCTGATAGGCTGGGTGTCAGCCCCCCTTCTGATCTGTAAATTTGTGTAGCAGATGGAGCAAAATGTTCAGAAGGTGCTTTTAGAATGTGCGTGTGTGTGCGTGTGTGCGCGTGTGTGTGTGTGCGTGTGTGTGCGTGTGTGCGTGTGTGTGTGTGCGTGTGTGTGTGTTGATGGGACCTCTGAAACACAGGAGGCCGCTCATGATGATGGCAACATGAGGGTCCTTGGTGGTCATTCAGAGCCATTGTCGGTGACTACGTCTTTGAGAAAAATCGATTCTTCAGTTCATGATCTCTTCCAGCACTAACAAAACATGTTTACTCATTGCTTTTAAGAATCCCAAATGCTGCTTTTTTTTGCACTCTGTCTGTTAAGGAATTGCTTGTTATATGCTGCTAATCTTAGTATTCCAAGCAGACTTCTCCTTTACACGTCCGACTCTGAGTCCAGTTCGTCTTGGATGCCTCCCATTTGGTAAAAGGTGTAAGACATATCAGGGAAAGTGCTCCTTGTGCCCAGCCTCCAGCCTCATGAAATCTGACCAGAAGATTCACGTAAGTCAATCATAACTCTCCTTGCAGTCTCCAGACTCTTCCATCGTGGGCATTCATTCACAAGTTAACTTCTTTCACTCCACAGACATTTATTAATTCTGTGGCAACCACAGTGCAAGACACTGGGGATCAAAGGAGGAAACACAGAGTCTCTCTTGTGAGTAAAGTGTGTTGTAAATGAGGCAGAAACATAAACAAATTGGATGGTGCCATTTGTTCAGGGCAAATAGAAGTGAACAACAGTCCTGAGGAGAAAACAGAACGGATGACCCTGATGAGGCTGCATCCTCTGGGGGGGGGCCGCCCCCCCCGATTTTATGGGGAAGATGATATTTGCACTGAATTTTGGAGGATAAGCTGGAGTTGTTGAGGACCCATGCAAATTCAAGGAAGTGTGAATATGATTGACAGGAGTTTTAAATTTCCTCCTGCCCCTGAGAGAGATGAGTTTCATGGGGATTCCAAAACTCAGAGGAACAGTAGGAGACACTCTGGTCTATATAAGGAAAGGGAGAAGGGCCCTAAGGGGTGGTGCCGGTTGGCTTTCAAGGAATTAGAAATTCACTGAAGCAGGAACAAACACCTCAGACAAATGGCGGCCAGTAGAATTGTAAGTGGTTTGCTGATCTGTGCTGACCTGTGTCCTCTCCTATTAATCCAGAATCTTCCCTAAAAGTTTGGGTGTGTGACTGGTGCTCTGGGGAATGAAATAGTGGACAGTGTGTGTGCCCGGGATGGGAAATGAGGGAGTGATCAGGCTTCTCTTGGCCGGCATGGAGGTACCAGGGAAGGCCCAGGTTCTGGAAATCTGGGCAGTGACCAGCAAAACGTGAGCAGAGGACCCAGGTAGACACAAGAGCCATGTTAGGAGCCAGGCAATAGATAAGAAAGAGGCAGCAGGACTCTTTGGCAGGACTGACTTAAAAGCAGGTGTGAAAATCACTCTCCTCCCTTAAATACCCCAGAGGAAAGGGACTTCTGAAGGGATGGGAGAATCTAGGTCCTGCTATCACATGGTGAGGTGTTTCCGATGCCAGCCATTTGAGATTTAAAAGATACATGGGAGGTAGAGTCACCCGAATATGGTAACAGACTGAACGGCAGAGGCAAGGATCAAAGATAGCAAAAGGATGCCAGTTATGCTATTAACTAAGGTAGGGAACTTGGGAGGATGGTGATAGGAATTCTTTTTGAAGGCGGGGCGATGGGCAATGGGAATGGAATATGAAGTGTTATAAGATATCCACATGGAGAGGCCCAGCTGGTGTCTAGGACTGTAAATGTGAGAGCAGGATAGAGGTCCATGATGGAGCTCTAGGTTGTACAAAGGGGGCCAGGTGCCTGGAGAAAACAACAGAGAGGGACCAAAGGAGAAGGCAAGAGGGGACAGCAGAGACCTAGATGGACCAGCATTCAAGAGAGGCTTCTAGATGGGACCCTTCTGGACCCCCTTTCTTTAAAACTTCGCTCTGTTGTCTTGGATATCACTCTTTTCCTCTCTTCTGGCTCCCAGGTGAAGGAAGTGCAGAGAGGAGTTGCTTCTTTACCCAAGGGACCTTGAACTGCCTTTCATTGTATCTATTCATCTTTGGAAGGCAATTATTTAAAGTTTGAATGTTTCCTCATAGAGTGATTATAAAACCATGGTTCAATGCCTCTGCTTTTGGCATAGGCCCTGGGACATCCTATATGTGGCTAGAAGAGAAATCCATGGGTGAGGGCTGATGGTTTCCTATTCAAGACTCTGAGACAAGCCATCAGCCTTCCTACTCCACCCCCAAGCCCCCAAACACCTGCTGTCTTTGTAGTCACCCATTTGGATGAACAGATTACATAAATTAGTTGGCTAGAACCCAAGGAATTGAGTCAATGAATCAATCTCTTAGTTCACTCCAAGCTATGAAATCAGCTCTTAATTCTTTATACCTCTCTTCAGAAAAAGCCATGAACAGGAAGAGTATTCTAATTTGGAGGCATCTGTGAGGCAAACCAGTTAACAGGTGTGGTATTAAGCAGGGCTAGGAGTGGCCGGGAGGACAGTGATCAGTCTAAATTGATTGAAGGAGTTGACAAAACTATAGGAGGTAAGGTGGCGGGTATGTGTGGAAGCCATGAAGTGTATGGGCAGTATTTAGATCAGAGCTGAAAGCCTCTATAAAAAGGACCACTGCATTTTAAGTTAATGGGAGAGACATTAGTTAATGAGTGGTTTGTTGAAAACAGCAGGTGGCAGGGGAACAATAGTGAACAAGGTGGGCACAGACTTCAGCCTCTGAAAGGATTACAATCTAACACAAGAGGTGGGTAGATCTTGGCTGGGGAAAGACAGGGTGCTTTGGGAACCCCCCCAGAAGGGAGCCAATCCCTCATAAGCAGGAGGCAAGTGTGTGTAGGGAGGCATCCTAGAGAATAAGAATTAGCCAGATGAAGAGACGCAGAAGAAAGTTCCAACCTTGGGGACCAGAGGAAATAGCGCAGCTGGAGTGTGGCTCTGACAACCTGAATGAACTCCATTTTGCTGGAAGCTAGAATGCAGAAAGGGTGAAGAAACGAACATTTGGCATTTTGCAATCTCTAGAATTTAGTTTCCTTAAGTGAACTAAAATGGAAAACATTTATGAAAAATAATTTTCTAAATTCCGGTGATAATGGAGATTGCTTAACCCACCGTGGAATATAGAATATTTTATAACTAGTATTAAAACTAGTTCTCAGAAAAGAAAGTTCAGTTACTGCCACCAATTGGATTTTTTTCTCTAATATGAACCTGGCATTGGAGCTGGGAAGTTCTTTTGTTGTTGAAATGAGTAATTATAAGCCTTTAATAAACATGTTAAGGGAATTCCCTTTTTATATCAAAGACATCTAAAGCCAGAGGCAAAAATTATAAGAAGCCAAAGAGGGTATTTTCATGCTTTCTTATTATTTGTTTAAAAGTAGCAAAATGGTTTTTTATCCTCCTTAAATGATCAGGCAAACATTTTCTCTAGGGAAATCCTTGAGCCAAACAGGGTTGTTTCAGTTTCCTTTACCTCCGCCTTAAGCATCCAATCCTTTCTCTCCGCTCACCTGCTTTGGCACGGTTCTAAAGACTGGAGTCCCCGTGGGTAGCAGACACAGAAATGAACTGAGCCCTCAGGAGACAATTTCACTGCCGCTTGGCTCTTAAGTATAACAGGTAGGAAGTCAGGTCGTCAGCCTTCACATTTAAAGGAGGACCAAAATGCAAGACCTGTTAACATTGCCGAGGATTCTTTGTTGATAATCACATATATTTCTAAGTTGATTTAACGTTCTTGATTAGAAGCGGCTATGTGTACACATAACTTGCAAGGGCCATTTTCTCTCTATTAGGAAGAGGATGGAGTGTTTCAGAAGGGAAACAATGGTGCCAGGGAGTAGTTCACTAACTGAGTTAATTTCATGGTCTAACGTTTAGGTATTGCACCACAATTTTTTTTTTCCATTCAAGTTGTGTGTGGCTTGAAGCCAACGAAATAGTCATTTCTAAAAGATTTTTAAGACAGGAATTGGAATTTTTGAATGACCTAATTTTAAATGAAAAGTGCAGAGTTTTAAGATCTAGTCCATTTATTAATATGATTCATAATGAGTCATGTACTGTTTGTCTCTGCATTTTCTTTGGTAGCTAAGTAGCCATAATGCCACTTGGGTCATTTTGCCACAGCTTCAACGGGCTACGAAGTAGTCTCAGCCCCTTGATAATCGCAGCTAACCTTCACTGAAGATGTAACATGTGCCCAGCACTGTACGTGTCTTATCTTGCTGGGACCGCCCAATACTTCTGTAAGGCAGGGATATGGTAATATGCCCATTTTACACAGAGGGAAATGGACGTTTAGAGAGTTTGCATGACTAACTTACTGTTGCATCATTAGTAAGAATGATTTGACCAGGATGAACTGATTAAATAATCAGGGTTTCAGAATCTGTGCTCTTAACTTCTCCATCCTGCCTTTCTCAAAAACCCCTACCATGCGGCATTTCATCCACTGGTCGGGGAACATGGGCTTTGTGATTTAAAGACAGAGTTTCCCTAAAGTGAACTTGATCAACCAGGTAAAGAATCCATCCTGATTAAATATCAATGAGGCAGTTTATTGACTTCTTTGTGGTGATTTCCCAGGGAAATGGATTCCTGAATGGAATCACTCATGCAGGCTAATATATTTGTCAGTTATGCAGAATGCAATACCACTGCGTTAATTATTGCCCCACTTCACTCATGTTCCTGTAAAATGGAGGCCTCTCTTTACAACTACCCTTTAGAGAAGTCTTTATGAAACATTAGGGTCATATTCACGATGATTATGCAACATTAGGTCGCCAAAGGAGCTTTGTTTTGAAGCTGATGAGTGAGAAATGGATCATTAAGAACCCAAGATAAATTTCTATAAGAAATGGGCGTTCTCAGCCTTTACTTCTCAGTTAAAAAAAAATTGTCTCTGGATTCAAGGTGGATTGAAAACCAGAAGGCCTTTTAAAACTGTAGCTAAGGGAGGGTGGGTGATGGGTATTGAGGAGGGCACCTTTTGGGATGAGCACTGGGTGTTGTATGGAAACCAATTTGACAATAAATTTCATATATTGAAAAAAATGCTACATTTATGGATTTTTTATTTGAATAAAGGATCAAAGTACATTAAAAAAAACTGTAGCTAAAATCGCTCTTTTAAATAAATAAACTTTACTGAGGCGTAATTTACATACAGTAAAATGCAGCCAACTTAAATGAGTTCGGACAAACGTGTGCAGCCATGTAACCACCGCTATACCTAAGACGTGAACATTTCCGTTGTCTGCTTCTCAGTCAACACCCAGCCCTGGCCCCAGGCAATCGCCGATTTGCTTTTGGCACTGCAGATTAATTTTCCTTTCATGGGATCTTGTATAAATAGAATCATACCACTGGTACTAAATTGTGTTTGGCTAAATTTTCGCTCATCGTGGTTCCAAAATCGATCCACCATGTTGCACATTTGAGCAGTTTGTGCCTTTTACCTGCTAAGTAGTGTTCCGTTGTGAGAATGTACATACCACAATTATTTGTCCATTCACCTTTCCACGGACGTTTAGATTATTTTTAGTTGAGCTGTGATGACTAAAGTTGGTATAAGTGTCTATGTTTTCTTTTCTCTCAGTTAAATGTTGAGGGGTGAGATTGCTGACTCAGTTATGTTTAACTTTATATGTTGTGTTTAGCCCTATGTTTTCCCAAGTGGTCATACCATTTTGCATTCCGACCGCAGGGTATGTGAGTCCCCGTCGCTCTATAGCCTTGCTAACATCAGATATTGTCAAAATCACTGTCTTTTAAAAATGTATGTTTGTGTATCTTAGAAGCAGGTAATACACGGCCTCTTCACAAAGCTAACTTTAAAAGCCAAATTTTGTCGATACTGCAGAGTCACAAGATTCATTCTGTGGCGGTCAGTGGCGGGGGGGGGGGCGGGGAGGAGAATGCATTGTTTCTGCTTCTCTGGAACTGAGCTATTGGCAGCATTAACTGGAAACCCCTGGCTTCGTACCTTTGTAAAAATTCTCCCTGGTGGTGGAGGGGAGGTGATCTCTTGTCTTCCCAGAGGCAGAACAGAGCCATACCAGTGCGGGGCACGGAGTAGGTGTCCCACAAGTCCTTCTCATTGCTTATGCACTTTTCATGGAGTCTCAGCCGTCCCCCTACCCATCTTATCATTAGCATACTGTTTTATTTTATTTTATTTTTTTTCATGTGTATTTGTTTTTGAGAGACAGAGAGAGAGAGAGAGAGAGAGAGAGAGAGAGAGACAGAACACGAGTGGGGGAGGGGTGGAGAGAGAAAGGGGAGACCCAGAATCGGAAGCAGCTCCAGGCTCCGAGCTGTCAGCACAGACCCCCGACGCGGGGCTCGAACCCACCGACCGTGAGATCGTGACCTGCGCCGACGTCAGATGCTCGACAGACTGAGCCACTCTGGCACCCCTCATTAGCATACTGTTCGCCACACTTTGAGTCCTCTGCTATTAAGAATGGTGCCAAGTTTTGGAATGGAAAGGCTAGAACATAGAGGTGATTCTGTTTGACCTACTTCAACTGACAGAAAATGCGATCAGTAAGCTGACCGAGAGTGCTTATGGTAGACACAGAATGAGTTGTGGGTTTTTTCTGAAGTAAGGTTGGACTCTCAGAATCTACTCTGTGTCTGCCACTGGGGCAGGCAGTGGGGACACAGAGATGAAAAATGCGCCCTGCCTTCCCCTCAGTGGAGAAGATAAGTCAGCCGGCTGCACAGTCGAGGGTATGCATGCTCTAATAGGACTAAGTACAGGGTTTCCTGAGAGTACGAAGGAGGCCCACCTGTCACAAGTTCAAATCCGTTCCACAAATATTTGCCTAGCTGCTACAGACCGGGCTCTGAACTTGTTGGAGCCACTGACATTCACAGACCTTCTAGCCTGGTGGGAAGATGGATGGAAAGCCAGTAAAGCAAGTAAAGGGAGGCAAGCACATGGCAGAAGGATTTGTTCTGGTTTGGAGGGGCGGGAAGGACTTGAAGAATGGTGAGGGTTCCGGAAGGGCTCTGACAGGAGGGAGGTGAGGGGAGAAGGGTTCCAGGTGAAGGCAGAAGCAATGAATCCCGAATCCAGCTGGAGCGTAGGGGGAGCCAGGGACGGGAAGAAGACACACAGCAGAGCTCCAAGGTGCTTGTCATCACACATGAGCAGTTCTCTGTGCGGAGGAGCAGGGGCCAAAGCGGAGAGGGGGAGGCAAGGATGCAAGCTTGTGGTGAAGGTTTCAACTCGGGCTTTTTTTTTTTTTTTTTTTTTAAATTTTTTTTTTTTTAACGTTTTATTTATTTTTGAGACAGAGAGAGACAGAGCATGAACGGGGGAGGGGCAGAGAGAGAGGGAGACACAGAATCGGAAACAGGCTCCAGGCTCCGAGCCATCAGCCCAGAGCCCGACGCGGGGCTCGAAGTCACGGACCGCGAGATAGTGACCTGGCTGAAGTCGGACGCTTAACCGACTGCGCCACCCAGGCGCCCCCTTTTTTTTTTTTAAGTTTTTTTTTTTAACGTTTTATTTATTATTTTTGGGACAGAGAGAGACAGAGCATGAATGGGGGAGGGGCAGAGAGAGGGAGACACAGAATCGGAAACAGGCTCCGAGCCATCAGCCCAGACCCCGACGCGGGGCTCGAACTCCCGGACCGCGAGATCGTGACCTGGCTGAAGTCGGACGCTTAACCGACTGCGCCACCCAGGCGCCCCTCAACTCGGGCTTTTAAAGAGGGGGAGCTATGTGTATCCTTAGGACTGGGATCGAGTATGAATCAGCTTAAGCTAATAGTTCTACGAGCATGCTTCACCCTTCACTACATCCGAATATGTTAATATCCATACAATTTAGCCAGCAAACTTACATTTTAGGTGGAGTCTTTTTTTTTAATTTTTTAAAATATTTATTTTGAGAGAGAAAGAAAGCATGCATGAACATGAGCTGGGGGAGGGCAAAGAGAGGAGAGAGAGGATCCCAAGTAGGCTCCAAGCTAATAGCACAGAGCCCGATGTGGGGCTTGAATCCCACAAACCGTTGAGATCACGACCTGAATGGAAACCAAGAGTCGGACGCTCAACCGACTGAGCCACCCTGGCGCCCCTACTTGGAATCTTTAAGTAAAGCCTGCCTTCGCCCGTATCCTATAAGTTGACATTTCTCCTAACACTATTTTCCACGAGTCACACTCGCCAGAGCCACCTGTGGTCCTCACATGGCAGCTTGAGAGGGTCCTGGAGAGATTGTGAGGGTTCACTCTCCTTTTCAGAAGAGGCCTTGACACATGGCCTTGAACCCAGAGCTCTGGTCATTCTTCTCCTGGTCAGCTCTTCTCATTCTTCTCTCATAGGCCTATTCCCAGAGCTGGAATTTTGTTTACTTCCCTGTTCTGAATTAAGTTGTGTCTTTCACAACTGGACAGCTTTTCAGAACTTCTCCCATTTCAAAAACTCCAGGTGTTATGTTTGTTTTCTTGGCTAGGACACGGAATGGTGCCCGCAGCACAGTGGGCACTCAGTGATCAGGTCTCGAGTGAATGGATGAGAACATTGAAAGTGAACCGATACTAAAAATACCTGGTTTGGGGGCGCCTGGGTGGCTCAGTCGGTTGAGCGTCCGACTTCAGCTCGGGTCATGATCTCGCGGTCCGTGAGTTCGAGCCCCGCGTCGGGCTCTGTGCTGACAGCTCAGAGCCTGGGGCCTGGTTCCGATTCTGTGTCTCCCTCTCTCTCTGACCCTCCCCCCGTTCACGCTCTGTCTCTCTCTGTCTCAAAAATAAATAAAACGTTAAAAAAAAATACCTGGTTTGCTTTTGCTTTCTAATCAGCACACACCGTCACCTTTACTCCCATACACCCTTCCTCCCAATTTGAACTCTAGACTACAGGAAGACAGCCCTTGAAAATGCAGTTATTGATTCTGAAATCTAAATGTTAGTTCCTGCCACCACCCCCAACCTACCCCTTTTTGCTGCTTTTTAGAAAGAATTGACTATTTGGAGGGAATCGCTCCCTGCTTTTTAAAACCTATGTTTGATTGCTTCGGGGCAGAATAAAAATTCTTCCTGTGCTTTTTCTCCTAATTTTTAACCTCTATGATGGAAAACTGTTGCCTTTATTTATAATGTGCTACTAATCTTGTATCGCCTTCCAACCATCAATTCTTATCACCTCCCGGCAAAGGATACGGTGCAGATTTATATAATCCGCTGGCAGACAGGCGATACTTTCACATTTGCCTGAGCTATGAGCTTTGCTCTCTGGAAAAGTGTTTGTTAATGAAAGGAAGGCAAATTACATTTTATACAGCAAAAGGGTCCTTGTCCTTATTCAGAGGTGCTGCTGCAGCCACCTGCTAGAGAGCGGGGTTGGGAACAGCTGCGTCTAGAATGGCTGGAGGGCAAAGAACACACACTTGGAATGTTCCTTTACCCTGTCTGGAGATGAAATTGGAGAGTAAACCTTAGTATTTGTACCATTTTCCTTGAAACCTCAGGTGTAGGGCTCAAGTAGGCTCTGGAGAAGGTGGTGGCAGCCAGCTGGTCTCCCACGCTTCTGACTAATGTGGTTGCAGGTATGGACTAGTGACTGACCACATCTCCGGGTCTGGCAGCGTGGGGAAAGGCTCCAACTGGCCTGGAACCCCAGCACTGGATGGTTTGGCTTTCTGCTTTAAGCAGCTCTGCAACCTTGGGAAAGCCACTTGACCTTGGGAAAGCCACTTGACACTTCTGCGTCTAGCTTCCTCTTTGACAAAGTGGACAGGTCACGGCTGCATCTTCTTGGCCTGTGTCGGAGAGCTAGCAGGAAGATCGGAAGGAATGTGCGTTGGTGCCTTGACAAGAAAAGGCATGCATGCATGCAAAGCAGCATTCTGGAATGTGTGGAGGTGTTGGGGGGGCAAGGCAAGGAGGACCGAAGGTGATAATTCTGAGCAGAGGACCGGCTAGGCTCTGGTACTCTACAGGAGGCTGAGTTGGTCCCAAACTAGTGACGACGGAGAAATAGCAAGTGTCCCATGTGGAAACAGGGTACGCTTCACCCTTTCTGGTCCACAATCACCAGGTAAAAAGGATTTCATCTGGATACATTCTCTACCTCCTTTAGGGTGACCACACACCCAGTCTATACCTGCCATATCCCTTTTATTCTTAATGGTGTCCTGATTCAGATGATAAATTATGTGACGCTCTACCTACCAGGCACTTGATTAGGCAGTGATACAGTAGATGCTGAAGCACCTTGAATGTCACAGGATTTTCAAAACCTGGAGGCCTCACAGACACCCTACTTCAGGACTGGGAACCAGCATTTAGCACTTGTCTTTTCTCTGCTGTTTGGTAACTCATCATTATCTATCAGTAGATCTTCATTCTTTTGTTGCATAGTCTTCTCGCTCATGGAAGCAGGGAGGAGAGTCTTGTTTTCTGAGAGCCTCTGTTCAAAGGCAAACATGTGGCCACGCACTTTAATGAATCAATATACACAAAGTTAGAACAGGCAGAATACAGAGTTCCTCACCCCCAACACGTCCTCGTTCTAATCCCTGGAACCCGTGAGTATGGTACCTTACGTGGCAAAAGAAATTGAGGTTGCAGATGGAATTAAGGTTGATAATCAGCTGACCTTGAACTAGAGAATTCATCCTGGGCCATCTGGGCAGATGTGACGCCACCACAAGTTTCCGTAAAAGTGGAAGTGGAAAGCAGAAGAGGCCATCAGAGTGATGTGATGTCAGGAGTCATCTTGCTGTTACTGGCTTTGAAGATAGAGAAAGGGGACCACGAGCCAAGGAATGTAGGAAGGCTCTAGAAACTGGAAGAGGCAAGGGAATGGATCATCCCATAGAACCTCCAGAAAGGAATGCAGCCTGTCAACGCATTGATTTTAGCCCAGCGAGACCTGTGTTGGACTTGTGTAACTGTAAGATAATCTGTGTTTTTTTTTTTTTTAAGCTACTAAGTTTGTGGCTTAATAGAAGTGCTAGAAACCCAATAATAATGATGGTAAACTAAAATAGAAACTAGTTAGAAACTATTTAGGTAAACTAAATAGAAAACGAATGCAGCACTCATCAATCGATAAGCATTGATTGTATATTTGTCATGCGTCTAGTACTAATGCTGTGGGAAAAAATCCCAGGGAAATAGAACACACAGAATGTGCCCTCAAGGCGCACGCGAAGGCTAAAGCATGTAGAGCATTCAGAGACAGTGAGGGTGCTAATTAAGTGCTGAGTATATTGAGCAGGGGAATTGGAAAACAAGATCGGAGGAGACTCTACACGAGCAAGAAGGCGATGGGTGAGAGTGATGAACGAATGGGACACTTTGAGAGTTTCTAACTGATAATGATCTCAGACTCCCAAGGAACTTATCAATCAGTGGACTTAATTCCCGTGTATGGAATTCTACATGGCACACAACAAGTATTGGACATTCTTCTATGCAGAGACACTTTTATCACTCTATATTGTCTTATCGGGTGATTTCTTATAACACACGCGTGCTCTCATGGGTTGAATTGTGGCTCCCAAATACATATGTCCACATCCTCACCACTGGAACCTATGGATATGAGCTCATTTGGAAGAATGGTCTTTGTGGATGTGAAGATCCTTTGTAGATGTAAGGGTCTTGTGATGAGACGATCTAGAGTATCTAGTTGGGCCCTAAATATAATGACAAGCGTTCTACAGGAGACACACAGAAGAGAAGACACACAGCAGAGGAGAAGGTGATGTGAAGACAGGCAGAGATCGGACTGATGTGGCCACAAGCCAAGGAACACCAAGATTGTTTGCAGCCACCAGAAGCTGGGAGAGGCAAGGAAAGACACTTTCTAGAGCCTTCCAGGGAAACTTGGCCCTGCTGGCACCTTGATTTCAGACCTCTGGCTGCAAAAACTTTCTAGAGAGGGTGTGCCTGGGTGACTCAGTTGGTGAAGCATACAATTCTTGATTTTGGCTCAGATCATGATCTCATGGTTGTGAGATCAAGCCCCGTGGTGGGCCCCGTGCCGGGTGGGGAGCCTGCTTAAGATTCTCTCTCCCTCTCTCGCTGCCCCTCCCCTGCTCTCTCTCTATTCCTCTCTTAAAGAACAAAAACCACCAAAAAACTTTCTGGGGAGAATACATTTCTGTTGTTTTAGGCACCGCATTTGTGGTAATTTGTTATGGCAGTGCTAGGAAACTAATACACACGGCCAACCCCACGTAGATGTCCCAGAGAAATGGATCTCAAGCCTAGAGAGTCCTGAGAGCCCCAGGCCCGTTTTATTCAGCTGCCTGCCTGAGGTCTTCAGATGTCCCCAAACCATTTTAAATCCATTTTGTCCCATATTCTTCCTTGTGCCCAAGCCTGGCCCTTTTCCAGTTTCCCTAGGAAGCTAAGTGATGCCACCATCCGCTCAGCCAGTCACATCAGAAGCTTGGGAATCATTCTCGATACCTCTCTTCCCTACATCCGAAATGCACAATCACTATTGAATTTGCCTCTCGAATATTCCTCAAATCTGCCCACTTCCCTCTGAATTTCCACCATTACCACCTTTGTCCTTGCTCTGACCATCTCTTGCCGGAATTACTGCAACTGCCCTTGACCTCACTCCCTGCAAAGATGGGTCCTGGCCATCCCCAGTCTCTTTTCTACCCTGCTGCCATCATGCTATGTTCGCAAAATGCAGCTCTGACTATGTTATCCTCTGCTTAGAAGCCTTCAGTGATTCCCAGCGCTTGTATGATAAATACAAAACTAATACGGACTGAGGATGGCTACAAGGTCCACCCCCACCCTGCAGGAGGCTCCCCTTTGGGGCCTACCCCTTGGGCAGCCTGCCCTGCTCTATGTACCTCCTGCCCCAGCACTTTTGCACATGCTGTTCCCCCTGTTAGGAGTTATCCTTTCCCTCTTTGGGTAACTTTGACTCATGCTTCTAATCCCGGTGTTATTTTCTCAGAGGAGTTGCCTCTGGCTTCCCAAACCAGGTGGAAGACTTCTGCTTTGCAGACTTTCATAGTATCCTGTATCTCTCCTTCAGAGATCTTGCCCATGTTGCAATTTTACATTTTTTTAATTTTATGAATGGATGTGCTACCTTGGTAGACTTATATACTCCAGTGAGAGTAGAGAAACTGTGTCCCAGGGCCTAGCACCATGTCTAATAGATGCTTAATAATATGTCTTGCATGAATTGATGTATTAAATAAGTGATGTGTAATGTTATCCATATTCTGAGAAGGCTCTTGCCACTTGAGGGTTATAGTGAAGGGGCTAAAAATGTGGCCGCCAGGCACACACAGGAAGAGGAAAGGTGCTCCCCCCATCTTTTGGGGGGCTCTTAAACCATTCAGGGTCTCACCAACATCATCTGTCTTCTAATTTGCTTGAACATTACAAACTGTCTCTGAGACCTGGTTTTGGAAGAATAAGTGTATAAAGTCTATTTTCTGGAAGCATACGAGTCAGTTAAGCTTTTATTTCCCAAGTGCTGTGCCAGCTTGTGATTTCAGCAGGGTGCAACAGGTGTACATATTTTTAGCTTTTATGACAAGTATTGTATACTGATCCTCAGGAGTCCTCAGCTTGAATGATGCCAAGTCGGGAAGAGTTTCCCCACATCAGTGTGTTTGTTTGGAGAACAGTAAAGCTAATAGAACAAACAAACCAAGCCCCCAAAATGAAGGACAAAAAACTCTTTCCCCTTACTAGAAGCAAAGGCAGAAATATTGAGCTTTGGCTTCTGAAAAGAGAGCATGGTTTTAGGAGAAAGAGGCTCATTTCCAAAACCCAGAGCAGGGTAGCTATGAAATTAGTATGGAAACAATTGCTCCTTGCCTGAAAACAAGACACCAGCCCCTGAAACATGCTTTGCCTCTCCTTCAACTCTCTAGGGAACTTTTCCCTCGACAGGTGAAGGTTTTGAAGAGTACTTTAATTAACTTGTATCAAGGAGACTGTACATAAGAACTGCGTAAAGATTTCTTTAATTAGTGAATTTTATCGGGTCTTTTCCAATGTCCGTCAGTAAGGTAGTTGGTAGGCTGCCTGGGTCCTTGGCGGTATGTTCGGTCAATAAGCTATTCATGACTTTAGCGAGTAGCTAGGTTTTTAAACCAATGAGAATTTGGTGGGCAATTTCCCTTTGCTACCTTTAGCTACATAGCTAGAATCTATAAACTGTTCTCTCTCTGAGACACAAAGTGCTGAGGTGAGCAAGCAGCCTTGCAGGGTCTAAAGCAGACACGTTAATTGCCCTGCTGATGAAGCATGGCACATATTTACTCTTAAATGTAACTAAAGAGGGGTTTAGTGTTATATCTGGCAGGGTGGGGGGTGCGGAGGGGAGAGTGGAACACCATGGTGCATGCCGTGTACCTTTGTTAATTGAAAAAAAAAAAATTGTTTCGGTATAATTTTGAAGAGTCACATGCATTTCATTGTCTTTCCAGAATGGCGATAGAGCCCAGAGAAAGAACTCTGTCCCGCAGTAAATCAAAAGTTAGCAGACAAAAGGTCAAAATGCCCAAAGCCACGAGAACATTAACACTTGAGATATAAAGATTCCCTAAGACACAAATGCTCACCCTCACTTTGGAGAAAGCAGACGTCTTATCTTTGTGAGTTTACAAAATGGAGCCAAACTGTACCCGTGGCCACTTTAACTAAACCGGGGCCTGGATATTTTAGCAGCCCACAGTCATTAAAGCTCTCAGAAAGCCTCCCAGGAGCCAATGCGCTTGCCTAAGTATATGCTGTAAAAGGTCCCAGAGATTTACAAGGGACTGCTCCACGCTAAACCAGGCACCATCTGATAAACAAGCAATTTTAGCTGCAGGCTAAATGATGCTCTTTGAGGCTTTGATTTACAATGCTGAGGATGATATATTTGTAGTTTGGGGATAGGTTCTGTTAGGGGCTTGTTGTGATTACTTACCCATGAGCAGAATTCAGGGCTCAAGTCTTCAACTTGGAGGTCAGAAAATTGGCAGTGGAATGAAAAGGGTTGATAGGGTTTATGGAGATGCTAAATAGATCTATATTATTAAAAAAAAGTAATAAGCCAGTGGTTCTGAACACTTCTTAAGCTTTCTGGGGACCGCAGGTTTTGTTAGTTTGGCTGAAGTCCCACAGATAGGAAAATAATCTGCAAAATTGATCTGGTGGTCTAATTTGACTTTCATTACGTTTAAAAAGCACACACAGGCTTAGTTTATTATTGCTGACATTTAAAAATAAGAAAAAAAATGTCCAATTTCGCATTTATGTAATCGCTGGAAAGCTCAGAAATCCGAAGGCAACTTTGAAGCAAATCAAATCACCTCCAAGAACGCTGCGGAATAGACGCACAGCACAGGGACTGCAAAAAGTGCTTTTAGAGCTCACGGTTCCAAGAAACGACTTGGCAGACTCCTTTGCCCAGAGGTTTTGTATTTGGTAAATATGTGAATGTCCACTAATGTTGGCACTGCCCTAGTACAAAGGTAAATAAAATATTGTCTCAGCGGAGAAATCACATAGTTGATTTCAGTACAATGTGAGAAGGAGAGCTGTCGGGTGCTGAGTGGGCACAGAGGAGAGGAACGAACCCGGGGGGACACAAGGGGATTTACCAGGCGGACAGACGCCTCCCCGGGTGCTCTTCTTCCTGTCCCATGACTGGCCACGCAGCCAAGCACAGAGAGAAGACGATGGAAGGAGGCGTCTTCAGCACCACTGGTATTCTCGCCTGCAGCCCGTTCAGCGAGGCAGCCGTGGCCAAATGTTTCTTCACTGACAAGACCTCAGCCCCCTGGAGTTCCAGTTCAGGCAACACAAGGCAGATTGAGAAACTGGGAGCAAAACTTACCCGTAAAGGAATCAGGGGCAAATTATACATAAGGCAGGAGGTAAGCTCTGAGGTCACAGCTGGCTGTAGGCTAGGATGTTGGCACCACCCGCGGCTTTCTGGTCCGCCCTTATTTTGGCGGGTGCAGGGAACACAGCCCCTCCCTCCTCTCTCAGGAAAGAACCTGATGAAGTTATGTGGGTTGTGGCATGCATGCCAGACCCTTGGAATGGTATGTCTTTTTTCCAGGCAACTTGTGTTTTTAGAAAGCCCTAAGCCATGGGACTCTGATGATGCAATAGAGTATGATGGACCAGCCTTTTGGGGAGACTGGAAGGAAGGGGGGGTAGGTCTCTGCCAATCAACCTTCACCAAGCACTGTTTCCTTATGGGATAACACACCCTGGCTGGGCTTAAAGGCTGGTAATAACGACTAGCATTTATTGTGTGCTTACTATGTGCCAGGCACTATTCAAAGGGTTTTATGTATATGAAGTCATTTAATCTTCAAAACAGCCCCTTGAGGTAGGTGCTTTGTAAACTTGAGTTCGCATATGAGGAGATCGTGAAACTCGCCCATGGTCATATGGTTGATGAGGTCACACTCAGCTGCTCCCAGGACAGTGAATGCAACAGCTAATTTTGCAGGCAAGGACCTCTAGACTGGAAACTGAGGGCATCACTCACTGCCCTGACTCCCCAGCAATTGAATCCTTTAGCTTGGTGTTTCAAGTCAGCGCTCAGAAACCCTTCCTTTGCAACCATCCCTCACCCTGATGACCACATTGCTCCTCTAAACCTCAGACTGGGAAAAAAAAACAGTGCCCTCCTCCTTCTCCCTCTAAAGTAATTGGAACATCAGCTATATAATGCCTGTAAAACACTTAAGACTATGCAAATGAAGGATATTACAGAGACACAAGGTGATGGTATTTTATAGCAGCCCATTAAGACACATCATTGTAAAGATAGTGGGTTGCACAGAGTTGCATCCTTTTCCCAGATCCTTTCCTGAATTTTAGCGTGGAATTGCATGTGCTTTTAAAATCTGCCCAAGCTAATTGTCTTTATGAACACAGACCTCTGCACAAGCTTGACAGGATCTAATAAATTCCCCTGGCCAAAATATTTTTCAAGTATTAGAGTGTAATTCACTCTATCATGTCCAGTCTCAGCCTAATAATGCACAACTCCCAGGAGCCAAGTATATTTCATGAAGCTTACAATTACTTTTATAAAAGTTGCAGTAAAGTATAATGATTTTTAATGGCATCAATGATACCATTGTATATATCGGTTTCAGTTTTGAAGTAGACTTAAGTTCAAAGACCCAAGGGGACCATTCTCCTCTCGATGCACTTGTGTTACTCCCATTAATGCTAATGGGACAGACAAATGCTGCTCTGGAGGAGAATATATCTACCCTTAGGAAGGTAACAGGTTTTAATTAGTAATGCTTTGAATCGCACAAAAGCAGCTCGCCCTCTGTAAACAGTAAGTGTTCTCACGGATGTAAGCAGGGATCACGGCTGGGTAACTCACATGGAATCTTCACATGTGAGTTTTGTAAATGAAGACATAAGGCTCTCGTCAGCTGAGAAGGAGGGAAAAAGCCTCGATTTGGGGGAGCTTTTGTGGAAATAAAATCCCAGAACTAAAGAGGTACTTAATACATTTCTGAGCACCCGAATGTCAAGTAGATCTCTGTAGTGGGGTTGTGACCATGACCGCATCTTTGAAAAGGAAGCTCGGTTAAGCCGATCCTCTAACGGGGCGGCCTGATGGAGGAAGGTCCGCCCTTACTTGATCACAGGCTTTCAGCATAAAAGGTGAAAGTGTGGAGAGGCTTACCCAGCCAGATTGCCCGTGGTGGTTTACTGCTGGAGCTCGGGCAACCAAGCACTTTCTGGGGAGGTGGTTCTCAGGAGAAAAGGGCAGACACCGGATGGGGGAAAGGAAATAGAAAAGAGCTGTCATTTTGGTACATTGGCTGCTCCGCACCACTGTCTAGACAGGTGTCTCAGACATGGGCTTCAGAGTGAGGAGGTCAGAAGGTCAGTTTCTCCCTCCTATGTACACGTCTCTAGCCCGCCTTCAAGAAACCTATACAGGTAAAAAAAAATTTCTAATTAAAATATATTTGACGTATAACATCGTGTAAATTTAAGGTGTACCACATGTCAATTTGATATGTATACATTATAAAATGATTGCCATGGTAGCAATAATTAGTACCTCTATCACATCAAATAATTATCATTTCTTTTTGGTGGTTATAATAATTAAGATCTAAAAACAGATAAATCAAAACACATGTAGTTAGAAAAAAAACTTATGTATGAAAATACAGTTTTTGGGTATGACTATTGACCCTAAGTTTTACAACCCGGGCTTTAGATAGAGTATTTAAAATACAGTATGTTCAACTCAGAATTTTGGGGACATAAATCTGAGATTTATGGGGACATGAATTGAGATAAATTTGTATCTAGGCCCAAACGATCACGGATTCTGTGTTAACGTGGACCAGCCTGGCTTTACCTCTGAGCAAGTGAACTGAATTAGGATGACAATAATACAGAAGTTGGTGCATGTTTTTCCTTTTTCTTGACGTTTTTACATACAGGGAGGTTCACAAAAAACAGTACTCATTGTGCTTGACTTTAATGACTAGAACAAGAAACAGTGTTGGAAAAGACTGTATTTGGAGGAAACTGATTGGAACCACATTCCGCTGGTTATAAGCACAATTTTTTTTTCCCATATAAATATTTGGGGACTACTTTGCTTTAGAGAGACCGAAGGAATTCAATTATGGGAGAGGACACTTTCTGCCATTTCATAAAAGACAATATAAATATGTAAGGTAAGCGGCGTGTTTCTATTCGACCCTGCTGCTCTGTCGTCCCCTCCTGTGACTCTGAAAAAAAAAAATCCCATTTGCGGAAGTATTAAGCTTATAGTAGAAGAAATGTCATAGGCACATTCTCAAGCTCATGAATTCATTATCACACACATTCGGGCTGGAGAAGTGAGGTGTAATGTCCTTTTCTCTGAGGTGGCCCCAAAAGATGCACGCCGCTGTCAGGATGATTTCATTTAGACCCAATTTCCCCAGATCTTTGAATGTTGCAGATGACTACCTCTGTTCTCTCCACATTTCCCTTCCTGACGTACTAGAGACTGTAAATGTCATTAACTTTGAAGTGTCTATTTATGTTGCTCTACAAACCGTCGTCCGCCCCCCTCCCTCACCCAATCCAACAGAAGTTGGGATTTTGAAGTTTGCACATTGGAAACAGGCTGTTAAAGTCTTTTCAAGCTTGCAACAATTTGCTGAAGGCAAACATCAGTCTTATTTCTGCCCAAACAGTAGCAAACCTCTTAATGCAAACTCCTTGGCTGCATTTCAGTCTGGTCATATCGTTTACTTTGCTTTTGATTTTTTTTTTTTTTTCTCTTCCCTGCTTTGCTATCTTGAAGTGTGAGGTTTTTCCACTCTAAATGTTCTTCAGTAGCAGCATAACAAATTCTCGGAGCAACTTGGGGACATGGCCTATGAAAACACTCTGGATTACAGAATTACAGAATTCATTTGAGAAGCACGGGGATAGGCTTGATTTTGAATATTCAAACAAATTCAAGGGCCTTGTGATTTCTTCACCTAAACTAGTGTTTAGGTGAACACTGCAAAATTCTGGCGCCCAAATTATTCTGCCATTACCATTGCTACTAACAGAAATTACTGTTAGTGAAATTATTGTTAGTAATTACTGTCAGTAGCATTGTATAAATCCCCATCAGCTCTCTTGGATGCAGAAATGGAAGCCAGGTGTAGAGAACAATAAAACTGCCCTACCAGCCTCTGGACAGTTGTTATGTTAGAAATAAATAAACTTCCAGTTTAGATGACTCTTGTTTTGGGGATTCTGATACAGCATCTTATCCCGCACACTAACACAATTCATAAGAAAACAGGGCAGGGAAAACCATCCTATGTGTGGGGAAATAGGTTCTACTTACATAAATGGGTTAGAAAAAAACATAGGGTGGAAAGCTGCCGCCACGGGGCGAAAGCCCCCAAGGTTAGCTAGCGAGATGTTGTAATGGGATCATGAGTACTTTCCCTCTGATGTCAATATACTGTTGTGTTTCCATCACAAACTCCGCTTGCTCCCCAGACCCTTTGCTTCTCACACACACAGGTTAACGATTCCTGTCTGATTGTTTTCTCCACGTTCATGTGCGTCAGATCTTGTCTTCTTCACCTTCACCACGTGGGTAATATCTTGTGAGCTCAATAAATACGGAGATGAAACCCCTGTTCCGGGCTCCTGTCTCCTCCTGGACCTTAGCCTCTCTCATATTCAATTCTGCATCCTCTCTCTTGCTGGATAAGTGAAAACTCCAGACTCATAGTCTGAGATACCTACGGATTGTGTACAATGTTCGAAGGAAGGCAGGAGTTGGATGGGCATATGGGTGTCTGGGGCTGGGGAAGGGGTTTGGGACTGCAGACCAAACCAGTGGTTGTGTCTTCTCACACATTTGCTGACTCAAGGGTTTGGAAAGGTTGAGCTGTTGCAAGGCAGGTCTGCCAAACGTGCAACTGGGCAGTCAGCGACTGGAACCAGTGAAAGCTTGTACACGGTGTTGTAACGCCGTGTAATGTCTGGTCTTGGTCCCATATTCTCAACTAAATTGGGGGTTCCCTCAGGGTAGGTTCTGCGTCTGCCACTTTGATATCACTTATGGTGCCAAGCATGTGTCTTCTACTTGGTTGGGGCTCAATAAGTAATGGTTTCTTGAGTCGCTTAAATGGATGACACACATGTAAGAGTGGTGGTTAATGAACTAGAAGTACCCAAGTACGATTCATGTCTTTCTCATCCATAGAATTGAAACGAAACACCTCACAAGATCCTCTATTTCCAGTCTTAATTTTATAGAGGAGGAAACCGAGGCCTGATGAGATGAGCAACTTGCCCAAGATCAGGTAGTATAGGGGCAAACCCAGGACTGTTACCCAGGCCTTCTGTCTTACGAGAATCTCTGTTTGCTCTAAATTGTGCTCTTATTCGGAAGCTGCCCCTGGGTTAGCTAGCAGATCTAGGACTGGCCTGCTCTGCCCTTTACGTGTAAAGGGTCATACATATAATAAAACATGTTCAAAGGGAGCATCCTTTTTAATTTTTAGCAGGAGAAAGTGATTTTTCCAGAGTAGTTGTAATTTGACAAAATTAGAAGGATTCTTTGGAGGGGCGCCTGGGTGGCTCAATTGGTTAAATGTCTGACTCTTCATTTCAGCTCAGGTCATGATCTCATGGTTCTTGGGTTCAAGCCCTGTGTCAGGCTCCCGTGGCGACAGTGCAGAACCCGCTTGGGATTATTTCTCTCTCCTGCTCCCTCTCTGCCCCGCTCCTGCTCCTGCTCTTGCGCGCTCTCTCTCTCAGTCAAAAATAAATAGGCTTTTTTTTTTTTTAAATAAGGATTCTTTGGAAAATACATTTTTTTTTTTATTCCTTTGGAAGAGATATTGGCAAATGGGCTCTTGTTTTATTTATACTTAGCTCAATGCTTAGGAAGAGAATAGAGGACTCTAAGAAGTATCCTTAAGGTAAAGAGTTCTTCTATAGCTCTTAGTATTACAATGCCTATGTGGGAAATTTGGGGAGGGAGTGCCAGCTGCACTCAACCGAAATATTCAAGATAACAATTAGTAATAGACTAGTAACGGAGGACCAGACTGTATCACTTCAAACTCCTTGGGAGTTCTAGATATTATTATGTCCAATCATAGCCATGACGGCCAAAAGGCTTCATGTGAAGCTATAACGTAGAGCTCTATATTTCACAATGCATCCTGCTGTCTCTTTAGTGGGTTTTGTCTTTTGGAAAGTATCACAGTGCACTGAGGAAACAACGAACTGTTTCTTGGATACGTTACCTCGAAGGGCTCTTCAAAAATCCCCGCTGGGCCTTTATTTCTCAGAGACTAACTTTGCTCATGTGGATACTTAAGTGAGTCCCAAAGCTTGAGAGTGAAGGATGTGGTTTACAACGACAACAACAACAACACAAACCAAAATGAAACACAAATGCTTCCTGGCAAAGGGGTAGATGGAGCAGTGCTGAGGAAAGCTAACCAGCGGGTGCCCAAAAGCTGAAACTTCAACCATTTGGTCAGGAAAAGTGTATTCTGTCAGTCGAGTCTCAGGAAAATTAGATGTGCTCTGACAATGGTTTTTACACATATAAGCATGTCTAACTGAAATCTAATTATGTAAATGGTAAAGCTTTTTCTAATTTGCTTTCTCATTCCATCAGTAAACCTTGATTTAGCTTCTATTGCTGTTGGCCAAAGGCCATTACAAGACTTACTGAGCATTGAGCAGTTTCAGTGAGATCTTCAGGATAAATTAATTTACAATTAAAAAAATATGGTTGTTCGGCATTTCAAGGACTAAACTAGCTAATGGGTTAAACAGGGGCTGGGTTTTGATTTTAACTAGTAGGCTTATCCCTAAGATTGGCCCGACGTCCTAGCAAACAGGGGTTAACAAAGACTCAGGAGCTCCCAGTGGCAGAGGGATCGTTTACAGCAGGGAGGGAGAGTTGCTTTTCTTTTTCTTCCTGTGGACTGATCCTGTCCTGGCTGCCAGTGTATGTCAGCAAGTTCACAGTCTTTAATTCATTGTAAGCCCCAACTTATTGCACACCAGCACACTTCCAAGAAAAGAGATGTCATAGAAATCCAAGTTACATAATGGGACACCAGTACTAATCAAATTTTGTTGTAGCCGGACTGCCCCATAGTAATTAGAATGATGCTACCAAGACTCTTGGCACTTCTATGTGACATTTCCTGAGTTATTCGACACACTCTGTAGGAGGACATCCTTCTTCACAGAGGTTTATTTTAGGCTCCCTGTCAGATATAGGTATGTGACAGATATCTGTTCTGTCACCGGGTCTTCTGAACACTTGCTTTTTTTTTTCCCCCAAATCAAATCAGCATAATGGTGTTAACCTCCGAGTGTCATTGCATTTGAGCAGAACTGCCTCTTGGTGTTGTGCCCTATGGTACTCCAAGCCCAGGAGTGGCTCACAGGACCCATACCTATGGGTACGACCAGTGAAGACTTTAGGGTTGTTTTACTTTAAGAGGAAGGTCATGTTGGAGACATCTCATTTGCCTCCTCATGATGGATCCCAATCGTTAGATTCTGGGTGGTTGGGAAGATAGTGAATTTTTATGCCTTGTCATCAGCTCCTCCTCTCCTTCATTCTTAGAGAGGTGTAAGCAACCCCCTCAAAACATAGTGGTGTAACATAACAACTGCTTTATTATGTTCATGGATTGGATGGGTCAGGAATTGAGAAAGGGCAAAGGGCTCTTCTCTGTTTCACATAGTCTGAAATGTCTCAGATGGTTGAAGCTGGGATGACTGGGGCTGGGGGTCCACTTCCAAGATGGCTTCTTCACTCACACGTGTGGCACATGGTTGAGATGGTTGAAGGATCCCTCAGCTGGAACTCTTGACCTGAGGATCTATATGTTGCTTCTCCAATAGGGTGGTCTCAGGGTAGTTGGACTTCTCACATTGTGGCTGAGGGCTCCACCATGAATCCTCCACCAAACAACATGGAAGTTCTATGGCCTTTTATGACTCAGTCTCTGAGGTCACTAGCATCACTTCTGTCATTCTTTACAAATCAAAGCAGACACAAGCCTTCTTCAATTCAGGAAGAGAAGATATAGATCCCACCCCTTGATGGGAGGAATGCATAGAATTTGCGGCCATGTTTTAAAATATCCACTGAGGTTTCAAGTTGGTCTGGAGGCTCCCAGCACACATGGCGCCTATGGACTAAAGTTGCTCATTTGTGAGCTAATCTGTTTCTTTTCTAATCCTACACTAAGACTGCCCCCTTGTACTAGTTAGGGTAAAGCCTTCACTATCGAAACAGAGCCATCCCAGAATTTAGTGACTCAGATAAGACAGAAGTTTACTCTTCTCTCATATACCTAGATGTACATCGTGAGATCCAGGATGATGAGGCAGCTTTGCTTCATAAGGTCATCCAGAGATCCAGATTTTTTTCATTTTGTTGTTTCATCATTCTTCAGGGTATGACCCCCTTCCATGTTGTCAAAGGTGACTTATTATCACCAGGTTTGCATTCTAGCACGTGGGAAAGGGCAAGACAAAGTGGAGAGTAAACAACTTCCTTTTCAGAAAGTGACATCGAAATTGCACACATCACTTCCGTTCACGGTAGTTTTGTAACGTGAGTATGCCTAGCTGCAAAGGAGGCTGGGAAATGTCGTCTCTAGTTGGGTGTCCATGAGTCCTGATGAAAGTTGTGTGTGCATGGGGTTTGATCACTAAAAAGAAGAAAAGGAGCATGGATACTAGGGGGAAAATTAGTACTTTCTGCCACCAGCTTTTGAGATATCCTTGGAATATTTGCCAGGCATAGTAAAGAACAGAGATTGACAACCTTGTCCTATAAAAGAGCAAACAGCAAATGTTTTAGGGTTTGGGGGCCATACAGTGTCTGTCTAAATTAGTTTTCTATTGCTGCTGTAACAAATTACCATAACCTTGGTAGCTTAAAAGAGCAGTAATTTATCTCACTGTTTGGTAGGTCGGAAGTCCGACACAGGTTTCACTGGGCTAAGATCGAGGCTGCATTCCTTTCTGAAGGCTCTAGGAAAGGATCCATTCATTTCCTAGCCCATTGGAGTTGCTGGCAGAATTTCTTGCACACGGGCTCCTCCATTTCAGAGTGTACTGGGGCATCCAATCATTCTCATGCTGCCATCTCTCTTATCGGTCATGGCTGGGGAAAGATTTTCCACTTTTAAGGACTCGTGTGATTAGTTTGAATCATGTAAAGTAACATAGTCACAAATTGAGCATAGTAGGACATAGAAACTTTGGGGGCCATCTTTTGACTTAGCCATTGTAGCTCAAAAGTAGCCAGAGACAACATGTCAGTGAATGGGCATAGCTGTGTTCTAAAAAAACCCGTCATTTACAAAAAGCGTGTAGTGGGTTGGATTTGGCTGTGGACTATAGTTTGCTAACCCTGCTTCACGAGTATGAAAACCAACTGTTTGACTTAGGGCTTTTAGGCAGACAGAAATCTATTGTCTCCATCACACTGGTATGCCCATTCCCCAAATGAAATATGGCATGAAATGTGTTATCCGGACAACTGTCAACTGTTTCCGTTCAAGGCACCTTTACACTGAATTGTAATCGCTTTTTTCAGTATCCGGTTTTTATCCCCAGATTATGAGCACATTGAACACAGGAAGCTTATCTAATTCATCTTTGTACGTTCCCTGATGCTTAACAACTTCTAGCACTTAGTAAGTGCTCAGTAAATATTCACTACATAAAGAAAACCTTGTGTAATGGCTAAATGAGGGAGGCATGGGTTGAAACATGCACACACACACACACACATACAAAAGTATTATGAATATGCTTTTTTTTTAATTTTTCTGGGAAGACCTTCAGTTTTGATAAGGTTTGACTGTTTTGGTTTTATTCTGCACGTTACGTCTGACACCTGTGATTTTCCATAAGCGTTCCTGAAGATAGATCTTAAAAAAAATTTAAAACCAATTTTTGTTGCCCTAATGGCAATTAAAGGGCAAAGCCAGAATTATACATTAGCTGGTGAAGCCCGTAGTATGCATTTGACAGACATTTAATTTCTGTCTGCTTTTGCCAAAATAACAATGTGAGCCTAAGGAAATTTGCAAACGGAATAATATTTTCCTGAGTGTTTTCCCAGACATTGGACTTCAGTGTGGGTTGAAAAGTGCACAGAAAGGTTTTTGACCTGCCAAGCCATGAGTTCAGCTGTTGTAGGATAAACACAGAACTCTGATGACATTAACAACATCTGAGGCTGAAGTGGGCCAGGAATCCATCTTTACCTTATTTATGTGAAGTGTTCTCACACTCACAGCCTGTAGCCAAAATAATAACTTTATAGGTGTATAAGTATTTGGGGGTCTTTGACTGAAGCCATTTTATATGTGAAGTATTACAGGAACAACTCATTTCATCCCAGATGTTCAATGAAATTAAGATACACAGAGGGCACTTTATCCAGCAACCCAAGAACCAGTCTTGGGTTGGGACCCAGCATGGATGCTTATTAAGTTATATAACTGTGTAAGACATGGCCATAAGGCCACTCCACCCCGTTGAAGTTGGCTCAAGTCTCTTAGGTAGACTGAAGAAAAAAGCCTCAATTCTTAGTACAAATGTCATGTATTTAAAGAGCTCACTTACGCTTATATTTCCAGTCGAAGGCGGTAGGTCTAGAATTCCCTAAGCTCTCTCTCAGTCTAAGAGAACCTTTTGAATACCCTACCTCCATACTTTCTGCTTCCCTGACTTCTATCAAATAAACTTCTTTCCTTCAAATTATTGTCAGTGGCACAGCGTGCTCGTTGAAACATCGTACTTGCTAATAAAAACTGTTAAGATATTAGACCAAAGTCTAGCTTTCTGGGAATGCCCTTATGCCGACACACCAAACCACTAGAATTATGTTTTGGAGCACAGCCCCTACAACCAACAATAGGATCCTCCCCATGTCATAGAAGCTTTTATGCTAAAATTGTCAGCCTCACTAAACGCTATGTTTATTGTTTCTGTTCTTTCCTCTGATTTTATCCCTAACTTGTTGTGAAAGCCAATGCTCTTAAAAAAAAAAAAAAAAAGAAAGAAAGAAAGAAAAGAAAAAGGCCAAGCCCCATCTGTTATAATTTACCCTTCCCAACCCTTTTTTAGCTACCAGCCAGCCCCTTACTCCTTCTGGGAATTTGGCATGAAATTGATATTTTCTCTGGCATAGCTCAGCCCTATGATTTGCAGGGCATGCTATGCATGCCAAAACAACCTCTCTCCCCTGCTCTCTCATCACCCAAACATTCTCAAAGTATTACCTATTAGACCTAGACACTATGGTAGGAATTCTCTGAAGCCCTGTGCTGGGTGTGGGCAGGCCATGTTGATTTAAAAGCACCTGGCTTTGCAGAGACATCTTCCAACCATTTTCTTACCAATTTTGACTTGATGCTTTAACTTGATGCCACCTTCCTGTGGCAGTCGTTACATTTTGATGATTTATGAACTGAGGTGATTTTTTTTTATAAGGTAATGCAAAAGAATAGACTTATTAAGTTTTTGTTTTTGCAAGGTCATTTACTATTATGGTTGAATCGTGTTCCCCCAAATTCTCATATTGAAATCCTAGCCCCCCAGTACCTCAGAATGTGATTGCATTTGGAGATAGGGCCTTTTGAGAGGTAATTAAGGCAACATAAAGTTATCAGGGTGGGGCCTAATCCACCATGACTTGTGTCCATTAAAGAAGAGATTAGGGTATAAATGTACCCACAGAGAGAAGACTGTGTAAAGATACAAGTAGAAGATGATATCTACAAGCCAAGGAGAGGGTCAGTAAAGCAGTAACCCTTCCAACACCTTGATGTTGGACTCCTGGCCTTTGGCACATTGAAGAAATAAATTTCTTATTGGTTAAGCCACCCGGTCTGTGGCGTTGGTTACGGCAGTCCTGGCAAGCTAATATATTTACTATTAATTTTGTTTTTTCCCAATGAACATTGATTATGTTTTTAACTTTCCTAGATTACATTGTAAGAGATCCAGGCAGTGTGTCGTGGGTCACAAGGAAGGGACATGATCTCGTGGAGGTGATCTCATGACTTGATTTTTAAGAGCATGCAGCAGCGTGAACAGAAATTTCTATCATTACCAGTGCCATTACCATACCAATGACCTTACATCATAACCCGAAGGATAATTTAGGATAGGCATGACTTCTCTGGGCCACAAGTTTTACAGAATGAGCTACAAAGTACTATCCTGGGGATGCAAGTCCAAGTCAGGAAGCTCAAGGACTGTGTTTGTGACAGACGTGTCTGGCTCACAGAGTGTTTTAAAACAAATTCTGCCCCACAAACGACCAAACTTCCTGCTTTTCTTAAAAGTTTGGGAAGTTTTTAAATTTTTTTTTTTTAACATTTATTTATTTTTGGGACAGAGAGAGACAGAGCATGAACAGGGGAGGGGCAGAGAGAGAGGGAGACACAGAATTGGAAACAGGCTCTAGGCTCTGAGCCATCAGCCCAGAGCCCGACACGGGGCTCGAACTCATGGACCGCGAGATCGTGACCTGGCTGAAGTCGGATGCTTAACCGACTGCGCCACCCAGGCGCCCTGAAAGTTTGGGAAGTTTTTGTGGACAAGACTGAGGGATACCTGGCCCCTTAGTTGGATGCTACTCTCTAGTTGAGTCCTAGCCCACCCCTCCCTGTTGTCATTTAACCCTGTCTGCTTCAATTATTACTGAAGGTGCCAGATCATGGAAACACACAAACTGTCAATCCTAAATGATCAATTCTGAAAAATGCTCATTAAAAAAGGGGTTCAGAGGTGAAAAATATTTGGGAAACTCAATAGCATGCATATATATACATATAGCATATGTATAGCGTATACATATACATACATATGTATACATATAGCATATATATATGTAAATATATATACATGTATATATATGTATGTATCTACATATGTATACATATGTGTATATATATACGTATATATATATATATACACACATACACACACTTTCTTGGAGACTTTCAATGTACTAATGCATATCGAAAGACCTGAGAAGTTTTGCAATAGAAAAATCCATTTAACTTTGTTTCCCCCATTTTTTCCCCTTCTCATTTGACTAGAAGAATCCCATTTCTTTAATCAACATATATTTGATCTCCTGTGGACTTAGTGTTCTGTGGAACACACTTTGAGAAACGCTAAAATGGATTCTTATAGTCTGGTCCCACCTGAAGACAGAAGAATGAATTAGAGAATGAGATTCCTGTAAATTACTAAATAATATGCATATTCATAAGGACCACTTGAAGAATAAGCGTAAACAAAGAGTAAATAGAAAGTAAATGTAAAGTTATTTTATTAAGGAATAATATCATTTTTGTGATGTTATTTGATACGTCAAGGATACCTACATAAATGACCATAAACCACCAAATGCATGACCCATGTTATCTACTGGGAAATAGTCTTTATAAAAGTGAAACGCTTTGCTCCTTGTAAAAGAAAAATAGATTTTAGCTTCAAGAGAACTGTATTCCAATTATGTTCGCTGTGCTCCAATGTCTTTGTTATCGTACCACAATGAATGCGTCACTCTCTTCATATTTCAGGTTAATGATCTGATTGGACTGTAAACATTTTGTTAGACAAAACTTACACCCATTATACTTGCAGTCATTTAAAACAGGGAATATGTGCAAATGAACCCAGATATCCTTTTGTATTAGCTATTTTATTAGAGTAATAATATGCGAACCCTGATTTGCATGTTCAACTAAATGATTGCAAACAGTTTCTGACACATAAATTCACGGCGTTCTACATGCTTCCACTGAGTTGGGCAAGAGTGAATTGGTCTATTTGAGTTATCCTCCTTTGATTTCTCCAAGAAAATCAATATAATAAAGTAATTCTTTCCTGCCATCCTCTTCTTTGCTAAGCTCTTCTGAGAACAGTCAGAAGATGTTTTTCCTTCAATTATTTCAGGCTGTTTGCATTAAATTCTCTCCAACAGGCGCCAGTAAATGTGTTCCCTTAATAAGGATGTCTCCCTTTGAAATAAGCTAAATAAAATTTTACATTTAAGGTGAGTAAGAACCAGTTATGGAGAAAATTGCTCAATATCTGTTCTATTCTAATTTCTTTTTCCATGCAAAGCATGTTGCAGGTCTATATTGAGGAAAAAGTGTGATGATGTGGCATGCATAATTCATGCTTCTGGCCTTCCACACACATTTATTTTTTCCATCAGAATTCCACATGTTTAGATAAGGTCAAGAATTCTTTCCTGCTATCAACAGAACTTATTTTTAAGGAGTATGACATAAAATATTTGGGAATTTTACTTTTCCAGAAGAATGTCTGGGGTAATCTCATAATACAAGATGTTTTCCTGTGGATACTTTAGATTTTGTTTGTTCTACGGGTGTGTGTTTTGTTTTCTTAGATGTCGGGATCCCATTTACTTAAGTGGATGGAGTCCTTGTTTATAAAGATGCCTAGCATGAAAGCTCACTTGTTAGGAAATAAGGCAAAACCATGCCACTCAAAGGGAGTTCTCGAGGATTTCGCCATTCTGTGGAATTTCTTTTATTGTTCTTGTCAAAATGGTATTTTAACTATGAGGAAAGTACACCAAGCCTTCCTATACATGAAGTCCATTTCCTAGTCACCTTTCCCAACTCTGTTCTCTTACTCTTATTATGCCTGTTTTTATATCTTATTGAGACTGGTGGTCTTCTCCATCTGGATAGCCACAGGCATTTCCAATCCGTGTGTTTATAGCTCAATCTCTCGTCTCCCTCTGCAAGCCTGTTTCCCCCAGGCAGTGAGTTGCTCAAGCCAGAAACCTGAGCGCCATCTTTGATTGTCACTTGACTTCGCTTGATACATCCAGACAACAGCCAAGACCTGTTCATTCTACTTTCTCAGCATCCCTCAGATCTGTCCTTTTCTGTGTATTTACTCCCCATTGCCATTTCCTAGCCCCAGACACCATTATTTCTTTCCCGGACTACTCTGTCACCCTACACTCAAGAGCACGATGAACATTGCTCTTGCCCGCAAACACACACACAAATCTAAGCCGGGTAGTCGGAGTGGTTAGAGGGACTGTAGAGAACTCCCTGTCTGGCGTGTTCCCTTGTCCAGCCGTTTCCATCATTCACATTTATTGAGCGTTTGCGATGTAAAAGGGCCATTCTATTAGGGGCTATTAAGAATCTACGAAAAAGTTATGATGTCTGCCCACAGTCAATCTAGATAATCTTGTAGACTTTTGTGGGGGGGTGTTTGGGAGTGGGAATGCGGTGAAAATCACTGATCATGTCATAGCCACTGGGGCAATATTTCTGCCTTAACGCTCTCGTTGGAAAAAAATTCAGAAGGCGCTGATGGCCTTTAAAAGGTCCGTAATTTGCCCCCTACTACATAATAATGCACATTCTCAAGCATGAATTTTAATTTTTGAGGTAGGACTTCAACAGTGAGGGCTGCATATAATTTCAAGGAACATCCAAAGGTCAAGACCATACTAAAATTGCTTCCTCTCCATACTGGTGGTCTGGTGGTTATAACTTCCTAATCATTCTGTTTCCTCTTCAAGGTCACTCAAAGCCCCTAAGTATAGCTACATGAGGGGAGGAGAATTTGAGGGTCACTGTGAAACTCACGCTTTCCCAATAGCAATGGATTTTCCTAACAATCTTGGACACATAACACATGCCATCAGATTTTATATACTATTTCTTCCAGACGTTTCTGAGTTGTCAGGGAAAGTTTTGTCGCTACAGAGTTGTCAGCTTACCCATCTCCCCCGCTGCACCCTGACACTCCTTGGCCTCCCTCCCTGTCCATTCTGTACTCAGGATTCCAGGAGTAGACACCAGCATTCCCATTAAACAGGAGCACATAACTCAGATCAAATCTCCGTGGTAAATCGGCTTCTCAGCATCTGGTGCCGTTCCTCTAATGAAGCCTTTTTCTCTCCATGATATGAATCCATTAGACACTGAGAAGCCGGAGTATGTAAAATATTTTGTTTATCTGGCCCTTCTCAAAGGTACTGTCTGTCATCATAGATGTCTGCAGTAAATATAGCAACAGCATCAGCGGATGTGTGAAGCGATTAGATTTATGAGGCACATAAACTGCAAAGCTTCTAATAACCATAATTCCTAACTTCAATCATAATACCAGTATTAGTGTCATGTTTTCTGGAGGATTTTGTGTTTCTAAAAATATCTTAATTGTGGTTACCATGTTTACCCTATAATTCCTTTAATTTGGAAGTAAAAGGGCTCTGCCAGGGATGAAGCTAGAGAAAACAGCTTACCCTTCTGTATTGTTTATAGGGGCAGTGGGGCAAGATGGATTGCCCGTCTCACGTGTTTTGCAATTAAATTAGATAAATTTCCTTGGGAAAAAAGAGAGCCCACACTAATAAGGAACAACTGATGACAAAATCAAATGTGGGGGCGGGGAATAAAGGGTAGGATCTTTGTCCTCACTCCCACTCTCCTACCCCACCCACGATCCCCAGGGAGATTCTGTCTGAGCGCCTTTAACACGATCTCTTTCTAATTATTTGGCATCGTTTGAAAAGCCTTTGAAAGGATGCCAACCATCAGTCGATTTTCCTTTTGACCCAGGCCCGAGATGTTGGTTCAGGTGCTTGACGCAAGATTCTTAGCTTCCGAAGTCTATCTTTGACTTTTAGAGAGAAAAGAAAGACCTTCTTAGGGCTTCTAAGAATATACATGCATGCATGCATGCGTGTGTGTGTGTGTGTGTGTGCGTGCGCGTGCGCGCACACACACACACACACACACACACTGTTTTTAACTATTTCTAAACTTAAGAAAAAAATGTATTGGCATTATCCCATGCAATACTTGGTCATTTGGTCTTGCTATTTACAGAGTAGCCCTTTCAAGTCCACTACAAGGGTTGTTTGAGTGAATGGTTATTTTTGCATCTTGGTGGAATTTGGCAGATTCGAAGGACACCCCAGATTTAGCCATTGAAAGATGATTCCACACATGTATTGCTGAATTTATGACCCTGACAGGTGATATGGTGGACTCTGGCCAGAGGCAGGGGCACTGGCCCAGTGGATATTTAAAACTTTTTTTTTTTTTTTTTTTTCTGAGTAGAGACAGAATATAAGCTTGTCATGTGACAGTCAAATAACAGATATGTATAAAGTAAATACATAGTTTCACCCTCCAAAGATAACCACTGTTAACAGCTTGGGGGATATGGTTTCAGGCTCTTTGCTAGTAATATTCAAATACATTATTATCTCACATAAATAGAATAACACTAGACATGCTGTTTCATGGCTATCTTTTTAATTTAATAATATATCATGAATACTTTTCTGTGGAAGTGAGTACACATTTGTTTCAATCTTTTGAACTCTTCTATGGCATTCCATAGCATAGGTGACCACAATTTATTTACTGTTCCCCTCCTGGTGAATATTAAAATGGCCTTCATTTTTTTCTTCTTATGTTTCCAAGAACATCTTGGTCTGTGTATCTTCAGACGCTAATGAGAGTATTTCTGCAGGCTAAATTCCTCAAAGTGAGATTGAAATGTTTACAGGCATTATCAAATGGAAAGACTGATATGTGTTAGAAAGGCACCTTAAGTTTGTGTCCTTCTTTCCGGTTTTACCAATAAGACACGAACGTGCTGTTTCTCCGCACTCCAATGTGGGAGCTTTGGCATTTCTTTGTTTCAGCTGATCCTGTCCTCTTTGCTAGGTGCTCACATAAAACCGCCTCATGGGTTTCATTCACTCTTCTTGGATTGATAATAATGTGGGGAATCTTTTCATCTAAATATACGTGTTTTTTTTTCTTCTCGCTATTCTTTACCTATATCCTTGTCCTATTTTCTATCAGTTTTAATCTTTTCTCTGTTAATTCATAAATACTTTTTATATATTATGTTCATGACAGAGGCTGGAAATAATTTTCTAAGTGTTTCCTTTATGTTCCAACCCAATGGTGTGCTCTTTCATATGGCAATTTTATATTTTGGGGGGTAAAGCCTATCAATCTTGTCTTTTATGATTTCTTACCTTCGTGTCCTGATAAGAAAGACATCTTCTACCCTAAGATGATAAGCATATTCTCCTATATTTACTTCCAGTTATTATCTGTTTTTTTTAAACATGTTGCGATCTTTAATTAATGATTATTTCACAGGAATAAAATAGATAAGAGTCTAACCTATTGTTTCTCTCCATTAACTATTATTAATGTTTCTCTCCACATTACTCAATGTCAGCCCTCTTTTCTTACTAAACTTAAAGCTGTAGCTAAGTCTGTAAATACCTATGTATTCATGGATCTATTTCTGGATTCTCTGTTCCATTAATCTATCCCTACCAATACCCAATAAACTGTTTCAGATAGTTTATTTAAAATATATTCGAATCTGGTGGCGCAAATACTCCTCTCATCGTATTCCATTTTCAAGAATGCATCATGTGCATGGCTTCTTCCAAATGAATTCTATTATCAATTTGTAAGCATTGACTAAAATTGGGGTTTTTTTTTTTTAATTTTTTTTTTCAACGTTTATTTATTTTTGGGACCGAGAGAGACAGAGCATGAACGGGGGAGGGGCAGAGAGAGAGGGAGACACAGAATCGGAAACAGGCTCCAGGCTCCGAGCCATCAGCCCAGAGCCCCACGCGGGGCTCGAACTCCCGGACCGCGAGATCGTGACCTGGCTGAAGTCGGACGCTTAACCGACTGCGCCACCCAGGCGCCCCTAAAATTGGGGTTTTAAAATTGAGACTCGTCATTTTCTTCTAAGGGCATTTCTCTGTCTTCTCATGTTGAGTATGTTGTCAACACTGACTGCTCTCCTCAAATGGACGTCTGGAGTCGGTAGACACAAATAATGTGGGTTGCAAATGTGGGTCTTGAGAAAGAGAGCGTTATGATGGGCTAGGAAGTGACAGACACATCAAAGCAACAGTGATACGGGAAAATGGAAAAGGGAAGAGACAGACATAAGTAGAGAATGACTAGAGTGAGTAGAGAATGGAAGTGAGTACAGAGAGAGAAAAGTGAGAAAGAAGAACCCGAGGAGAAGGACTGATTGAAGAACAGGATGAAAACACTGACCTAAGGCTGGCTGGGCAGGGAAGGTTCCAGAGGGATTGGAATGGTTCTAGAGTGTCGCGCCTATTGGCTGGGGCTGCAGAGAATGCGTTGAGCGATGGTCCGGTGGCCCCGGGATACAGAGCCAGTGGTGGAGTATGGGCCCGGAAAGGCAGAGGTGAGTGTGGAGTCCTTCCATCTATGGTCTGAGTGCTTGGCCAGAAAGAATGTTGAACTCAAACAGTATAGGGAGAAGTAAGAATCACGGGGTGTAGTGGGGCAGGTTAATACAGGTAGGCGAGAGGGTCCAGCTCAGAAATCACAGTAGGAATTTGGATGGAGCTTTGCTCAGGGATACAGGCCTGCTGTAGGATCAGCCTGAGCATGAAGGTCAGGGGCCTTGTTGGGAATATTTCTAACCATGGGGACCTTGTCAGTTCCCCTCCCCACCTTCCACCTCTTCCCATGCCGGAGTTGTACAGCAGTGGATACTGGACCGAAGCTGGACCACACGCTCACTTCCCAAAGAGAGTCGGTGTTGGGACGGAAGAAGCAAATGGATCTTTTTGGAAGTACCTACATTTCAGAACATAAATCTCTGGAAGTCTTGGTGATGGTGCCTCAGCGTGGGACTTGAGAGGCAAGGAGAAACGACACGCTTTAAGAAAGAATAAAACACGTACACAGGAAGAGCAGGGATCAATCCTTCCTTCTAGCTTATTTTTTGAGATCCAGCCGCATTCTGTATTTTGAGCTCATTGGGATACTCCAGAATGGCCCCTTTCATAAAAGAGCTAGCTCCAACTGGGCTTTTGTTTCATAGAGTCCTAGAGGTCTTAACTAACACAGGGACTAAGGAAGCTACCGTGGCCAAGTCATGAATTTCCTTATTAACAAAAAGCCAGGATCGCAATTAAAGGGCTAAAACATCATTGGTGGAACTCTGTAAAACAGGGATTCAACAGGTTAGATCTAAAAATAGAGGTTAGAGTTCTGCATTCAACTAGACCAAACTTGGCAACCAGGGGTGATGGAAAGAGAGCTGGACAGAAAAGGAGGAAGCCAGGCCCAAGGCCTTGGAATTTTAGGGCCTTGAATGAGAATTGCTGGAGCTCTCTGGATAAAATGGTGGATAAGACTGTGCCTGCTTTATGGCCCCTGCCACGTAGGGACTTTTTGAGATGTGTGCGGGGACCAGGGGCACCTGGTGGGCTGTAAAATCCTATTTGCATGGATGTCAATGTTACAGCGGCCTTGTAGGACTTGTATGATGTAGGACGCTGTGCTCTCTGGAGTAAAATGCTTGTATGCTCAGCGGCTGACTGATGTATGACTGTGTAACGGTGAGAGAAAGGGTGAGAGGTGTAGGGTGAGGCTGGGGTCCCATGTGAAGCCTCTGGCTAGCACAACTCCAAGGGGTGCCATTCTCCCCCTCGTGGGTGGCGATGGTGCCCTCTGAGACACAACATGGGGCGCCACGTGGATGAGACCCCCCAGAATTGTGCCACGTGGCAGTCCTGGTCCCAGGATCGCGGCTAAAGAGAATGCCCTCTCATGCTTGGAATGCTAGCCGTGCACGGGGCCAGTGGTTAAATATAAAAACTCACCTAGAGGAATTCCCTGGCAGCTTTATCACAGCTGTGTTGTCCAAACCTTTGGAAAAAAGGCTGAAGACATTAGCAAAAAGCATGGATCTGGCTGGTACTTGTAGGCATGCACCCCGTAAACCGTGTCAGCACCCCATAAACATGTCACTTCTAATGACGAGTGCATGTCCCTATTCACCGCCATCATTTATTCTACCACAAAACCTCCCGGAACTTTGTTTCCAGAATCCTTTTTATCTTCATCATTAAACCAGCCTTGGGAGATATTGAGGTCAGTGGCCCTGGATCCAAGTCCTGTCTCCTCCTGACGTCACCTGCGCAGTAATCTAAATAGCGACAGAGGCCATTGAATAATGCCGACAACTTTGTAGAAGCCTTCCTGGCCAGGCCTATGTGGAAAGCCGGACCCATCATCAATCACCCCATAATGGTTTCTGAATGTTCAGCCTGAAATCGGGATACTTGGAAACAGCTGCTTTGGTGATAATTCACATGCGTAGGTGCCTGGAAGTTAGAGGGTACATTAGAAAGAGACGCACGCCGTGTGGAAAGAGGGGTGCGCAGCAAAAGACGCACATAAAAATCCCGGGGAAATGGTGACAGGAGGGCGCAAGTTGGGGGTGGAGCTGGGGGTTGCGAAAACAACAGGAAGCAAAGGAAACCCCAAGGACATCAAAGTACCCACAGTGCTTCGTAAGGAAAAAGAACGCAGAAAGCACAATGAAGAGGGTTTTGGTGGTTTTTTTTTTTTGTCAGTAGGGAGCAAAATGAAAGGGCCACCTGCTGAGGGGGAAGCCCTGTCACAGAGCAGACTGGCCTGTCCCGCGATCTTCTGGGGTTTTCTCAAGGAGAATGAGCTTCAGACAGCAAGGCCTGGAAAGGACGCGGCTGCAGGGGCACTGTTCCCCCCCCACCCCCCAGGAGGCCAGCAGGTGGGCTCAGGTAAAGGGCATGGACGTGGAGGAGGTGAGGGGAAGATGGTTTGCAAGTCTGAGGTGGGGATGATAGAACTGGTCGGACATTTTTGTGAGAAATCATGGAGGCTGGCGCGAATGTCCAACATCGGAAGGCAAGTCTGTCTTGATTACGAAAAGAGAGAAATCTGACGAACGTAGCCGAGCAAGACTGTTGAGCTCCTGCCTAGAACAGATTCTAATGTGGTGTGTGAGCCCTTCGGAGTAGAAAAAGCCTGGTTTATTAGAGAACGATATGCGTTCATGAGAAAAATTCAGTCCAGTGCAACCATTTCTTCTTGCCTCCTTCCCTCTTGCCCTTTTAAGTTAGCAGTTGGCCTGAGGAGGGAATGCTGGAGATAAAGTATGCTAGCTTTTCTAAAGGGATTTAATTTCTTTCGTATGTTTCTTTCGTATGTCTTTTCGTATGTTTTCCCATATACAAATAAGAGAAACCTATTTTTTTTTTTTTAATTTTTTTTTTCAACGTTTATTTATATTTGGGACAGAGAGAGACAGAGCATGAACGGGGGAGGGGCAGAGAGAGAGGGAGACACAGAATGGGAAACAGGCTCCAGGCTCTGAGCCATCAGCCCAGAGCCCGACGCGGGGCTCGAACTCCCGGACCGCGAGATCGTGACCTGGCTGAAGTCGGATGCTTAACTGACTGTGCCACCCAGGCGCCCCATGGGAAACCTATTTGTAAATAATAATTACATCACTGAAGATTATTGCCATAGACTGGTTTGTGTCCCTCCCAGCCCCCCCCGCCCAATTTTGTATGTTGAAACCTAACCCCCAGTAGGATGGTGTTTGGAATCGGGGCCCTTGGGAGGTGTTTCGGTCATGAGGGTAGAGCCCTCACGAAGGGGACTGGTGCCTTTACAAAAGAGATTCCAGAGAGTTCCCTTGGGTCTTCTGTCACGTGAGGACACAACAGGAAGATGGCTGTGTCTGAACCAGGAAGCTGGTCCTCGCCAGACGCTCAATCTGCCCACATCTTCCAGCCCCTAGAACTGTGAGAAACCAGTGTTTGTTGTTGAAGCCACCCAGCCTGTGGTATTTTGTTATCACCTGAACAGACTAAAAAAAATTATAATCCAATAAGTACTCCGTAATGTCACATTAGAAAGTATTACTGATAACAGTATGCAATAAAACGGACCTATAATAATTTAATATGACGTTCTTAATGTAAAAAGATGGAAAATATCTGAGGAAGATGGAAAAATACACAGTTAAGTGGCTAAAGAGTTGTTTAATGGATTAGCGTCAACCAGAGAAAGTCGAATGGTTGAGTATGGGATATTACAGAACCACCTTGGGAGCTAATTAGAGGTGCGAATTCCACCTACTGGACCTATTGAATCACTGTGGGGAGGGGCCTGGGGATCGCCATTTGAAACAGATCTCCAACCAGGAGATTCTCAAGCCCCCCACAGGTCTACATCTTTAGACCTGACTTCTCTGCTGATTCTGGACTTGTATCCCCAGCAGCTTTCTTAGTATCTCCACTTGGAGGTCTACCAAGAATCTCAAACATCATTTGCCTAAAATAGAATACTTTATCCTCCAAAATCTCCTCTCCCTGCCGTAAATGGTATCACCAGCCATCTAGATGTTTGTCCAAAATTTAGGAGTCATTCCTCTTTCCCTCAAATCCTATATTGATTTTACCTCTGAAGGAAAATACCGTTCTACCACTCTTCACCATGGCCACCCCACTGACCCTGGTCTAAGTCAACACCACTCTCCTCTGGGCTCCTGCAGTTACCACCCCTGGTCTCCCTGCCTCCACTTCTGCTCCATTCCTTCTTCTTAGAGCAACCAATCTCATCTTGCTGTCATTTGGGGCAGTTGATCCCCAGTTTCTTACCTTGGCCCACAGGCCCTCAATCTGGTTCCTGTCTGCCTCGGTTCATGGCTCCCTCTCTGACTCCTCCACAAGGAGGCCTTCTGGGCTTTCTCTTGCATCCTGTTAGCACACCAAGCTCGTTTCTGTCTCAGGACCTTTGCACTTGACATAGCAGCCTCTGTTTCCTCATTCAGGCTTCTCCTTAAGGATCATCTTCTCAGAGAAGCCTTCCTGTCAATCCCGGCTCGCTCTCTGCCTTTTTCCTGTTTCATCTGACAACCTAAAATCCTTAACTCCCTATTTATTTTCATGATTATTATCTGATTCCTTGACAGAATACAAACTCCACATGAGCAGAAGATTTATGCCTGGAGCATTGCTTAGCGCATTATAGGTACTCGCTAAATATTTACTAATGAGTTGAACCATTGGTATAGCAGAAGAAAGCTGGACCTTGCCATCAGACCTGGGTTTAAATCTCTACTCCATCTTGGTTCACACTTCCAGCTCTAGTCTTGAGCCTTGTGTAAAAAACCTGGCTCCTGGGGCGCCTGAGTGGCTCGGTCGGTTAAGCGTCTGACTTCGGCTCAGGTCATGATCTCACGGTCTGTGAGTTCGAGCCCCGCGTCGGGCTCTGTGCTGACAGCTCAGAGCCTGGAGCCTGTTTCAGATTCTGTGTCTCCTTCTCTCTCTGCCCCTCCCCTGTTCATGCTCTGTCTCTCTCTGTCTCGGAAATAAATAAACATTTAAAAAAAATTAAAAAAAAAAAAACCTGGCTCCTGTGAGCCTCCTGAGGTCCTTTCGCTACCTGATTTCTGTCATCTAGTCACTTCCCTTTCCCACTCAGCACGTTTCCTGAAGACTTTACCTGCCTCATAATCTCCTTCCTCTCCTCAAGGACTAGCATGATCCTGGGACACCTCACGTCCACCTGGCTGGAACAGCCAACATTGGACCACTGTGGTTGTCAACAGTGGCTGCCCGTTGAAATTAGTAAGGAAGATTTTTGTTGTTGTTGTCGATTGATTTATTTTTTTGAGAGAGTGAGAATGCGCATGCACGAGGGGGGGAGCGGCAGAGAGAGGGGAGAGAGAGAGAATCCCAAGCAGGCTCTGCACCTTTAGCACAGAGCCCAACATGGAGCTCAACTCATGAACCGTGAGATCATGACCTGAGCTGAAATCAAGGGTCAGAGGCTTAACCAGCTGAGCCACCCAGGCGCCCCTCAAGGAAGCTTTAAAACAATACCAGTGCTGAGATGCCTAGAATGAGGTCTCTAGGAAAGTCTACTCGTAGACAGTGGAATGGTGGTTGCCAGGGGTGGGGAGAGGGGAGTAGGGAGTTAGGAGTTAATGTACACAGAGTTTCAGTTGAGGGAAATGAAAAAGTTCTGGGGCGGATAGTGGTGATGGCCGTACAACAACGTGAATGCACTTCAGGCCCCTGAACTGTACATTTAAAAATGGCAAAAATGGGGGGGGGGCGCCTGGGTGACTCAGTTGGTTAATTGTCTGTCTTCGGCTCAGGTCACGATCTCAGGGTTTGTGAGTTCAAGCCCCACATTGGGCTCTTTGCCCTCGGCACCGAGCCTGCTTCGGATCTTCCGTCCCTCCCGCCTCTGCTCCTCCTGCTTGTGCAGGTGCTCGCTCTCTCTCTGTCTCCCTCGCTCCCAAAACTACATAAACATTTTTTTTTTTAAATGGCAAAACTGGAAAATTTTATGTGCTATGTATTTTACAATTAAGAAAACCAAATCATGAAACGCCAGAGCCCAGACCCATCGGCATTTCCAGAATGGGGCTTGGGTGTCAGTATTTTTAAAAAAAAAAAACAACTGCCCTGGTGATACAGCCGGGTTTGACAGCCATTACCTCCCGACTTGCTCCTTACCTTCATGACTCTAACCACTGACATCTGTCCTCCATTTCAGCTGCTCCCTCCCCGCCCTGGTTATGGGAGGTGGGCATTGAAAGTCAGCTCTGTCCTATGGCCACCCGTTCGGTCTTTCAGTCGGTTGCTCTTGGCCCCTCACAGCTGCTGTCCTTCTGTCCATCCGTTCTCCCAGTGGGCATTTCCTGGGTGCCCAGCAGTGCTGGGCACAGTGCGGGCGATGAGAACACAAAGAAAAAATGCTGTGGTTCTTCAGTTCCACCTTCTTCAGAGCTCTGGTGTTTATTTACTCATTTATTTATTATTTAATTTTTTTAATGTTTATTTATTTTTGAGAGAGAGAGAGAGAGAGAGAGAGAGAGAGACAGAACGTGAGTGGGGGAGGGGCAGAGAGAGAGGGGGAGACACAGACTCCGAGGCAGGCTCCAGGCTCTGAGCTGCCAGCACACAGCCCGACGCGGGGCTCGAACTCGCAAACAGTGAGATCATGACCTGAGCCGAAGTCGGACGCTTAACCGACTGAGGCACCCAGGTGCCCCTCTGGGTGGTTTTTTGTTTGTTTCTTTAAACCCGACTCCATTTTATTGCTGCAGCCCTGGTATGGCCCTCCCTCCCTATTACTATTCTTAGCAACCCAGAGAGAAGGGATGCACCCATTCTGTAGGGAAGCAGGTGGGAAGACAGCGGTAGAAACACTACAGTTTCACTTACACATTACTTGTAGCTGGGGCTGCATGGATTTGTGGTTGTTTACCCTGGGAATGATATCACAGCATATTGATTATATTGATGGGTCAGTCTCCTGTGAGCACTCAGTTCTTCTCAATCTTTCTTTCGTCATCTTCAAAAACTTCTGATCAAAAACCGCGTTGGCTGTTGTTAAGACGTACGGGAGCCAAGGGGCACCAGTGGGCACTGGTGGTGTGTCTAATGAGTGGAGAAGATCAGAGCCGACTTTTCCAGGGAAACTGGGGGTCCCCCTCACCCATCCTTCAGAGGCGGCAGCTTTTCCCAGCATGCAGTCGGGCTGAAGTACAGACATGGGATGAATGCAAGCCCACGGGGCCTCTGGATCGCTTCTGCTCTAGCATCTAGGTCAGGTTGTTGCGTCCTCTCTGTGCTGGTCATCCCGCACATGGTTATTGGGTTCTGTTCTAGAGAAAAACTGTCTTGTTGAGAATTTACAACAGGAAATGGTCCCAAAGGGGCAAATTTACCCTGGAAGGGTGAAGAGTCTGGAAGTCTTAGAGGAGTTGAAAGGGCGTCCAGGTGGCTCAGCTGGTTAAACATTGGACTCTTGATTTCAGCTCAGGCCGTGATCTCAGGGTCATGAGATCGAGCCCCGCCTCAGGGTCTGCACTGGGCGAGGGGTCTGCTTGAGATTCTCTCTCTCCCTCTGCCTCTGCCCCTGCCCCTCCCCTACTCGCATGCATGCAAGCGTGCATGGTCTCTCTCTCTCTCTCTCTCTCTCTCTCTCTTTCTGCCAAAAAAAAAAAAGAAGAACAGTTGAAGGGACAAGTGGTATTTGGCTTGGAGAGGAAAAAGCTGGTATGAATGGAAGGAAGGGACTAAGCTGTAAGGAATGCTTCAGGCCTTTAGGGCACCATGATGTACAAGAAAATATATTCATCATATGTTGTTCCAGAAGGCAGTATTGGAACAAATGACTAAACATGACAAAAAAATGTTTCGGCTCTGTTTAATGAAGATCCTTCTGGAGCCAAGAATAAGCCACTTTCAGAGCTTTCTGTCCCTGGAACTATTGAAAGTGAGACCGACTGACTCCAGGGCAGGAAAGGGGTAGACAGTTCAATGTCCCCAAGACCACAAGACACCGCGACCATCAGAACCCACCGAGGCCGAAGGGGAAGTGGTTAAACAGCGGCATCCTTAACCCCTGCAGCTAAGGAAGCAGTTGTGTTCAGTGGCGTCACACAGTTTTTACGTAATGAAGGGAACCCATTTTCATCTTCAAGCACGATGTGACCCTTCTCATAAAAGGGACCGCAGACGTACAATTTATCAATGCAGCAGACAGAGCATGTCGAGGCCAGATCCAGTGATCGCAGCCCAGAGGGAAGAAGCAGATATTAAAAAAAAACCCCAGCCCTGTCGCAGTCAGGCTGGAGGGCCTGGTTGCCGCCTCTGGCAGAACCTTCCGTGGGAATGATCCAAGAAGACCTCAATGCCGGAAGGTCATGCTTCACTAGAATGCACGGTTTACGTGAAGACTTAGTAACAAGGCCGCCTTGCAGAGAGTGTGGGGGAGGGCAGAAAGGGTCCACGTAAGACTGAGTCTCTGGGAATACTTCCAGAGTTCTGTTTGGGGAGGATCCATACACCGGAAGGTCTCCTCGTGTTTGTGGCCGAAATATTAACGCCAGAGCTTGCATTAAATAAAAGAACACGGGTGTGTTGGTTGGTTCGTTTTTTAAATCTTTGCGGGGTAGGGAAGCACTTAGGGGAATTTCTGACACCAGCGTTAATTTTCCCGTATCCCAGAATTGGAATTCAGTGCGCCAGTCCTCCTTTCTACCCCTTACCAATTCTGGGATTTGTTAGGCCCAGTTCAGGCAGAAGGATGGCCCGTGCTGCCTACCTTTTCCTGTCTTTTCTTGCCAGCATTTGTCCCGAAACCTTTGAGCGCCTTGTTAGGAGATGATACCGCAGGGGGAGAGGGACTGTGTTAATTACCTGTGGGTCTGCTCAGGTGAGCTGTGGTACTTCTCTTTTTCGCACCCCTTCCTAGGTGCCAAAAATCACTAATGAAGCGGTAAAAGGAAATATGACACGTCAGTGACTCCTTTTTCCATGGTGTCTGGAAGGAGAAGACAAACAAACGGAAACCAACCAAACCAAACCTTTTGTTGTTCTGAGCTCTTGTGGATATTTTGTTGCTGCTGATTGTTAATTACTGTCAGATAACACTTCGGGTGATTAATTGACCTTTCTTAGCCGAAACAATAAAGGCCATTTAACTAATACAGCAGAAAGCAGAGAGCTGTTCTGTTGTACTGCCATTTCTATTACTGGGTGATTCTCCACCTTGCACCCCATTACCACCCCCGCGGGGGCGGGGGGGGGCGGCGCGCGGCGAGTCTGCGCGTTTCTGACCCACACTTACTCGGGGATTATTCTACGAATATTGCCTCCAGTTCATCATGGGTCCTTCCCGGAAGGCTTCAAATCTATTTGCAAAGTCTTTTTTTGGAGCCATTAAGATAGATTGTTTTACTTGGAAGGCGAGTGATTTAATAAGTGAAGGAAATCAAGGAACGATGCGCATGCAGAGCTCATTCTTGCTGTAGTTTCTCAAATCTCTCCGGGCACAGTTCTCCTGTACTTGAAGATGGGCATAGTGGACTTAGTGTCACAGCCTGAACCAATTTTTCTCGTGCGGCTAATATACAGAGTAATTTCTATATGCAAAAATACTGTAAGAGATGAAAACACGAGCTGTGTTGATTTGACCCTTCAGGAGCTCACTAAGTAGCCATGGAGACAGGTATCTACACAGAGTTCATTGGGGGCTGCCCGGGGTCCTGGCTCAGGCAACCCTTCTCTGACATGGCTTCCCTCTGAGCAGCTAACTCCCCTCGTAGAGCTCCTGGCCCACCCTTTTCCCTGGGCTCGGGGTCTCCTTTCCAACTGCCTCTGGCTGTCCTGTGGGCGTCTCCAGTGGAAAATGCCTCACCCAGAACTCTCCACGTTGCCTTCAAATCTGTTCTTTCTCCTGAATTCCTTCCCTCAGTGAATGGGTACCGAGCCCTTCCTCTACTCCAACACCAGTTTGGACTGCTCTCCCAGACTTGTCACTCCTCCACAGCTGGGCTCTCCATTCCCACCAGGGCTGCCTCCTCTCCTCCTCTCCCCGCTCCGTTATTTCTTACCTTGACCTTTGCAACGATCTCTTATTGTACTTCTTGAACCAGCGTCTCACTCCTCAACCTACTGTTCGCCTTGCTTGGCAAATGTGATCTCTCAATGGGAACTATGTAAATTAAAAAAAAAAAAAAATCTTTGTTTTTGAGAGAGAGAGACAGAGCACAGGGGTAGGGGGCAGAGAGAGAGAGGGAGACACAGAGTCTGCAGCAGGCTCCAGGCTCTGAGCTGTCAGCACAGAGCCCGACGCAGGGCTTGAATGCCCGAACCGTGAGATCATGACCTGAGCCAAAGTCAGATGCTTAACCGACTGAGCCACCCAGGCGCCCCATCAGTGGAAACTTTCATTCTGTTACTTTGTGGCTCCTTAAAATCCTTCGGTGATTGCAAATAAAGCCAAAACTCCTCAATAGGGTGCACAAAATCCACCCTGATCTGCCCTGTACCCACCACTCACGTGGAACTTTCTGCATTCCTATTTTCTGCCTCATCTGCCACTCAGTGCCCTACTTCTCAGCCACCTGCTTCTCCACTGCCTACCTTCCATGGCCTTCCTCTCTCCCATCCCAACCGCTCTGCTGGACCCCTTTCTCGTGTGCAGTCACTCTATGTCTGGTCTCCTCTCTGAGCATTTTCCGAGCCCGGGTGGGTAGACTTGGCCTCTCATTGTGTCCCTGCTCCGCCTGGGACTTGTTTGCGGCACAGACACCCTAACAGCACACGAATCTTACCTGTTCAAAGGTCTGACTTACTCATCATCCGTAAAGTCTGCCAAGGTAAGGTATTTCTTGCAGCTAAGGTATTTATCCTGTGCACCCAGCTCAGTACCTGCCCCTAACGTGTTCGGTTCACCACTACAGAGTAAATGAATGGCTTAATAACATCTTACAGGGGCCAGCTTCGAGAAAATTCTTAAATCATCATTTTTTTGGTTTTTCTTTTTGCCTTATCTTTTCTTGCTTCTGAACCTAGGTGTTTAATGCTTTCTTTCTTTTTTTCTTTTTCCTTCCTTCCTTCCTTCCTTCCTTCCTTCCTTTTTTTTTTTTTTTGCCCGTTACATTTATTTCTCCATTCCCTGCCCCATATACTGTGATAATCGCTGGGAAAAAAATTTAAAAACTCCAACTTTATAAAAATAAGTATTAAGTAATCAAAATGTTTTATTTTATTTTATTTTTTTTTAAAGTTTTTTTTTTCAACGTTTATTTATTTTTGGGACAGAGAGAGACAGAGCATGAACGGGAGAGGGTCAGAGAGAGAGGGAGACTCAGAATCGGAAACAGGCTCCAGGCTCTGAGCCATCAGCCCAGAGCCCGACGCGGGGCTCGAACTCACGGACCGCGAGATCGTGACCTGGCTGAAGTCGGACGCTTAACCGACTGCGCCACCCAGGCGCCCAAAATGTTTTATTTTAAAAGATACCGTGGCTAGGGTCTCATCATTCAATGGGCTGAATGTTTGAGTCCTCCCACAGTTCATATCTTGAAGTTCTAATACCCAATATGATGGTATTTGAAGGCTTTGAAAAATAATTAGGGTTCGATGAGGTCATGAGGGTGGAGCCCTTATGATGGGATTAGTGCCCTTGTAAGAGAGCCCAGAGAGCTCCTCACCACCTACTGCAGACATACCCTACTGGCCGCAAGGGGAAGCCTCAGAATGAAACCCTTGTGTGCACCTTGATCTCAGACTTCCTGGTCTTCAGCAGTGTGGGAAATAAGTTTCTGTTGTTTAAGCTATCCCATTTATGGTATTTGATTATGGCAGCCTGAGCCAACTAAGGCAAAAGGGAACATTTGAATGGTAGAATTCCATGTATTAGGACAGACCGATGAGGAGACATATTTGCAGAGGCTCACCCCTCTGTTCCCTCCCTCAACTCACACCATCTAGGCACCTTGGATTACTACAAAAATCTAATGTCATCTGGTATAACATCTACTAGAATTATTGAATATGGTCTAGTCCAAGGAAAAAATTAAGTTCATTCTCATAATTCTGAGCACATTTCTGGGGTGAAATTCTTTGTGCCGGTGTAAGAGCTGATCAGCAAACCGTTTTCTTTTGAAAAGGTTCAGGATGAATAAAAAATGTATCCAAATGCCAGGAATATCCGTGAAGTCATCTGATTTTATAACTGCTCTCCCTAAGCTTGTGACTGACTCTTGGTGGTATTTCCTGGGATAGGTTTGATTTCTCTAGTTGTACCAAGAGATGATGAGGACTGCTCTTAGCTTGATAGGAAATGTAAAATCGGCCGGGGGGAGGGCGGGTGTGTGGGGGGGAATAGAGACAGAGACAGAGAACGTTTGCCGATCACCGGACATAACCCTCCAATGCAGGCTATTACAAGGGGGGGAACTGAGACCTTCTTTAGTAAATGCTGCTCAGCTTTTCCTACTTCTTACTCGGCTACAGCGATGACAGTAACTTTATTTGCCCCCCGCCCTGACCACCCCACCTTTCTCCTGCCAACAAAATGGCGTCGTAACAGGTGTTGGGAAGGGAAGGCAAGCAGGGGCAAGAGCTGAGCTGTCCTCTTCTGCTTTACTCTGAGCCACGATGGCATTCCAGAGCCAGCCCAAGGCCACAGGGGATGGGAGCAGCTTCCCTGGAGCCATGATGAAGAAACATTCAGTGCCAAATAAACAATCATACTCTCAACATCTGACTTGAAAGGGGAGATGTTTATGTTATGTTAATGGAAGATGTTTACGTTATGTTAATGGAAGAGTCCAACCGGCATCCATTGCCATTGTCATCTTACTACATCTTCCTCAGACTTAGAAAAGAATTCACCTCTCTGTAGTGTGTCTGTTGGGCTGGAGGGCACTTCATATTTTTGGCGGTGCTAGGTAACAAGGACACAAGCGATGACAATACATTTCGTACAAACGCATATACCCATTTAGCATTATTTATTCACAGTGAATCTCTAAGCTAAAACTCCCCAGGAATTACACGATAGCACTCTCGAGGGTCACTGCAAGTAATTCATTTTTATTTCTATTTTTTTTAAGTCAGCATGTATCAATCTGTGGTGAAGGAACATTAAAAAAAAATTCCCCTGTGGGGCGCCTGGGTGGCGCAGTCGGTTAAGCGTCCGACTTCAGCCAGGTCACGATCTCGCGGTCCGGGAGTTCGAGCCCCGCGTCGGGCTCTGGGCTGATGGCTCAGAGCCTGGAGCCTGTTTCCGATTCTGTGTCTCCCTCTCTCTCTGCCCTTCCCCCGTTCATGCTCTGTCTCTCTGTGTCCCAAAAAATAAATAAACGTTGAAAAAAAAAATTAAAAAAAAAATTCCCCTGCACGTAGATCCATACTTTTGTAAAATACAACGAAAAGGAATCGTTGGAAAAATAAAAGACATACAACACGCAAATGGCAATTTGTTATTATATTCAGCATGGTTTGTCAAATTGCTATAAGAAATTAAAAAAAAAATTTTTTTTTCAACGTTTTTTATTTTTATTTTGGGACAGAGAGAGACAGAGCATGAACGGGGGAGGGGCAGAGAGAGAGGGAGACACAGAATCGGAAACAGGCTCCAGGCTCCGAGCCATCAGCCCAGAGCCTGACGCGGGGCTGGAACTCACAGACCGCCAGATCGTGACCTGGCTGAAGTCGGACGCTTAACCGACTGCGCCACCCAGGCGCCCCGCTATAAGAAATTTTTAATGCTTGCTCTCTATTTCTCATCTATCATTAACCTATAACACATGGGCAAATGACCACACTCTTAGTAGTGTAGACCAATTGTTAAGTAAACCAACAGGCACATAGGACTTGTCCTTGGCTCTGTCCTCAGGGCAGAGGGCTCATTACCTTAAAATTGCCGAGAAGGTTCTAGTCCATCAAAACCTGGAGTTTTTCCTCTGAGTTCACATTCTCTGGGATCCTTCTTACCATGGGAGGGCAGCACTTTGAGACATTGCTCTGGTTGAATTGATTTTTAAGTCTCCTTCATGCTAGAACTTGTTTAACGAGAAAGGCAATCTTGTAACATCTATTAGCCGTGCCTTACGAAAATGTGGCATAGGTGATGTGATGCCAGTGGCCTTTAGCTCCAAATGACCTCTTCTCTATATTGAAGGCTTTTCAGAGTGAAAATCAAAACACACAAAAATGGTAAAAATATCAAGAGTTAGCAGCTAAAGGTTGTGGAGATTGAGAGCGAGGCCTGATGGGAACAGGACAAAGGTCACAAGTGGAAAGAGATCAGGATCCTGGGAGCAAAGATAGCAGAGAGGAAAGGTCCCTGAGGAACACTTCCATCTAGGGTTGGTTTTACCAATAAGGATTTTCGCACTTTTTCATGGTTCACCTCACTGGCACGGTGAAAACATGGAGCCCAAGAACCAGTCTCTCACCCACTGCCCCAGGATAAGCACAGGGCTTAAGACAACAGAAGTCATCTCCTGATTTTGGAAAATAATAACAAGGTCTACATTGGTGTGAATTCTTTAAAACAGAAACAAAATGTTATCTGTAATACTCATGGTATTCTTCACCATCTACCATTTTGTTTAAAAACTACTCTTTACTACTCTTGCCTTCGAACCACTTAGCACAGTTTCTTCTTAAGAATTCCAAATATTTTCATCAGTATCATCTCATTTTATCCACATGTCATTGTTGAGATACTATTATTCATTTACGTATTCAGTCAACAATTCTTCATGGAGGCTTCCTGTTTAGTGGCTAGCGGTCTACAAAGTGGGAGGGAGCCCTAGCGATTTCGTCTCCATTTATGAGAATAGACTTCAAGACAGAAAGTGCACTTGATGTTTTATATGTATTTAAGACTTAACAAACCATGATGGGCTTTGGTACGGGTTCCAAAGGGAAACCTGTGCACTCTTCCCTGATGCTAAAAAGTGCTTGCCGGTTTTGTCATGAAGAAGCCTGTGAAGCGTACCAACAGAGAACACTTTTGAGTATTTTTGAAGCAGTTTGCTAAATATGTTCATAATTGCTCTGCATTTGTTATTAATGCAGGCTCTAGCAACATAGGACCTGTCAGAATTGAAGAGACTTTGGCTGAAAGTTGTTTACCTATTTGAGAACTCGCTTATTCCCTGTGTATAAACTCACTCAGCTCAGTGCTTCTCAGCTGAGTTCTGAGAGGCACTCGATCTCCATGAAACGCTGTACGTGTGGGGTTTCTTGCCTGAGGTTGGGGGGCTGGGAGCACTTATATTTAACACAGGATCTCCCACCGAAGAATTGAGATGAAGTTGAAATGAATGACCGCTATTTTCTATTCCATACTCACTAAATTGTTCTTGGATACAACTGCCGTCCAGAAATAGTAGTGCAAGGAGGCAGGAGTGGTGGAGAAATCATTTTTGGGCAAGTGCAGGCAATTGCTGTGGAAGGTGAGGCATCCGGTGTGCAATGGGTGTGGCAGAAGTCTCTTTGCTGGGCTGGTTCAGGGTGTCATTTTGGTTCTTGTCCTGGCTCATACTGGACACACACCTTTCCTACCTGCTTTCTGAGTATGGTTTTCTAGTCTTTCCAGTGATTCTGTGAGTAAAGTAATAAGTTAAAGACAGGTCTTATGGTGGGATTACATCCTGATAAACCCATTGTAAGTTGCAAATATTGTAAGTTGCAAATATTGTAAGTTGCAAATATTGTAAGTTGCAAAGTGCGTTTAATACATGCGACCTACCAAACACCACAGTCTAGTCTAGTCTACCTTAAACATGCTCAGAACACTTGCATGAGTCTACAGTTGGGAAAAATAATCTACCAGAAAGCCTGTTTTATACCAAGGTGTTGAGTATCTCATGTAACTGATTGTATACTGTGCTGAAAGTGAAAAGCCAGATGGTTGTGTGGGTCCAGAGAGGTTGCATATGTGTTGGTTGTTTCCCCTTCGTGATGGTGTGGCTGGCTGGGATTTGTGGCTGCCACTGGGCAGCATCAGGAGGGAGTGTCGCACCACATATTGCTATCCCTGGAAAAGATGAAAAAAAAATCCAAAATTCAAAGTACGGTTTCTACTGTTGCGTAATGCTGTTGCACCGTCATAAAGCCAAAAAGTTAAGTCAAAATGTCATCAGTCGGGGACCATATGTATTGAAATTATGGGAACTTGGTCATTAGTATATTGTATATACTGTCACCTGAAGGAACCTGAAGGAACATGTGCTTTTGGAGCATTTTGTGAAAAATGTATGCCAATTCCTGAGACTTTGGCCATTGTAAGGTAGAGTTAGGTGAGTCCTAACTCTGTGATGTTGGGCACGGCAGGCAATCTGTATTATTCTGGGATGCTCACATGGCCCATGCCTCAGTCCTCCATGACACGCTGCTGCCCGGGGCATCTGCTAGCCCATTTAGTGCCTCTGGTAATAGGAACAGGGTCTCTTCCTCCAGATGGGCACAGCCCTGTTCCAGGAGAACACTTGGTAGCTGGACCCGATGCTGGATTTTTGCCCCACCTGCCCTCTCAGTTGAGAGCTTGTGCGGGGCCTAATCTTGACAACCGTACACGGTAGACCTGTTGCCCTCCATGGTCATGCCTTCATTGACTCCTGAAAAGGGCTATAGACGTTGAAGACAACCTGAGACCTCAGGAAGTTTACAATTGGGTGGGAAAGGCAAGATAAAAACATGCAGAAAGGTTAAATAACATAAAAGAATTTTAGTAACAGTTTAAGACAAGAAAATAGAACTATATTAGCGTTCTCTAGAGAAACAGAACTGACATTATTTATATATATACATGTATGTGTATATATACACATACATGTATATATATGTATATGTATATATTTAAATATATACTTATATAAATATACATATACATTTATATATATACATTTATATACATATACATATATGTATACATGTACACATATACATACATATACATATGTATACATATGTATGTATATGTATATATACATATATATGTATATGTATATGTATACATAAATATATATTTATATAAATATACATATACATACATATGTGTGTATATGTATATACATATTCATATGTATATACATATATACACACATATGTATATGTATATACATATACATATACATATATATGTATATGTATATGTATATATTTAAATATATATTTATATATATACATATACATTTATATATATACATATACATATATATGTATATATGTATATGCATACATTTAAATATATATTTATATATTATATATATAAATGATTAAGATATATATTCACATATATGATTAAGAGATTATTATAAGGAATTGGCTTATGTGACTTTGGAGGCTGACAAGTCCCAAGATCTGTAGGATGCTTGGCAAGCTGGAGACCCAGAAGGGCTGATGGTATAGTTTGGTATAAAGGCTAGCAGGCTCAAGAGTCAGGAAGAGCTAATGTTTCTGTTCAAATCCAAGGCAGGGAAGAGACAATATTCCAGTTAGAGCACCATCAGGCAGGAAGAATTCTCTATTACTGAGGGAGGGTCAGCCTTTTTGTTCTATTTAGGCCTTTACCTATCTGGATGAGGCTTACTCACGTTAAAGAGGACAATTTGCTGTATTCAGTCTGTCTGTTCAAATGTGAATGTCATTCAAAAACATCTAACAGAAACACCTGAAAACATGTTTGACCAATATCTGGGCACCCTGGGGCCCAGTCGAGGTTGACAAAATTAGCCATCACAGGGACATACAAAGATTGTGCACAGTTAGTTGCCCAATGATTTATAGAGACAAACACTTTGAGATGTCTGAGGGGGGTGAGATGACTTCAGTCTATGATAGGTGGCCCTGGAAGGCAGGTAGGTGCGAAGACTGACACACCAGGCATGAGAAGACGCCTCAGCATGGAGTGGCTCCCTAGAACCTGGGACAGCAAATATCCCCCCTTTCCAAAAGATAAAGCCCAAGCTCCATAGCCTAGGTATAAAAGTCCTCACAATTGGGGCCAGATCCAGCCGTTTGGGTCTCATTTCTAAGAGTGCTCTCTTTTTGAGCCAGCAGTTAGCAGGCCCTGCTGTGCAGGGTGGGGGTGGGGGGGTGGGTGGGTACCGTGATAGATACCACAACCAGAATAGCAGATTCCTGGTCCTGCCCGCACTCCTGGCCTCTCACCCATGTTCGGTCTCCCTGGAACGAACTCTCTCCTGTCCTCCCAAATCCCCTTTCAAGATTCATCTTTATCAAGTAACTCTCTATTAGCGCCCTGTTTTACTATAAACGCTTCCCCTTCCGAACACGAATACAATTATTTTGCAGGGTATCTGAAAATAGCGGCTGATCAACTATTTTGTCTTGAACTATTATCGAAACGTTTTGTCTTTGACTTTCTTTTAAAACATATTTTACGTTCCTTTCATCTCTCCGACTGGGTTATAAAATATGAGACCATGTTTTCTAGTATCTTAGTATCCTTCATGAATGCTTTCACAATAAGCATCAGATGTTTGCTGCTCACATTCAGTCTTAGCTCGTGATCATGTATAAAAGGGGCACCTTACCCCTTGTCACAGTGGCTGGTAAACAGACCTGGAGTTGAGACACCTCGCCAAGCCAGAAGGGATTGCTAGGGCAGTATCTTCTCCTAACAAGAAAGACACCTTGCTCAGATGGTCATAAAGGGATTCCTAATTTAGCATTCTTGTCTGCAAGAATGAGGAATAGATGAAAGGGAGTGGCTAGCAGGGCATGTTCTCAGAAAGCAAAGCCTAACTGAAGTTCCCTGTGTAGTCGCTTTTAGAAGCCAAAGTTCTTAATTGCGAGAAATATATAAACGAGTTTCCAGAGGGGCTTTTTTTTTTTTTCTTCAACGTTTTTATTTTTTTTTATTTTTGGGACAGAGAGAGACAGAGCATGAACGGGGGAGGGGCAGAGAGAGAGAGAGGGAGACACAGAATCAGAAACAGGCTCCAGGCTCTGAGCCATCAGCCCAGAGCCCGACGCGGGGCTCGAACTCCCGGACCGCGAGATCGTGACCTGGCTGAAGTCGGACGCTTAACCGACTGCGCCACCCAGGCGCCCCAATACTTGGGCTTTTAGTAGGCACTAAAGCCCCTCTGGAGGGGCGCCTGGGCTTTTAGTAGGCACTAAAGCCCCTCTGGAGGGGCGCCTGGGCTTTTAGTAGGCACTAAAGCCCCTCTGGAGGGGCGCCTGGGTGGCGCAGTCGGTTAAGCGTCCGACTTCAGCCAGGTCACGATCTCGCGGTCCGGGAGTTCGAGCCCCGCGTCGGGCTCTGGGCTGATGGCTCAGAGCCTGGAGCCTGTTTCTGATTCTGTGTCTCCCTCTCTCTCTCTCTGCCCCTCCCCCGGTTCATGCTCTGTCTCTCTCTGTCCCAAAAATAAAAAAAAAATAAAAACGTTGAAGAAAAAAAAAAAAAAAGCCCAAGTATTGACCAGGATGAAGGAAAGGAAGCACAGTATCCTCCTTTTTCATGTACAAGTCAACCACCAAGTAATCCGACACCTTTACAGTTTCACTTAGAGGTCACCAATGATAACTCATTTCCTAATACTGGACACTTGAGCAGAAGCAGATTACGGTGCAAGAATAAACAGCAGTAGTAATAAAGCCAAGTATCAATTTTTCATTTGCAGTCCCATCACTAAACTTTTAACTGAAACTGCATGTGATACATTGTAGATGTCCTTCTACATCAATAAAATTGATTTGAGCAAGTTGAATCAAGACCACAATTAGAGTGAAATTGGCAACACTAATATGTGTTAATGATAGGTGGGCCATCTAATTTTGAGAAATAGTAATGATTAGAAGGCAGCCTTGAACGCTTCTGTTGGACTTATTAGTAAACTTAACCTTACTGCTGGTTTTGGTTAAGGTAACATGTTCAGTAAAAGGAGCTCATTCTGTGGGTTATAAGCTGAATATTTTGTTACTGCCTGGAACCAATCCACTCATTGGATTGTTTTCCCACAAAAACAAGGAGGGACAGCCACCTTTAACTTGGTTAGCTGTATTTTCTCTCCTTAACCACATTCTTCCTGCATTTCATTGTCCAGAGCGAGTCACGTGACTGGTTTGGTGGCCTACCCGGAGGAGGAGGAGCATCACAAGTTCATGGCCAAGCCTAACATTTGTGGACTGGGGACGTATAATCCTTTCACAGAGAGGGCAAGAACATATTTGCAGTATTTTAAAATCTACCATAAAACATGATTCGATTTTTCTCATCAACTTTTCAAAAGCTCTTCAAGAGAAGACGTTTCTCAAGGCTAAAAATCCTCCATTGCTTTTATTGTTCTCTGAGACAGCTTTTAAGTTCTTTTCCATTCTCTAAGCATATTTCACTCCGGTTGTATTAGCTGGACTATTAAGCTTCACGACCACAGGGACCGTGTCTGTTTTGTTCCCCATCAGATCCCTGAGGCCTAGCACAGTATCTAGCACCTAGAAGGCATTCAATAAGTATTTATTGAATGAACAAAACGTTTTTTTTTTTTTCCAACGTTTTTTATTTATTTTTGGGACAGAGAGAGACAGAGCATGAACGGGGGAGGGGCAGAGAGAGAGGGAGACACAGAATCGGAAACAGGCTCCAGGCTCTGAGCCATCAGCCCAGAGCCTGACGCGGGGTTCGAATTCCTGGACCGCGAGATCGTGACCTGGCTGAAGTCGGACGCTTAACCGACTGCGCCACCCAGGCGCCCCAACAAAACGTTTTTTAAGGCTATAATCTGATCAGTGCACATTGCAATGAAAATATCGCCACCCTTATTGTAGATCTTGTACATCTTGTAATGTAGCTTAGAATCATATGCATATAACCACATGACCCTATGCATTTATTCCGATTTCACTGTTGACTAAAACCTTTTCTGTAGTGGTTGTTTTTAAACGTTATCTCTCTTGTGTATTATTGTATAAGTGGTTTAACAATTTTTTCAATTTTAAGAGCGTCTTATAGACAACAAATGGAGAGTGGCTGGAGGGGTTGTGGGTGGGGGCATGGGCTAAATGGGCGAGGGGCATTAAGGAGGGATGAGCACTGGGTGTTATATGTAGGGGATGGATCGCCGGATTCCGCTCCTGAAATCGTGATTGTACTGTATGCTAACTCACCTGGATGTAAGTTAAAATAAATAAATCCTTTTTTTAATTTAAATTTTTAAATTTTTAATTGAAGTGCAGTTGACATACAACGTATTAGTTTCAGGTGTGCACCATAGTGATTCGACAACTTCATACGTTATGAAATGCTTACCACCGTAAATGAGGTCACCATCTACCTTTTGTATATTATTGACTCTATTCCCTATGGTGTATTTTTCATCTGCGTGACTTATTTATTTTATAACTGGAAGTCTGTACCTTTTTAGTCCTTTCCACCTATTTTGCCCATCCCCTTCAGCAAATACTGGTTTGTTCTCTCTATCCATGAGTCGTCCTATTTTTATCGTTGTTGTTTGTTTATTCATTTAATTTGTTTTTTAGATTCCACGTATGAGGGAAATCACACAGTATTTGTCTTCCTCTGCCTGACTTATCTCACTGAGCGTTATATCCTCTAGGTCCATCCATGTTGAAACAAATGACAAGATCTCGTTCTTTTTTTTTTTTTTTTGTGTCTGAATAATATTCCGTTGTGTACATAGACTGCATCTTCTTTAGCTGTTTAGTGCACAACTGGTTTTTTGAACCTATACGTAGACCTTAGATTTACCTCCACATAGAATGATCATATTTCATTCAGTTCATTACTTCAGGCTGTCAGTATTTTCTGTAATCCTAATTTAGTCACCCAGTAATTTAGTATCATAGCTATCATCTACTAATCACATGTAAATTAGGTGCGTTTACCTTTGATCAAGAAACTGAGAAAAGTAGAGCAGGAAACATCCTCCAAGAAATATTTGGTGGCACACTGTCTGAAATGTCCTTCCAATCTGCCATTAATCTATTCCCGGAAACCTAGCGTTCATGGGGTCGCCCAGAAAGGCAATTCTGCATGATTCCATGATGCCACCGGAGCGTGACTTGAGGCTCCACCACTTACTGGCTATTTAACATGTTGGAACCCTAATTTTCTCTATGTATAATGGAGGATGGCAGGATTGGAGAGGGCAAGTTGGATTTATTACACTAATATATGTGAAAGGCTTAGCTCCATATCTGGTTTCTGGCAGGTGCTAGAAACATATTTCCTTTTCTGCTACTTCAGGTATCCATTTGTAGCTTTTTTTGGATTTCCTTTTATCGGGTTCAGATTAGAAGGCAAATCTGCCAAGCCCTTTGATTCAAGTAAAGTCCCTGCACCCGGAATACCCACTCTGGATGTTGGAACATAAATATAACCCCCATTCCCTGAAGTGTCCATTCTCAGGTAGCCAGGAATCTTGGAGGAGTTTCCAACTCCACATCGGTACAATAGCAAAGGTATATACATAATACTAGGAATGTCTTCAGAAACAGCCTTGGAATTTACCTGGGAAACTAACTTAGAGTTTCCTGAGATAAATATCCAAATTAATTTTAACGATACTCTTGGGCTACATTCTTTTCTTTTTGCTTCTCTTCTCTTCTCTTCTCTTCTCTTCTCTTCTCTTCTCTTCTCTTCCCTCCCCTCCCCTCCCCTCCCCTCCCCTCCCCTCCCCTTTCTTCTTTTTCTTAACAGACTCTTCTACCTAATTGTATTTTGCTCAGGCACATCCAAATTAGTTTGAGCTGGGTAACAGAGGGAAACACAAGAGGAATTTGTCTCTGAAATTCCACAATCTGGAAAATCCACTTGTAGCTAATGAAGAGGCGCTTAGATGAGAAAAGAGAAGGCTCTGGGGATTTCCAGATGTTTCCCTTCTTTTCTCCTGGTTTCAAATGTCGAGTTCATTTTAACCCGAACTTCTGACACATTTTTATTAATGAAATACCTATATATGTGCTCAGGACTGAACCGGAGTAATAAATTTTGGGTCTACCCATCACTCTTCACTTTAGCTGGATGTGGAAGTGTGCCCAAGTTTTAGTGCATCAGGGACACTGCACTTCACTTTAAGTACCATTTTATTTGTGTTGGGTTACACAGCCATTAGCCTCGTTAAGGTCCTTTGGCTTGGGCTCAAACCCCACAGCTGGGTCCAAGGACTCGGACCCACCCTGGGTTCCAGTGATAAAGGTGCTTCAAACACGTTGACAGAAGGCCCCGGTGTACAGCTTGAGACAAAGGTTGAAGCACTTCTGACTGAAGGGAAAGCAGAGAAAATAAGATGGCCGGGCCTGGCATTACCCGGTACGAGAGCTTTCAGCTTGCAGGGAGTCACGTGGACAGAAAGGAAGCCTAACGTGACTGGCTCTGGGCACCCGAGACAGGGCTGGTTAGAGTGAGGGCAGTGGGCAGCCTGGCCAGGCAAACTCACCGGACCAAGGGGTGTTAATCCAAACTGTCTCCGAGAGACTCGAGGCCTCGACCTAGGGCTGTTTAGCAGCCATTTCCTGTCGTTTGCTTTGTGCCTCGTTTTAGGGGGCTCAGAATTTTCCTTGTCTACATTTTACAATTAAGCCATCTGAGGCAATGGCGGATTCTTCTGGGGATATTGCCATCCCTCTTGAGAGGAAACAAAAACAGTAGGAACGGCTACAGACCATGTCAAAAAGTCTAAGTCAGATTACAATGAGGAAACCACTTTATTATATGGCGTATAAACCTTTATTATATGATTTATTATAAGATAGTTGGACTTCATGCATTTGGACTCCAGGATCTCAAAATTTATGAAGATGGAGGCAGAGGCCTTGCTGGTCTATCTTACATTTAAAAACCGAGAAAGGCTATGGGAAACAGATAAATAACGGAAGCAGGCTTACATAACAACCTCACTAGGAAGGCATGCTGTTCCCAGTGTTTTTGAAGCAGAAGTTTACTCAACAAGTTATTAGTATGCTAATTAAAAGACATTATTGTCTATTCATCAGAATAAGTCTGTAAGCATTCCTACTTCCCATAATTTGTAAGCTTCTGTCCTTTACTGGGAGCAGTAGTTTTTATTTTATAGGATATTTCTTTTTCAATATTCCATAATTCAGACCAGGCTCTCCCTCATTAGTCCAAATCATTAAATATTTTATCTTACACTAAAGTGTCTGTTGCGGGGTTTATAAACAGACTAGTTTTAAAGATATCTGGGACGTGGCCTTTCGTATTTAATGGGATCCACTTCTGTGCATGGAAATGGACTAAATACATTCAGTACAAAAACTATGGCACAGAATTTAAAAGATTATATTAAGGAAGAGGCAGCCAGAGGGGGAAAAATAAAACAGGATGGGAAGTAACCCATGTCGAATGGTGAAACAAACCTGCTAGAGAATTGGTGAGAAACCATATATTATATAGTGTTTTGGTAATTTAAGAATGTACCGGTGAAAAGGAAATAAAGTACCAGACGAGAATGAGAAGAACAGTGTCCCTACGAGTAGCGTCAGTTGAAGGGAATTTTAGGGGAGAGTAGTTAGTCACATACCCAGCCATTCCTTGAGATATCACATTGCAGATTCCATTTTCATCCTGAGTAATGGAGTGCAGACGAATGTTTTGGATGGTGGCAACGGATTGAGAGGATTATAAGTGGGGCTATTGAAAATCTCAGTGCAGAGGAGACACGTTTGTGCAGCTCCCATTCTGGAGATCAGAAAAAAGTAAAGATGACTTCATACCCAAATGCTTAAGTCAGTGCAAAGTGTTGGATAGGCTGATAGACGTCAAAGCCTTTTCTTCCTCCCTGGGTGAATGGTGAACCACATGTGATAAAATCAGGACCAGATGGCTCTAAAACAAATGCCTCCATTCCTCTGGAATAGGTGTACGTGTGTGTGTGTGTGTGTGTGTGTGTGCGCGCGCGTGTGTGTACATTCATATATATGAATATATATCCCTGGCTGTGGCATAGTACAGAGGGAAGAACCATCATTTTAATTTTTTATTATATAAGATTTTAAACATACACAAACAGGATAATAAAATGAACTCTCACGTACCGATTACTCAGCTTCAACCACTATTATTATTCTGCTCTTTTGCTTCATTCATGTCTACCTCCACTCACCCCCCTGTCCTCCACTCAAAAATTTTTAAGTTTTTTGAGATGAAATTTACATACATCAAAATGTCTTAACTGGATACTTTTGACAAATGGATATACCTGTGTAACCTGCATTATCATTTCATTCTAAGGCTCAGAGTTTTCCAAAGGGGTCTAAACAAGACTGAATTACTTGCAACTCATTTTAATGTAAGAATGGCCCCTCCAATGCCAGTGGCCTAGATTACGTGATCACTTTAGTATTAGATATGCTGATGGGATGGCAGGGTAAGGAGGGGTCTATCTATCTATCTATCTATCTACCATCTGTCTATCTATCTATCTAGATATCTTAAAAACATCTGAGGAGTAGAAATGAAAAGAAACACACCTTCAAGTAAAGAAGTTAGAATGGTCTATGAAAGAGGATCGGCAAGCCACACAAGAGAGAAGAGATTCATAACTTCATGGACTCCGTGAGAAAAAAGAAGAGACTTCCTACCTCTCAACTTTTTTTTCAGTGTTTATTTACTTATTTTGAGAGAGAGAGAGGAAAGCACGAGCAGGGGAGGGGTAGAGAGAGAACAGCGAGAGCGAGAATCCCAAACAAGCCCTGCGCTGCCAGTGCAGAGCCCAATGTGAACTTTGAACTCACGAATCGTGAGATCATGACCTGAGCCAAAGTCAGACGCTTAACCAACTGAGCCACCTTGGTGCCCTGTATCTCTCAGCTTTTAAATGACAGTTAAAGGAATCCCCAAAACAGGGCCAAAGAGATTACTGTGATCATCAGTGTTTTAAAACTCCTCCAAAGCCTATTGAAAAGACTGAGAATGAAGATTTGCTAACGATGACACAGAGCCCTCAGTGCATGTCTCCCCTCCATCCTACACCCCCAGCTCCTTCGTCATGGAGACTCTGCTTATTCTAAGTCTGGCTTCGTGACCTGGTCACGTTGTTGATCATTACTAATATTTTTATTACCGCTCGAATCTCAGTTTTAGGGGAAAATAGGGACTAGCGGAGACACAATCCCGCAGAAGGCCATATGCGTTCTCCCTGTGCCACTTCTCACAGTTTCTTCCTGCACCGATTCCATTTTAAGGCAGTTGTCTAACCTGTGAGACCTACTGCTTTTTACTACACAGTGCAGCTGGAGCAGACTCCCGGAGGGAATGCATCCATATTCTGCATCGTTTCCTGGTCAATTCCACCACCTGGGTTGTTTTTTTTTTTTTTTTTCCTCTGGATCCCACCTACATTTGGCAGGTGGTTTCTTCGTCCTGGCTCCAAGTCTGTTCTGGCGATTGGACCTCAGTGCTGAGGCTTGGAACTTGACTCAGAAATCTATTGCAGATGGCCCCTCATCTGCTAATCTCTAGCTCTTCTCACTCCCGTTTGGTTCTGGATTGGTGGTACGGACCACAATCCAGATTCAGTGATAGCTTTTCGCTTGATGGTTGGCCAGGGCAAGAAGGTGTGAGCAAATGATTGAATTAGGATAGCAGGTCTAAGGACAGGAGACAAGATCATTTTTAGGTCGACAGAAAAATTTTAGAGTTTTTTTTAAAAGGCATCTGGTTCACATGGCTATCGGTCTCCCAAAAAGGAACACGGTGTGGCAAAATGTTAATATACCCCCTGTTTTCTTTTTTTTTTTATCCACGATATGTGAACGATATCAAATTCAAAGACTCTATTCTGTTTTCCTCAAGGTGGTGCCTTGCCTTGTAGCTAAGAGGAAGTGAGTTTTAATATCTTTGTGTGGGCTAAAGAACCAATATTGATCAACGAGGTGTTATTTTTTTCTTCCATTCTTTTTTACAAGCTCAGACATTTGGTTAAGAATATTGGTTTTGCCCCATAGATCTAATCATAACATTAAGCAGCATCTTGGAGGCTGGCCACAATGAGTAGGCGTGTATGTAGGACTTTCGTTTTCTTCAATAAACTCGCTTTAACAATTTAAATTTTAAAAATTTACCTAGAGAATATAAGTGTGTGCATACATCACGTGTAACACACAAGTGCATAATTATTCTTAGAAAAATGAGTTTCTTTATTTCTGGATTCTTTCACAAAGTTCCAAGAATTGCGAGGATATGGTAAATCAGTGTTTACCCATATACTTCTGCATTTTGGTCTTTGGTCCGCTTCTTCTTCTCACCGTATCCAGTCTTTGACTTTCTGAATAAGAAAGCCCAACACTTCTTAGTCTGCAGCCGCATAGAAACTCCTCCAGTTCCCTTGTCCATTCTAAAGAAAAATCTGGCATGTTTCTTTTGTTCTATTATTTTTTGTTCTTCTCACTGAGGGTTTCGTTTCTGCTTGATCCACCGTTCCCGCTCCCGCTACTTCAAAAGTACAGTCAGTGTTTTGCTGAAGTTGTAATACATCTCTTTTACTACTCAAGTGATAGTTATATTTTCACACTGCTTTTATATAGTTTATACGGCTGAAATGTTCCTCTTTTTCTCACCCATAGGGATTGATTTTTGCGGTTCTTAAACTTCTTTAGTCTTCATATCTCTGTCCCCTTCCTTAAAAAAATCTGGGGGCGCCAGGGTGGCCTAGTTGGTTAAGCATCTGACTCTTGATCTCAGCTCAGGTCATGATCTCACAGTTCATGAGTTTGAGCCGCACATCAGACTCTTCGCTGGCGGTACGGAGCCTGCTTGGGATTCTGTCTCTCCCTCTCTCTGCCCCTCCCCCGCTTATGCTCTGTGTCTCAAAATACATAAATAAACTTAAAAAATTTTTTTATAGTTCTATAAAGTACAACCACCAGAAGTCAAACCGCCAAGTTGGGTGTACTTTATAGAACTATACGGTACAGAAGTACTTTTGAATTGTGTATGAAATCTGTGTCCAGATTTTTTTTTTTTAAAGTAATAAATTTGCCACCATATGCCTTTAAGGACCTGCTTTGTTTATTCCTTCTTGCAGCTGAGGACCATTGCTGCTTTAGTTTGGGATCCATGGGAACAAATGAGACTTTGAGCGTAAAACTGTACATCATTTGGAACTGAGCTGCTTTCATACACTTCAGATGCAAAAATACAAAATTATGAAAGCCTGACGTTGGCGTCATTGCCGGAGGTAGGACTGCTGAGCTAGCTGAAGGCTGACGCCAAATACCCCGTGACTAAACGAATCCCCTCATTTATTGCGACCAAGATTTCTTTGTTTCTCCTGGTCACTGAAGCCATTTTCATAATGTGCAGTGATATTTGTAGCCCGTATATTCGCATGTTAAATCCAAATGTATCTCGGTTACTGTTAACAGCAGACTAAAGTAAACATATACTGGTGGCGTTAAAATAAGCTTCGGGATTCAAATGTTTACCCGACAGGCGCAAAACGTGTAATTGCTCTGTTTCTAGTTTCGCAGTATCTGTGCAAGTAAGCGTGTGCAGAACCATGATCAAAGTCTTGAACCTCTCCTTCTTGGGAGGAATTTTTCTCGAAAACATCCTGTAGATCTGGTTAGCAAGAAGAATCTCTAGCCCCGACCGCGTTATATTCAGAAAAAGCTGTTTTCCTCCTGCAAGACTCCTCACTGTTTCTGGAAGAAAATTAGGGGCAACTTGAGAGAATGCTGATGTCCTGCCTCTGGAAATAGGTCTTCCTGTCCTCAAGAGCACCTTGCTGTCCAGGATGCCCTCAGGGCTGGGAGGGTACAGGGAAAAGTCCAGTTTCTCTCATGCATGGATCATGAAGACAGCCCCTTTTTTTAAAGATTTAAAAAAAATTTTTTTTTTCAATGTTTATTTATTTTTGAGACAGAGAGACAGAGCGTGAACGGGGGAGGGTCAGAGACAGAGGGAGACACAGAACCGGAAACAGGCTCCAGGCTCTGAGCTGTCAGCACAGAGCCCGACGTGGGGCTCGAACTCACGGACCGCGAGATCATGACCTGAGCCAAAGTCGGACGCTTAACCGACTGAGCCAATCCAGGCGCCCCATAAAGATTTTTAAAAATATTTATTTAGTTTTGAGACCGAGAGACAGAGTGCAAGCTGGGGAGGGGCAGAGAGAAAGAGGGAGACACAGAATCCGAAGCAGGTTCCGGGCTCTGAGCTGTCAGCACAGAGCCCAATGCCGGGTTCGAACTCACAAACGGTGAGATCGTGACCTGAGCCGAAGTCGGATGCTTAACCAACTGAGCCGCCCAGGCACCCCTGAGACAGCCCTCCTAAGAGACCTGCACTTACTGAAGAGTTGACGGCTGCCTCATCTTATGTTAAAAAATCCGTCCTTTTAAAGGAAGCCAGGAATGCTTTCTTTAGCACCAAGTCCACTGGTTATTTTCCTTCTGAATAAAGAAGCTGGAGGACACCAGGGAAAGAGCGCCGCTCTGTTTTTCTCTTCTTTAAATACCGTACCCGGTGGAACTTGTTCGAAACACAACGTACCCTGAACACGTTCACCCTCCGATGCCGCCGGCCTTCGAGGTCAGGTTGAGCTGCGTTTATCAGCTCCAGGAAAGCGATTCGGGTGAGTCAAAGGCGCCAGTCTCAACCACTGTGCTCTCCCGCTGCCTTTGTGGAGTCGGTAGGTGCTGTAAAATCCAAGCGGCGGCCCCCGGGGCTGCTGGAGGCTGGCACCTCCCTTTCCTTCGGCCCCATTTCCCATTAGAAGGATGGGCCCAGCATGGAACTGCTTTATGGCGCATGAGGTGTTTGTTTGCTTTCATTCATGTTTCATTAACCTCTCCAAGTGGTGTCCAGCATCTTTCCCTACATTTTGTGCCGTTTGTTCCTACTGCCGGAGGTATAAACTTGATACGGACTTTGAATGTTTATGGGCCTGGGCCGCCCAGGACTGCAGTGTTCCAAACCCCCCCCCTGGCCCGCTTCCAGACGTCTGCTTTATAACCCTCACAATGATAGGAAACGAGCTCCTAGAACACCAAACCCTTCATGTCAGACAATCGTACCTGGTCTTTTGCTGGCTTTTGTTTTTCCATTACAGTGGATACCAGTGGATGGTGGGTCTTGTCGGGTGGTGGTGGTGGGGGGGGGGGTGGGCGGAGGACAGAAAATCCCTTGTGATTGACCGAGTCCCACGTGGGGTCACTCGGGTCAGACCTGACATACGATCAGGTGCAAATTCAGCTCCAGAAACTTGGAGAAGACCTCAACTCCGGAAACCATTTTTAAGGAAAATTAAACTTTCTAAATGGTTTAACCACATGTTTTTAATACTTGTTAAATGTCTTTTCTTTCTGGAAAAGACATGCTTTGAGAAAATGAAGAAAAAGATAAATATTTGGCAAAACAATCTTTTCTACAAATGCCCCTGGGTAAAAGCAAATGAAAGTCGTACTCACGACCAGGTTGGGCTCTGTTCTACACCTGCATTTTGTTTTTCTTTCTTCTCTCTTTATTGTGTATATAGCGGTTTGCTTCATAGGATTTCTTAATTAAATATTTAACAGCACGTAACCGTGGGGGTTGGGTGATGTTATGCTGTGTTTTATTGCAGTAGCTTAATGTGTATTTGTACTTTGTGGTGGTGTTTTAACCCACGTGGAGGGCTCCCTTCCATACTGAGACCCGAGTGCATCTCCTGGGGAGGACCTTAAGTCCCTTAGTTCAGAGAGCCAAGCTATGGCAGGGCTAACATACGGACCCTTATGCGTCCCACTTCAATTGTTACCCTTAGGGAGCGCTCCCTTTGGCTTACTGGGGAAAGGATACCTATTGCTTTGTCACTCGTTTTAGAAAGTTTGATTTGTCTGGGGGAGGGTGATAGAGATAGGGGAATGGCCTGCAGTAGGCCAGGTGCAAAGACAGTTGATTATTCGCAACAGGGAAATTGTCACCGACTGAGCGAGAGTCACCGAGCAGCCCTCTGGGCTTGAGAAGGACTTTGCCGCTTTCGGTGTGTGTGCAGATACGTGTTGGGGTGGTGACAGGGGGCAGAGGGTGGAATGCTAAGGACCTCGAATTGGCCCAGGGAACTAAAAGTCAGATCTCTAGAGAGATGGTTTGTTCAAAGGCGAGTTGGCGTTCGGACACGGGTTCTTCTTTCTGCAAGATGAGTGATGGCAGTGGTGGGGCTAGAGGTGTGTGTGGAGAGGAAATTGGTTGGGCGGGGACGCTCATCCTTCCAGGTAGAAGAGCCAGGTATGCGGTGGGGGTGCCGGGCAGAACTCTCTGTAGCCTTTTTACCAAAGTGTCGAGCAGCAGTGCGTAAACCTCTTTAGGCTGTGGACCCACTGAGAACGCGATGACTGCTTGCTATGGAACCTTACTCTGGAACAGGGTTTCTTATCCTTGAACTGGTAACCTTTGGGGGCAAGAAAAATCTTTATTATGGTGTTTTTCTGTGCACGATAGGACGTTTAGCAGCATGGCTGGCTTGTGCCCACTAGAAGCCAGTGACCACCATTTTCTCCCCTGGCCAGTTGTGACTGTCTCCAGACATTGCCAAGCATCCCCGGCAGTGGCGGGGGGGGGGGGGAACGGTAAAAGCAAGCCTGGTCTGAGGACCCCAACTCTGGAAATATACAGGCACATCCAAAGTTTCCAAAGGGTGGGGTGTGCTTGAAGCCTATTCATGGTTCTCCCGAGGGTGAATATAATATTAAAATATCTCTAGGACCTTCTCTTCTGACTTTTCAGAGAAGCTCAATCTCTATTGCCTTAGAATCATGGATCTAAGAGCCACCACGGGCCCACTTACTCTACCAACTTTGTGAAAGGTATGGAGAACTTTTATCCGTTAACAAGGACGGGGGGGCAATTAAGGTTCATAAAATTTTAATTACCCATCTCTGGTCACACGAAAATGATTTGCCTACGATGTCAGGAGGTACAAGAATCCAGATTCCATGTTTCCTGGGACAGATATTTCTTTGTTTAATGGTTCTAGGCCACCAGCCTGTGAAATTTGAGTGAAGCCACCATGACTGATGAATGCATCATTACACTGCACGGCCTCTTTCTTCTATCTTTCTGTTCCCTCATACAGTCTTGAGGAGCAGTCATCTTATCCCTGTTTGGAAAACTACTTTAGTCTTCAGGCATCTCAGACATATTTTAGAGTGCCTTCTTAGCATTCCACTTTCTCAGAGAATGGTCTCTGCCAGGTGAGCAGTGGGCCGGATGTTCCTGCTTTTCACTCTACCCACAAGTGTGAACGCTGACCTGGGAAGAAAGGGCCTATCTCTAAGTAAATTGATGACCCGTAACTTGTAGCCTGAATCAGAAGGATAAGCCAGACCAATTGACATCCCTCCCTGGGAATTTGAACTTAGTGACACAGAGGAAAGTGACCTGTTGGTGGCGACTAAGAGAGAGGAGTTGTAGTTGAGAATCTCTTGCCACGGAGCCCTCCAGGGCTTCTTGGAATCCGAGGTCGGTCTCCAGACTCAACCTCAGGAAGGATCAGTATCATTAGAGTTTCTGCACTCAGTGTAACTAGAAAGATCCCTCATTGAGCCCCTTAATAAATATGCATTACACTCAACCTAGGGGGCCCTCAGATGCGGCTGCCTTTCTACTGGATATTGTCCGCACACAGGCGAATAGGATTTTGAATGAATTATAAGGACTGTCCTATTTGAGGTATTTTAAGGTAGCATTTCCCACAGAATAGCAGGTGTTGTTGCCGGTGTATCATCCGTAGGATTTTTCTATGTGAACAGGGACCTCCAGGTCTGTTCATGATGATTAGGGTGGATGTCAGCTATGGATTTGGGACATGCTGGCCAGTAATAGCCTTACTATGGGAAGTCAGATGTGGCCAAAGGACAGATGTGTGTATGTCTCTTCAGGCGTGGGTGTTCTAGGGCCATTTAGTGTCTTTTTGGCCGAGTTTACAATACTCGTGACCTAGTGAGGAAACTGAATTGACCACCAGAGTGAATGCATATGCTCATGTTTTGTGCTGTGGGGGTATTGCCTGAAAATAGTGTTTTATTCACCCGGACGGTGGCTGTCTTCCCTTCAAAACCCTGGATACTATTTAGCAGTGCACCGTAACGGTGGTCGTACGGCCTCTAGGTTGGGAGGCATATTGAAGACATGTGGGGGGCAATTTTGATGGAGACATGATTGAAGAACACTGCTGTCATTTATGATCAGGGGCCAGGGATGCTAGATATTGAAGATTTGTGCCATGACCCACAAATTTTGCATTCTCCCAAGATCTATGTGTAATGATCTGAACTTCAGACCTACTTCCATTTAACTTAAAAGCACCAAGCAGTCGGGCTAGGTTTCAGCGGTCACTGAAACTTCTAGGAACACGACCACCATTTACAGAGGAGGAGATTGTCCTTTTTGTCGGGAAATTGGTAATACCAAGAATGTTTCATTTCAGAAAATCGTATCGACTGATGATACCAGTAAGAGCTGCCAGTTTGAGTTGCCGTGATACAGTTTGTGTTAGTCTGTCCTGGAGTGGTGACATTCATGATCGTTCTGTGTATACATACATACATATCTGTTTGTGGCTATGGTGGAAGGACCCCAGTCTCCGTTTAGGTCTCCAGCTGTCCTAACTATCCTGGATAATGAAGGAGCACTGAGGTTTTCATCAAAGAGTAATGGTTTGTAGTGAGATGTTATCACCTTTATCTACATGGTCCACTGTGAGTTTACATTTCCCTCTAGGGAATGCGGATATTCGTACACTTCTTTACATGGAGCCAGACCTTCATCTTCAACCACGTGAGAGAGCCAAGCAGGGTATTCTTCTGCTGAAGAAGAACAAGAGTCTCTCTAACTCAATAAGAGAAAGCTTCTCTTCTCTTGGCTCTTTCTCCTTTGGTCCATGCTGGGCATGTTCATCCATCTCCCTGTTTTCCAGTAGCTTGATTTTTCCATGTCTAAGCAGATGATCTGCCCCTGTGAAGTAGCAAGATTATGAGGACCAGGTCTCCACAACTGTCCTCTAGGTTATTTTTCCCATTTAAAGTTGTTTCAATTTACGATTATCATCCCCATTGGTCTCAGAGGAGTAGAAGTTCTTGGACTTCAGAGATCGAAGACCTCTACATTTTCCATGGATGCCGTTAACCCTTGCTGCATATAAGATTTCTTCTGACTCCTTTCTTGGAGGCATTAAGTTCTATTCCCGGATCTATTATCTGCTGTGATTAACAAGAAGAAAGGTTCAAATAAGATTACCTTTGAATGACAGTTGAAATGACCTTTCATTTCTTAGCTATTTCTCTAGGAAAAATACAAACCCCCCACTTTACCGAGTACTTACTATGTATCAGGCACAATTCTGAGTTCCTTCTGTGGATTGTCTCATTTAACCCTCATACACAACTGTGAGAGGTCGATGCCGTTATTTAAAAAAAAAAAATTTAATGCTTACTTATTTTTGAGAGAGAGGGAGATGCAGAATCTGAAGCAGGCTCCAGGCTCCGCACTGTCAGCGCAGAGCCGGACTCGGGCCCAAACTCACGAGATCATGACCTGAGCCAAAGTCAGACGCTTAACCGACTAAGCCACCCAGGTGCCCCGAGGTAGATGCTATTATGATCCCCATTTCGTAGATAAGGAATCTTGGAAGGGGCAAATAAATTGCCTAAGATTTCACAATTAATAAGTGTCCTTCTCTGTCCATCGAATGCAAGTCATTTAATACCCTAAATAGAAAGCATCCCAGAAAAATATAAATTGAGAAAGTATGAGAGTATAAGACTAAATCCATCACCAAGATATTCCATCAGAGTTTTGTGGTTGCGGTAGGCCTAGCTTTTCCCTAACTATTGGCTCTCAATCACATTCTCATTACTCACATCTAAACTATATATAGCAAACCCATGTCATCGAGAGAAGAATGACTCTCACGGTTGTCGCTAACAGATTTCAGTGTATGTCTCTTTCTACTTTGGCTGCTGTCCTACTTAATTGGCAAGTTATTCCTCATCAGAGAACCGGAAAGAATAAAATTTAAAAGCAAGTTACTTAGTTCCTCTGAACCTAGATACCCATTCACAAACGTGTGACCCTTGTTTTCCTCATATTTGTGGCCTGGAGCACAGAAGTGTGGATGACCGTGGTTTGTACTAACAAGGCCAGCGCCATGCTTTTAAATTCTTTCACCTAAGTTATCTTTTCTCTATGCTTTACCACCGATGATGCCCTTAATCTTGGTCCTCAACTGTTGATTTTCAGAAGACCCCGGGGAGAAGATGAATCCACCGTTTCTACTGAAAAACATACCTAAATGTTGGACACCGAGTAGATAAGCCGCATGTTGTCAGTTGGTACTCAGCCCCTCACAGACTTTCTACGATCTCATACTTCCGGGACCAGAAACCTAGTCCCTATGTTGCTCCGACACCCTTGCCAGCTGGATTCTGTTGGGTTCCACCAACGAGGGGCACTCTGGTGGGATGAGAAGTTCAGACGGTTCGACTTCAGGCAGCGATGTTGGTGGGAACGTGGGCGCGTGGTTTCTGCCCAGCAGCAGCACGTGTGGCCTGTGTGACTCATGGCTCTGAATGACGTTCAGAGAACGTTCAGAGAAATTTCCCTTTCCCTTCTCTGGCCCTGACATTTTCTTATAGTTACTTATCCACGGGGGAACCTTTTGCCTTTTCTTATTTGCACCTCTAGCCCTTCCAATATTTCGTAATCAATGTTCGGTATCAAGTCGCCACCTCCCCTCCCATTTGAAATGAAGTGGTTTCTATTTTCTGGCCTAGACGTTGGCTTGAAAACGGATAGGGGGAAATTTCTTAGAGCCAATAGCATCGTTGTCACAGATAAAAGATAAATTTGATCTGCTGGCTGATTTTATTTATTGTAACATGGAAAGAAATTAAAGATAGTTTATATAGAGTAAACGGCAAGTGGGCATACATAAAGCATCTCTCTAGCCCTAGTGGATTATATCCAAAGAACAAAAAGGATTGCCATAAAACAAACAAGCGAGCCAACGATCAACAGGAGAAAAACATCTTAAACTGTTTTTACTTATGTAGCTAGAAGTGTCGGTATTGTTTTCTGAGTTTCTTCTAGAGCAGTGTATGTAAAGCAAATAAATAGTTATGTTGATGTCACGGTGCATGAAGTTTTTCAGAATGGAAAAAAAGCGATCCATGAGGTTACGTTAAAAATTCTGTGGTCTTTGGGGCGCCTGGGTGGCGCAGTCGGTTAAGCGCCCGACTTCAGTCAGGGCACGATCTCGCGGTCTGTGAGTTCGAGCCCCGCGTCGGGCTCTGGGCTGATGGCTCAGAGCCTGGAGCCTGTTTCCGATTCTGTGTCTCCCTCTCTCTCTGCCCCTCCCCCGTTCATGCTCTGTCTCTCTCTGTCCCAAAAATAAATAAACGTTGAAAAAAAAAATTAAAAAAAAAATTCTGTGGTCTTTGGGTGCCTGGGCGGCTCAGTCAGTTGAGCATCTGATTCTTGATTTCAGCTCAGGTCATGATCCCAGGGCTGTGGGATTGAGACCTGCGTTGGGCTCTTTGCTGAGCAAGGAGCCTGCTTAAGATTCTCTCTCCCTCTGCTCCTCTCCCCAACTCACGTTTTCTCTCTCTCTCTCTCTCTAAAATAAATTAAAAAAAAAATAAGCAAAATGCAACTCTGTGGTTTTGAATTGCCATTGGAATTAGCATTCTAAACTCTTGAAGCATCTTATCCTTAAAATTTTTTTTTAATGTTTATTTATTTTTGAGAGAGACAGAGACAGAGTGTGGGCGGGGCAGGGGCAGAGAGAAAGAGAGACAGAATCCGAAGCAGGCTCCAGGCTCTGAGCTGTCAGCACAGAGCCTGATGCGGGGCTCAAACTCACAAACCGGTGAGATCAAGACTCGAGCCAAAGTTGAACGCTTAACCAACTGAGCCACCCAGGCGCCCCCCCCCTTTTTTTTAATTTTCTTAAAAAATGTTTATTTATTTTTGAGTGAGACAGAGATAGAGTGTGAGCGGGGCAGGGGCAGAGAGAAAGACCGTTAAAAAAACATTTTTTTAAATGTTTATTTATTTTTGAGAGAGACAGAGACAGGTGTCTTTAATAATGTACTTCCTATCTCTGTCCCCCCAGAAGGACTAAAAGCAATGACCAATCCATGAGCAATTAGCACCTTCCATGCCCAGATTGCCATTTCTAAATATCACTTCCCAATTTAAAGAATCAGGGTTTTTTGGAAAAATAAGTGATTCTAGGCCTGGGGCAGGAAATGTACAAGATGATTCTAAAACATCTTGCCATGTCATGAAGCAAGGAAGCTATCAAAGACCAATGGTGTTGTGTCAAAAAAAAACCTCAGGTGCCAAGTTGAAGAAGTTCCCATTGGCTAATTGTGGGTCAATTTGCACATCAGTAAGAGTAATAACTATAATGGATTAAAGCACATAAAATATGCTGTAATACATGAGATTGTAATAATAATTTAAAAATAGGAAACATTATTGGCCATCTTTGGAGGATGCCAAAGAGTCAACTCGTATCATGGCTAAATAATTCTTTTATTCTGGCCTTCTTATATGACTTGTGTTGCACAGTAATCAAATAATTGATTAGAGGAAATTCTTCTTTATAAAAGGACCAGATTACAAAAGAAGGAAGGATAGAATTAGAATATCAGCTTGCTGTAATCCCTAATAAATTAATGGACTTAGGCAGTACACATCGATGATGACTAACATTACAAAAAGAGAGTGAACCAGATAAAATATTAAAATACACACGACCATCTTTAACACACTCTTAGTTTATTTTATTTTATTTTTTT
>NW_024412395.1:56442802-56461549 GCF_014898765.1 Herpailurus yagouaroundi | reverse complement strand
TCCGATTCTGTGTCTCCCTCTCTCTCTGCCCCTCCCCCGTTCATGCTATGTCTCTCTCTGTCCCCAAAATAAATAAACGTTGAAAAAAAAATTAAAAAAAAAAAAAAAGGGACTTGGGAAATGTCAAATAACTGCAATGTAGAGTCTTATTTGGATACCGATGCGAGCAAAATCATACGACAATTGGAGAAATTTAAACACTGCATAATATATAAAAATTATTAATTTTCTTTTGGTTCAGTAATAATTGTGTGGCCATGTTTTATTTGTTTTTACTTTTTTTTAATGTTTGTTTATTTTTGAGAGAGACCAAGCACGAGTGGGGGAGGAGCAGAGACAGAGGGAGAGAGGGAGACAGAGAATCTGAAACAGGCTCCAGGCTCTGAGCTGTCAGCACAGAGCCCGATGCGGGGCTCAGACCCAGGAAGCGCTAGACAGGACGTGAACCGAAGTTGGATGCTTAACTGACTGAGCCACCCAGGCATCCCTTGTGGTCATGTTGTAAAAGAGTCTTTATCTCTCACAGATATTGAAGTATCTGTGGGGAACCGATACCTGGAATTTGCTTCAAACTAATCCAGGGAAGGGAGAATGATAAAGATACATACAAATTAGGGGCGTCTGGGTGGCGCAGTCGGTTAGGCGTCCGACTTCAGCCAGGTCACGATCTCGCGGTCCGTGAGTTCGAGCCCTGCGCCGGGCTCTGTGCTGATAGCTCAGAGCCTGGAGCCTGCTTCGGATTCTGTCTCCCTCTTTCTCTGCCCCTCCCCCATTCACTCTCTGTCTCTCAAAAAGGAATAAATGTTAAAAGAATTTTTTTAAAAAGATACATACAAGTCAAAACTGGCACGAATTGATAATTGTTGAAACTGGATGATAGGTCCATGGGGGCTTATGATATTCCTCTCTGTAAGTTTGTATATATTAGAAATTTTCTATAATGAATAAGTGAAAAATATCTGGAGAGGTGTAGGTAGATCTTAGTTTTCTGATTTCGGGAAATTTAATGAATTCGGCTGTCAGTGATTGCTGTCTACTGAGTTCCTTGGATATTTCCGGGTATGGGGTCTATACCAGAAATTAAATACATTTTGGAACCAACTTGGTGCGCTACAACTTGAAAGATATGGACAGCTAGTAGCCTCAAAAGGAGTGTGTTTACAATTGCTGTTTTAAAAAGCTACAACAAATTAAGTGGCTTAAAACAATACACATTCATTTTATCTTAAGGTTCTGGAGGTCAGGAGTCCAAAATGAGTTTCACTGAGCTCACATTGGGTGTCAGCAGGCTAGTGTTCTTTTTTTTTTTTTTTTTTTAAATTTTTTTTTTTCAACGTTTATTTATTTTTGGGACAGAGAGAGACAGAGCATGAACGGCGGAGGGGCAGAGAGAGAGGGAGACACAGAATCGGAAACAGGCTCCAGGCTCTGAGCCATCAGCCCAGAGCCTGACGCGGGGCTCAAACTCACGGACCGCGAGATCGTGACCTGGCTGAAGTCGGACGCTTAACCGACTGCGCCACCCAGGCGCCCCAACAGGCTGGTGTTCTTTCTGAAAGCTCCAGTGAGGAATCTGTTCTTTGCTGTTTCTGTCTCCCAGAGGCTGCCTCCGTTTCTTAGGCCCATGTCTGTATCACTCTGATCTCTGCTTCTGTTCTCACATCGCTCCTCTGACTCTGCTCTTTTCTGTCTCCCTTACAAGAACCCTTGTGATTACATTGATCTCACCTGGAGAATTCAAGGTAGTCTCATCATCTCAAAATCTTCCGCTTAATCGCATCTGCAAAGACTTTTTTCTTTTTTTCTTTTTGCCATCTAAGGCGACACTCAAAAGTTCTGGGAATTAGGATGTGGATATCTTTGGAGAGCCATGATTTTGCCTGCCACAAAGAGAGCTAAAGAAGTTGGAAGACAAGATTAATAAGGGAAAGTATACCAGTCAAGATTCAGCCAGGATATAGGAACCATTCTAATATTTTAAACAGAGGACATTGAATACAGAGAATTTGTTACACGAGGGAAGGCAGTTCTGACAAGTTAAAGGATGGTGAAGTACCCCAGAGTTTAGCAATAGCAGAAACTACTATCATTTTTTTATAGGTCTTTTTTTTTAATTTAATTTTTAAAAAATTTACATCCAAATTATTTAGCATATAGTGCAACAATGTTATCAGGAGTAGATTCCTTAATGTCCCTTACCCATTTAGCCCACCCCCCCACACCCCCTCCAGTAACCCTCAGTTTGTTCTCCATATTTATGGGTCTCTTATGCTTTGTCCCCCTCCCTGTTTTTATATTATTTTTGTTTCCCTTCCCTTATGTTCATCTGTTTTGTCTCTTAAAGTCCTTATGAGTGAAGTCATATGATATTTGTCTTTCTCTGACTAATTTCACTTAGCATAATACCCTCCAGTTCCATTCACGTAGTTGCAAATGGCAAGATTTCATTCTTTTTGCCGAGTAATACTCCATTGTATATATATGCCACATCTTCTTTATCCATTCATCCATCGATGCACATTTGGGCTCTTTCCATACTTTGGCTATTATTTATAGTGCTGCTGTAGACATTGGGGTTCATGTGTCCCTTCGAAACAGTACACCTGTATCCCTTGGATAAATGCCTAGTAGTGCAATTGCTGGGTTGTAGGGTAGTTCTATTTTTAGTTTTTTGAGGAACCTCCATACTGTTTCCCAGAGTGGCTGCACCAGGTTGCATTCCCACCAACAGTGCAAGAGAGATCCTCTTTCTCTGCATCCTCGCCAACATCTGTTGTTGCCTGAGTTGTTAATGTTAGCCATTCTGACAGGTGTGAGGTGGTATCTCATTGTGGTTTTGGTTTGTACTTCCCTGATGATGAGTGATGTTGAGCATTTTTTCATGCGTTGGTTGGCCATCTGGATGTCTTCTTTGGAGAAGTGTCTATTCATGTCTTTTGCCCATTTCTTCACTGGATTATTTGTTTTTTGGGTGTTGGGTTTGATAAGTTCTGTATAGATTTTGGGTACTAACCCTTTATCTGATAGGTCATTTGCAAATATCTTCTCCCATTCTGTCGGTTGCCTTTTAGTTTTGCTGATTGTTACCTTCGCTGTGCAGAAGCTTTTTATTTTGATGAGGCCCCAGTAGTTCATTTTTTGCTTTTGTTTCCCTTGCCTCTGGAGACGTGTTGAGTGAGAAGTTGCTGCGGCCAAGATCAAAGAGGTTTTTGCCTGCTTTCTCCTCGAGGATTTTGATGGCTTCCTGTCTTACATTGAGGTCTTTCATCCATTTTGAGTTTGTTTTTGTGTATGGTGTAAGAAAGTGGTCCAGGTTCATTCTTCTGCATGTTGCTGTCCAGTTTTCCCAGTACCACTTGCTGAAGAGACTGTCTTTATTCCATTGGATATCCTTTCCTGCTTTGTCAAAGATTAGTTGGCCATGTGTTTGTGGGTCTATTTCTGGGTTCTCTATTCTGTTCCATTGATCTGAGTGTCTGTTCTTGTGCCAGTACCATACTGTGTTGATGATTACAGCTTTGTAGTATAGCTTGAAGTCTGGGATTGTGATGCCTCCTGCTTTGGTTTTCTTTTTCAAGATTGCTTTGGCTATTCAGCGTTCTTTTCTGGTTCCAGAAAAATTTTAGGATTATTTGTTCTAGCTCTGTGAAGAATGCTGGTGTTATTTTGATAGGGATTGCATTGAATACATGGATTGCTTTGGGTAGTATTGACATTTTAACAATATTTTTTTCTTCCTATCCAGGAGCATGGAATCTTTTTCCATTTTTTGGTGTCTTCTTCAATGTCTTTCATAAGCTTTCTTTAGTTTTCAGCATATAGATTTTTCACCTCCTTGGTTAGATTTATTCCTAGGTATTTTATGGTTTTTGGTACAATTATAAATGGGATCGATTCCTTGATTTCTCTTTCTGTTGCTGCATTGTTGGTGTATAGGAATGCAACTGATTTCTCTGCATTGATTTTATATCCTGCAACTTTGCTGAATTCATGAATAAGTTCTAGCAGCTTTTTTGTGGAATCTTTAGGGTTTTACAGAGTATCATGTCATCTGCTCTTCACAAAAGAGTGAAAGTTTGACCTCCTCCTGGCCTATTTGGATGCCTTTTATTTCTTTGTGTTGTCTGATTGCAGAGGCTAAGACTTCCAATACTATGTTGAATAACAGTGGTGAGAGTGGACATCCCTGTCTTGTTCCTGACCTTAGGGGGTAAGCTGTCAGTTTTTCCCCATTGAAGATGATATTAGCGTTGGGTCGTTCATATATGGCTTTTATGATCTCGAGGTATGCTCCTTCTATCCCTACTTTATTGAGGGTTTTTTTTTTTTATCAAGAAACGATGCTGTATTTTGTCAAATGCTTTCTCTGCATCTATTGAGAGGATGTCCTTTCTTTTATTGATGTGATGAATCATGTTGATATTGAACCAGCCCTGCATCCCAGGTATAAATCCCACTTGGTCATGGTGAATACGTTTTTTAATGTATTGTTGGGATCTGGTTGGCTAATACCTTGTTGAGGATTTTTGCATCAATGTTCATCACGGAAATTGGTCTATAGTTCTCCTTTTTAGTGGGGTCTCTGGTTAGAAACTACTATCATTTCTAAGATGGTAGGGACACAGGAAGGAAGGTGGTGGTACCAGGATCCAGGAGTTGGGGTGTTTTTGTGAGAATCATGGCAGAGACTTCCCAGTGGAAATTGAGAGCCAGGAGGTATTGGCTATCTGGTGGGAAGTTGGAATCCCAGATAAAACATAGACATCACTGGAAAATACAGTACCTTCTTATTATCTGTGGTGGTTGTGTTCTGTAAAGTCACCACAAACCCTGAATTGGCAAATACTGAACCATTGCTCCTAGGGAAAATATAGGGCTAGGTTCCTGTGAGCCTCTGGTCACACAGCATTTTCCTCAATCCATCAATATATAACCTTGTTTTATGTGTTTCTGGTTAAATGCTCCTTACTTAAAATATATTCTTGCTTAATTAACATTGAACTCATGGCCAAAGCACTGTGAGTCATGACTAAAGGAAGCTTGTCTAACACGTGTATTTCCTCCCTAAGATATGTCACGGCTATCTTGTGCTTAGGAACACCAGATAGCTCTTCAGCAATGTGTGTGGAGGCCATTTTAAACAGTGAAAGCACCAGTGAAAAGCACACAAACGAGAAAAACATGACACCAAATATACCATCAAAAGGAACCTTACTTACAGGATAAGAACTGAAATAAGAAGGCAGACCGTTGCCTTGTTTGACCTCAGCTGGAGACATGTGTATCCGATGATTCAGACTTTTCACTGCTCTACGCATGTCTGCAAACGACCGTGGAAGTGTCACAAATATCAATTTGGGGATTACGGACGAATTTTTGTAGGTCGGCAAATTGGCAAATATGGAAGTCATGACTAATGAAGCTTGACTGCACTTGCCAGTATAGACGTGGAGTAGTACCCTGAATTCTTCCCATCTTTCACATTCTAGTCATCGACCGGTGTTCTCTGGCTCAATCAGTTGCAAGAGAGTCTGGGAAACAGAGTTGGCAGGAGAAGGATGGAGAACACATCTGATTGCAAAGAGGCGATGCACCCCAGAAAATTTAAGGAACTAAGATTTGATGGTGAAAGAGTGAATGGGAAACATGTAAGGACTTGATGGCTGCCTCTAGACTTATAGGGCTTCCAGAGAAGATGATGACAGGCTCTTTAACTTTCATACAACTGGCATAAATTGATTTAAATGAAAATAGACGCTCTGGATGAAAGATTCTTTTTTTTTTTTTAAACATTTTTACTAAGTCTTTAACATTAATTCCAGTATAGTTAAAATTCAGTGTTATATTCATTTCAGGTATATACTGTAGTGATTCGATAGTTCTATACATTACCCAGTGCTTATCACAAGTGCACTCCTTGATCCCCTTCACCTATTTCACCCATCCCCCCACCCCTGGTAACCATGTTTGTTCTCTATAGTTGAGTCTTTTCTTGGTTTGTCTCTCTCTCTCTTTTTTTCCCTGTGCTCGTTTGTTTTCTGTCTTAAATTCCACATCGGAGTGGAATCATCTGGTATTTGTCTTTCTCTGACTTATTTCACTTAGCATAATATTCTCTAGCTCCATCCATGTCTTCGCAGATGGCAAGATTTTGTTCCCTTTTTTTTATGGCTGAATAATATTTATATATCATAGTACAATTACTAGATTGTAGGGTAGTTCTATTTTTAATTTTTTGAGAAACGTCCATACTGTTTTGCACAGTGGCTGCACCAGTTTGCGTTCCCACCAACAGTGCCCAACAGTTCCTTTTCTCTCCACATCCTCGCCAACACCTGTTGTTTCTTGTGTTTTTGACTGGAGCCATTCTGACAGGTGTGAGGCGGTATCTCGCTCTAGTTTTCATTTGCGTTGCCCTGATGATGAGTGATGTGGAGCATCTTTTCATGGGTGTGTTGGCCATCTGGATGTCTTCTTTGGACAAATCTCTCTTCGTGTCTTCCGCCCATTTTTAAATTAGGCTTTTTTAAATTTTTTTAGGTGTTGGATGGAAGATTCCTGAAAACTCCTCTACCTGTAAAAATAGAGATCTAAAAACACCTGCGAAAGGAAGAAGGTGGCATTCCCTTCCTTAGAAATGTTAGAGGCCAGGCACCAATTTACTTGCCGTTATTCAGTGGCTGGCCTAGCTGGCGATAGGTGCATGCTCAGTAGGGGCTGAGCTGGCCCTCGCTATAATTCTGTCGGTGGCTTAATATCACCTTGAACTCTGGGGAGTACCAAATGCCACTGCAGCTGCCTCGCTGTCTGGGATCTGAGAAAGGAGAAAAGAAAAAAACCCTTTTGTAGCAGAAGGGTGGTGGATAGGAAGCAAATCAACCAAAAGATCATTTCGGCGCAGGGGTTGGTGGTTTCCTTGAGTAAGTGATTTATGACACGGTGTTTTTATTTGATCTGGCATTATAGGGATAAATTATTGAGTGCTAATTGTATGTTGATAAGCTGTTCCTGCTTAAATTTATTCCTTCCTCAGTTTGTGTTAATTGGGGCATATTGGAACAGAAGGGGAATTGCCCACTTGCTGCCTGGTTTGCTTTATGCTGTAGTAATCGTGTCTTCACCGTTATTCATGCTAAATGTGTAAGGGAGCTCCTACCGGTGGCCTTTTGTTTTTCATCCCATTAATGCGTATTTCTTTTTTTCATAAATGAAATGTTCAGGAACAACATCACTCCTGTTTACTTGTTCAAGTTTAACTCAAGTGGCAGCAGAAGGTAGGGTCAGGGGTGGACTGGCAGAAGGCTGGGGAATTTTAAATGCGTGTTTTACCATTTGAAATTTAAATCTTTTTTAGATAAAGCCATCACTGGGGGAGGTGTTGGGGGTGGGGGGAGGTAACAGGACAAGATACTGAATGTTTCCTGTATAGGAATGGACTTCTCCTGGCCCCACCTCCCACCCCCACCACGGCGACCACCCTGTCTCCCCGTCTCTCTGGCATGGAAGGTCTTGGGTGGCGAGGTATTGCGAGAGGCCAGCAACGAGAATCTGCATGTGTGGGTGTGGGTGGGTGGAGTCGTGGCTACCCAATGCTTGGGCCTTGTCTCTCAGGGGTCTCTGTAATAAGTACTCTAACTCCAGGTAAGTTGAATGAGTCCAGATTTTAAGAACTCAAAATCTGGTGGGTAGGGTTTGGGTGAAATAAAGACGGGGATTCAAGAGTGCACTTGTTGTGATGAGTACACGAACCATAAAAGGCCAGCAGGATTATAAGGCGCAAGCTGGGTTGAGACGAAAGGAAACCATAAGTGCAGAGGAAATAGTAACCGTCCACGTAGGCACACGGATTCAGTGGACCTGAATCTGTTACTATACGTGGCCCAAGGGGAAGCTTGTGAACACTAATCCCAGGCACAGACTTTGCTCTCTGCCTTGGTTTTATGAATTTTGCTGGATGTGGACAGAGTGTGTACCTGACTGCAGAGCAGAGAGAGGTGACAAGAACTCCTGGCCACCGCAGGGACAGTGGCGTCGCCCTCCGGACCTGTTCTGGGGACTCGGATCCTCAGTCCTGTTCTTCGATGGCACATACAATCTCTTTCTTCTGGCTCGTCTCTCGGAAATTAAGAGAGAAAAGAATTCCATTTAAGTCTTCATTCATGCAGTTTTCCTAGTCGTACTAGGAAAAAGCTCACTGACCTCCGTGCAGAGAAAATGTTGAGGATTAGGTGAGCGTGGTTACCCAAAGACACCTTACTCTGGAGTAAGCTTGGGTTTTACTACGGACAAGACTCCTTCCACCCTTTCCCCAGGCATCTGGGGACTTCTCAGGGAAGATTCTGGCACCCCGGGAGCTGGGGCCAGGAGCCGGAGCCTCTCTGCAACAGCATTGCGTGGAGTGCCAAGACCTGGGGGGGGAGCCATACCAGCAGTCAGAAGAAAAAACAAGCGTTCGAATGCCAGAGATGGGGGACCAAGTGAGATCCCAGAGCTGGGCAGGAGACACTAGAGTCAGCTCAGTGTCCCGTGTCAGTCCCCAGGTCCCAGGCACCAAGATTAGCCCATGGCCATCCGCAGCTTTAGATTGGAAATAGGAAGCTAGAGCAAGAGGGGAACTGCGAGCCCATCCAGTGTAACCCAGAAACATGAAATGACTTGTCCAGGGTCACGCAGCTGGAGGTGGCAGTTAGATTCAGTTCTCTGAACTTTCAGGAAGGCCTTTTCTGTGAAAACCTCCAGCCCACCTGTGGCATCCAGGCCCATTCTGACCTTGGGTGAAAGGGATGCTAAAATCACCCAAAACCAACCAAACAGGGAGACAGGAAACTAAAATGGGATTACGGAGTTACTCGAACTCCATATTAAACTGTTTTCCTATTTTTCTTAACCTGGTCAGGTGTAGGTTATAGGTGATGTGGGCAACAGCCTTGAGAAAAAATGGGTTTGGATCATTCTAGTAAAAAAAGGTCATAGATAGTTCCTGCTCCATGGAATTGAAAGTTGACATCAGTACAAACAAACTCCTTTGGTTTTCTTGGGAAGTCTGAATCTTCTTGATTTGATTTTCTATCTACTAGGCTATTGTGGTGGAGATCTTGTAGGGGTACGTTCGCTCTAGACCTTGCTTTTCAGAGTGTGGTCCCCAGACCGGCAGCAACAGCCTCTCCTGGGAACTTGGTAGAGCTGCAGAACTGTGGCCTATGGAATTGGAATGTCTAGGGACGCGCCCAGAGATCTGTGTCTCAACAAGGCCTCAAGGTGATTCTAGTTGCACTCTAAGATATGAGAAGCCCTGAACTGGAGTAAAAATTGCAATGTCGAATAAGATAATATGAAAGGGAGCACAAAGTAATAGTTCAAACTGACGTTTGCCAGCTAGGAAACCCTGGACAAATGACTGTCCCTCTGTGCCTCAGTTTCCTTGGTTCCGAAATGGTTGGGTCCGCCTCATAAGGTAGTTGGGAAGCTCCAAGGAGATAATGCAGGAAAAGCCTTACCCATATTTATTGAGTGCTCAGTACATTTTACTTATTAGTCTCGTGATTCTTACAATCCCAGATGTCTCTAGCTCTGGTAGCTCAATGGTGTGAGTTCCAGAACTTTCCTCACGTTCTCTCTCTCAGAGATTCTGCAGCTCCATCCAAACTTTGGAGCTGCCTTGGGGTGAACCCTGCAGGACTGGGCACGGGGCCTCCTGAGCATCTCCAGCGGCTCACCGGTTCCCGAGTCTTCCTGCAAAATCCAGATGGAATTAAACCATAGTCGATCCTACTTCACGCTATAGGAAAACAGGTGGTGGGAACCTTATATTCCGAGCCCAAAGTCCAGACCCATTAGCCACAAGCCCGAGTCTCCTCAGGCAGAGAGGGAGGCCTAAAGCGCAACACTGGGACTGCCTTCGGGAATTCAAAATGTCTGGCCGTGCTGGGTTCGAGGATCCCTCTCTGGCCGTTCCTTGTGGCGACAGCCACCAGCATCCACCCAGCCCCTTTTGGAGCCAGAGGCCAGCCCCCTCTCCAGAGCAGCCGGGAGCCAGCCTCTGCCTCACAGAAGGCAGACACAGGAACGGCAGGCTGCAGCGGCAGCTGCCGTGGTCTCCCTCAGGGCCACCCTAATGTCTCCCAGGGGGCCAGCCCAAGCTTGGATGAGCCTTGGAACATTAGGGAGCAATTCCGACTGGTTTAATTTTTCTCTCTGAAGAACTTGAGGGGCCATGTCCTCTTAATCATCTTTTTGAGAAGAAAGACAAGAGAAGAGAGAGACATTCTAGAAAACACGGAGCCGTTAATCTGTTCACTCGTGTTCAGTAAACGACTCTGTGCTCCGAGGACACTCATTCTTTTACTCTCCGGGTACTGGACACCCACTCTGCGTAGAGTGCCGGCGACGTGAGGGTGCATGGGGCACATTTTGCCCTCGAGAATTCTGCAAGCTGGCAGGGAGGAGGCGGGCAAGGGGCCTACCATTTGATGAGCATTTGCTGTGTGCCGGGCGCTGGGCGAACTCGCTTCACCCTCAACCAGAAGCCCATGCGGTCCGTATTCTCACTCTCATTCTACAGATGAGGCCACTGAGGCTAACGGAGGGGAAGTGACTGACTTGGAGTCCCCCATTTGGAAAGCGACAGCACTCTGTGACGCAAAACCTTCCCTTCCTTACCAGGCTGCCTCTGCGGGAACATGCTCGTTCATCTCAAGTGCAACGAGCAGGACTGTTCAGTACCATGAGATGGTGCAAGTTCAGAGGACCCCGGCCGGCAGAGAGGGGTTGCTCCTGGCCGTCATGCGAGCCTAGGACTCTAAGGCGGGGGGGGGGACGTGGGCCCGGGGAAGCAAGTAGAGGCAAGTTCCTGAGCAGAGAGGGCTAGGTGAGGGGATGGGATGGGCCAGGTGGGCCCGGAGCGTGGGCTGCGGGAGTTCACAACAGGAAAGTGGGAGGACCAAGCAGCTGTTATTGTAGGTCAGGCCTTGCCCTCCGTGTGATCCCGGCCAGTACCAGTTATCGAGCAGGACTGGATAATCCGGGACCGAACTTGGAATGTATCTTGCGTTCCCAGATAAGAGGCATTAAAACCTTGTCAGGGTGTTAACCTTCGCTTTCCTTTTTATCATCACCTCCCTTTCCCCCCCACATTTCCTCAGTGTCTACACGTGGATGAGGTACTTGGCGTTAGTTAGGCTCCGAGCAGGTGCAAGGGCGCTAATACCCCTCCTCACCCCGCCCCTTTCTCTTATCCCTGCCGGTTCATAACAGCCACCTCCTGCCAGCCTCGCATGAAAATATCAGGAAGAAACTGGCACCGGCAGAGAAGTGAAAGGCCCCAGGTGCTCTGACATGCCTTGGGTGTCCTTACAAGGCAGTGACATGATTCCCGGTTTACGGATGGGGTCACTGAGGCTCAGAGAGTCCAGGGTGTGAAGGAACCAGCTGTTGAAAGCGGGACACTCTCCGTCCAAAGCTAGTGCCTGGGGAGTTAAGGGGCAAGTTGACAGGCTTCTGGGGACAAATAATAATCTGTGATACATTTCGTTGATTAAAGTTAATCAATTAAAAGTTAACCAATTTTTTGTCAAGTGTATTGCCACAGTTGAGGCAGTTTGGTGAAGGGGGCAAAACAGACCAGACTTTGTGGTCAGACGGTCCTGGGTTCAAATCCTGGCAACACTTAGCCTTACTGGGTCAATCCCTACCTCCTTTGAGCCTTTCTTTGTTCATTGGTAAAATCAAAATAAGAGTCCATACTCTATGGGGTCATCAAGTATACAATCCATGTATACAATGTAGCTCTGTTCTTGGCAAACGATATCTCCTCTGCCCTGTCTTCTTCTCCAGCAAATGTTTGCTTCCAGATGAACTGGTTTGGATACCTGAATATGGACCATTTTGATCTGCCTAGCTTGTGCCTCATTTTATTTACCTGAGATCGCATGAATAGCCAAATGCTTTGTATCAGGGCCAGGCACAAAGGAGCTAGGACAATTGGCACGATGGCATGGTTCTCCTCCAGTAAGGCCAAATGACCTAAGTAAGTCTGCACGGTCAGCCCTGTGAAATTGCTTTGGCTTCATGAGTTCAGAGCCCATGGCAGTTGCATGTGGCAGAGATTGGCCAGTGGTTCATCGACCTCTTTCCCTTTTCCTCTCAGCTAGACTATATTCCCTCGTCTCCTTTATAGTTAGGTGATTATGTGACAGCCAATAGAGCATGGATGGTAATGATGAGAATGCGGAATGTGGGCGAAAATCCCGGCCTCTACGAATCTCCCGCAAATCCTCCTCTCTTTCCTCTTCTGCTTCAGATGGAGGATCAGTGAAGGTCCCCAAGGCTGTGGAGGATGGGGAACCACTAGATGGAAGGAACTTGGGTCTCTGCATGACTGTACGGAGAAGAGTGACCATCCCATGTCCCAACCTGCACTGGACTGAGTGAAACACAAACCCTTATTATGTTAAAGCCACTGAGATTTGGGGTTCCTTGTAATGGCAATTAGCCTGCCCTAAATAATACAGCATGCCTATGACTTATAGCAAGATATTTCCAGCCATCGTTGATACTCTCTCTAAAAGACCCTATAAAATCAAATACCCTGGGAGGGGTAATATATTTCTTTATATTAGCATAAATTAATTTATAAGCTTAACCTACCAGGTCCACGCAGGGCCCTCCAGATAAATGGCACTGTTTTTAAAAAAAATTTTTTTTTCAACGTTTATTTATTTTTGGGACAGAGAGAGACAGAGCATGAACGGGGGAGGGGCAGAGAGAGAGGGAGACACAGAATGGGAAACAGGCTCCAGGCTCTGAGCCATCAGGCCAGAGCCCGAAGCGGGGCTCGAACTCGCGGACCGCGAGATCGTGCCCTGGCTGAAGTCGGACGCTTAACCGACTGCGCCACCCAGGCGCCCCTAAATGGCACTGTTTTTGATTGTAGGTATGCCTGAGGTGGGGAGACGGCGGGTGCAGTGGTCCTCAAAGCTTCAGGATCGCTTGCAACTTGTTAGAAATGCACATCCTTGGGCCCCATCTCAGCTCTACTGGATCGGGGAGTGGGGCCCAGCCGTCTGTTTTCCCAAGCCCTCCAGTGCTACTGATGCATCAGGCAGACATTTGAGAACAGGAGGACTGCTGGAGACCCGCTCCCATGCAGACCAAGGGCAAGGGGAACGGGACCAAAGATGAGGACTTGGCAATTATTCCTCATGATTATATTGTTGATATGGCTCAGGGTTTAAGGAATGTGATTTGTCACTTCGTAGAGGATTGATTGCTACACCTGAATTCTTAGTGTTAGATGGCTACGGCTGCCAGAGCAAACGACCACAGACTGCGGGGGCTTAAACCACAGAAATGTATTGTCTCCCAGTTCCGGAGGCTGGAAGTCCAAGGTCAAGGTGCTGAAAGGTGTCGTTTCCTCTGAGACCTCTCCTTTTGGTTTGCAAATGCCTGCCTGCTTGCTACGTACCTCTTCGCCTGGTCCCTCTGCGTGTGCACACCCCTGGTGTCTCTCCGTGGGTCCCGATGTCTCTTGATAAGGGCAGTAGACAGACTGGATGAGGGCCCTACCCTAGAAACCTCATTTTAACTTAATCACCTCTTTAAAAACCTTGTCTCCAAATAGTCACATTCTAAAGTGCCAGGGGTTACGGCTTCCACATGTGAATTTTGGGGGCACACAATTCAGCCCGTAACAGCTATGGAATCTGGAATATTACTCCCTTCTAATTTTCTTGTCCCTCTTGAAACTCTCGTAAATAACCGTGGAGCCAAAGACAGTTACATGCTAAATTTAACATGTTGTTTGTATAAAAAGCTTGCTCCATTGTATTCGAACAGTGGAGTGAGGGCCGAGTTAATATTTTTGGCAGTATGTTGGCTGATTGAAACAAGATCCAGACAAAAGTAACGCAAAAGTAAATGGGTCTTGTTTTAAAGCGAGTTTCCTGAATGAATGTAGAGCGCTTGGCAAATGGGGGCTGGAAAACGATCTTATAATCTGGCGGAAACATGTTCGGTCCTGAGTTGAGGACCGGATAATGCCAGGGCAAATGGGAAAATACGTCTCTGAAATTTCGGTCTTTGGAAATAAACAGCAAGTTAGGCTAGAAAAATGAATCCCTCTGCGATGCTTTTGAGTCAGTTTGGCGTGTTGGTAAGCTGTGGTAATACTCTTAAATAGTCACAGTGACCGAGTAGTGTGGGAGAAACTATACGCGTGGAAAACAGAATGGGTGAAACATAGCCCGACAACTCTTCTTAAAACTCGTGTTTCACAAGCTCGTCTGTTTCTCCCGAGAGAAATCTTTGGCGTGTCAGACCACTGCTTTCTCTTTCATTCCGCATTCTCTGTTCATGTGTGTGCCCTCTTCCCTCAGCTCCCTCCTCTTCATATTAACTAGCAGGGGTCACGGGTTTGGTGCCCTCACTGCCACGGTGAGCTTTGCCATACCAGCCGCTTCAGGTAGTCTAAACTTGGGGCAATTTAGCTGCCTTTAAAATCCCATCGAATGAACTTTCTTATCATTTGTTAACTGCCAGGGCAAAGTTCACCGAAAAACATTTCTCGCAGCTAGCCCGTGAAACGGTGGCTGTTGAAATCTTGTGCATACGGGCACGTTAGCCTGTGCTCAAAATATGCTTATGGGGCATATTCTGATATGATTAATGTTGGCATCATTGAGCATACATTAGTGGAATTTGCATATAGATAAATTTGAATAATGTTCAAGGACATTAAATGATTTCAGATTTAATAATGATCATAATAGCTAACCTTAAGTGGAGTACTATATGCCAGACGTTGCTCTGAACTTTTTATTTTTGTTTGTTTGTTTATTTATTTATTTATTTATTTGTCAATTTTTTATTTAAATTCTAGTTAGTTAACGTACAGTGCGATACGGTTTCAGGAGTAGAATCCAGTGAGTCGTCACTTTCATACAACACCCAGTGCTCATCACAATTGCCCTCCTTAACGCCCATCCCCCATTTAGCCCATCCCCCACCCACCTCCCTCCATCAACCTTCAGTTCTCTGTATTTAAGAGACTCTTTTTTTTTTAAGTTGATTCATTTATTACTTCTTTTTTTTTTTTATTTTTTAAAAAATTTTTTTTCAACGTTTTTTATTTATTTTTGGGACAGAGAGAGACAGAGCATGAACGGGGGAGGGGCAGAGAGAGAGGGAGACACAGAATCGGAAACAGGCTCCAGGCTCTGAGCCATCAGCCCAGAGCCCGACGCGGGGCCCGAACTCACGGACCATGAGATCGTGACCTGGCTGAAGTCGGACGCTTAACTGACTGCGCCACCCAGGCGCCCCCATTTATTACTTCTGAGAGAGAGAGAGAAAGCACGCACAAGTGGGGGATGGACAGAGAGAGAGAGAGAGGGAAATACAGAATCCGAAGCAGGCTTCAGGCTCTGAGCTGTCAGCACAGAGCCCTAGGCAAAGCTCAAACTCACTAATTGCGAGATCATGACCTGAGCTGAAGTTGGACGTTTCACCGACTGAGCCACCCAGGCACCCCTGAGAGACTCTTATGGTTTGTTTCCCTCTTTCTTTTTCCTCCTTCCCATATGTTCATCTGTTCTGTTTTTTTTTTAATTCTACATACGAGTGAAATCATATGGTATTTGCCTTTCTCTGACTTATTTCATTTAGCGTAATACACCCTGGCTCCGATCATGTCATTGCAAATGGCAACATTTCATTGTTTTTGATGGCTGAGTAATATTCCATTACACACACACACACACACACACACATGCACACACACACATATATGTATACACAGGTATATCACATATATGTACATATATACACATACATACATACATACATACATATACATATATATACATATATACATATATATGTGATATATATATGTGATATATATATATCTCACATATATGTATATATGATATATATATATAACATCTTCTTTATCCATTCAACAGTTGATAGACATCTGGGCTTTTCCACAGTTTGGTTATTGATGATAGGACTGCTATAAACATGGGGGTGCATGTGTCCCTTCAAAACAGTGCATATGTATCCCTTGGATAAATCCCTAGTAGTGCAATTGCTGGATTGTAGGGTAGTTCTATTTTTAACTTTTTGAGGAAGCCCCATTCTGTTCTCCAGAGTGGCTGCACCAGTTTGCATTCCCACCAACAGTGCAAGAGGGTTCCCCTTTATCTGCATCCTGGCCACCACCTGTTGTTTCTTGTGTTGCTAATTCTAGCCATTCTGACAAGTGTGAGGTGCTTTTGATTTGTAGTTCCCCGTTGGTGAGTGATGCGGAGCAATTTTTCATGTGTCTGTTGGCCATCTGGATGTCTTCTTTGGACAAGTGTCTATTCATGTCTTCTGCCCATTTCTCCACTGGATTATTTGTTTCTGGGGTGTTGAGTTTGGCAAGCTATTTATAGATTTTGGATACTAACCCTTTATCAGATAGGTCATTTGGCAATATCTTCTCCCATTCCGTCAGTTGCCTTTTAGGTTTGTTGATTGTTTCCTTGGCTGTGCAGAAGCTTTTTATTTCAAGATAAGTATGGATTTGTCTAACTGGAATGTGGGTGATTCATGAGAGAGTATTTATTACTCTAGAAATGACCTTAGGCTAATGTGGGAGAAGGGATAGTCACGGTGCCCCAGCTTCCCCCACCCCGGCCCCAGCCCTACCTACATCTCTCTCGTTTATTTGCTGATACTTGTGAAATCCCACAGTTAGAGATTTATTCCTTTGTTTAAATGCTTCTCTACCGCACAGGGTATTCTCATAAGTCACTTAAACCTAACCATGCTGGCATGCACACGAGCTTTCCTGAGACGAGGTTTTTGGTGAGACACGGAGGGTGGTGGGAAAGCCAGAGAGCATGGGGAGTGGAGCACCTGGAGAAAGACAGCAGTAATCCAGAGGTGGCTTAAGACTCAGTTTCTCCAAAAGATAGTGTAATATCAGGGTCAAATTGGAAATGGTATGGAGTTCTGATTATTTTTCAAATGATGAACCCATCGTGAGATCAAGTCCCATGTTGGGCTCTGTGCTGACAGCGTGGAACCTGCTTGGGATTCTCTCTCTCTCCCTCTCTCTGCCCCTTCCTCTCTCTCTCTCTCATTAAAAAAAAATTATGGGGCGCCTGGGTGGCGCAGTCGGTTAAGCGTCCGACTTCAGCCAGGTCACGATCTCGCGGTCTGGGAGTTCGAGCCCCGCGTCGGGCTCTGGGCTGATGGCTCAGAGCCTGGAGCCTGTTTCCGATTCTGTGTCTCCCTCTCTCTCTGCCCCTCCCCCGTTCATGCTCTGTCTCTCTCTGTCCCAAAAATAAATAAACGTTGAAAAAAAAATTAATGTTTACTTATTTTATTTTATTTTATTTTATTTTTTTATTATTATTTTTTTTAATATTTTTTTTTCAACGTTTATTTATTTTTGGGACAGAGAGAGACAGAGCATGAACGGGGGAGGGGCAGAGAGAGAGGGAGACACAGAATCTGAAACAGGCTCCAGGCTCTGAGCCATCAGCCCAGAGCCCGACGCGGGGCTCGAACCCACGGACCGCGAGATCGTGACCTGGCTGAAGTCGGACGCTTAACCGACTGCGCCACCCAGGCACCCCAATGTTTACTTATTTTAGAGAGAGAGAGACAGAACATGAGCAGGGGAGGGATAGAGAGAGAGGGAGACACAGAATCTGAAGCAGGTTCCAGGCTCCCAGCTGTCAGCACAGAGCCCGACACGGGGCTCAAACCCACAAACCGTGAGATCGTGACCTGAGCGAAAGTTGGACGCTCAACTGACTGAGCCACCCAGGCACCTCTCTCTCTCTCTCTCTCTCTCTCTCTCTCTCTCTCTCTCTCTCTCTCTTTCAAATTAAATAAACATTAAAAAAAAATGATGAACCTAAATCTTCAGCTTATTAAATACTTTAAAACCACAAAGATTTACGGTAACATTTTTGAGGGGCCATCAAAGGGCTTCTAAGTTGCAGACAGCAGAATTCAGTCCTGTTTAATGTCAGCAGGAAAGGAGATTATTAAAGGGTATTCAGGAGCACAGAGAATCTCCAGGAGGGCTTGTGAACCAGGCACGGAGGCTCTGTCTGTTGCCGGGAATGGCGACCAAAATCACACAGCGGAAGTGGTCCCGTGGAGACCCTTCCGCTTCTGCTCTGGGCACAGGGACTGCACCGGGAGCTGCCCACACCCCTGAATGTGGGGCTAAGTAATTTCACCAGAGCTGTCAAACTGCCTCTGGAGATTGCGTCTACTTCACCAGAATGGATTCTAGAAAAAGCCTCCTTGGCTCACAAGCTTCCATGGTAAAGTCTAGCAGCTTTGCATCCAAAGGGTGAGTCCAGAGACATGCTCCCCGTGCCACGGACTGGCAAAGGGAGTATCTGGCACTCGGGTGATAGGTAGGCTCTCTCTGACCAAGACTCATAAAGGGCAGGGGAGTCCAAACCTGGGGGCCAGGGGCTTTGAAGGGAGCAAAGAAACCAAACGGAATGACAAAGGCTCCCACAAGGAGGGGCCTTTGCACATGCCTTTGATGCTGCCTGAGTTACTCAGGACAAAGGGAACCTTAAGTGTGTCAGCAGCAAGGCAGCTAAACATTTGAAAAGGAGAGGCTTCGAGTTCTTCCACATCCACCAGCGAAAGGCCAGTGCGGTTATGTCACGATATGGAAAACAAATCGCTCAGTTTTAGAATAGGGCTGATGCTTTAGCTTTGGACTTAAGA
>NW_024412395.1:56375143-56442402 GCF_014898765.1 Herpailurus yagouaroundi | reverse complement strand
CCCCCCCCCCCCCGTGTCCCCCTTCCCACCCCTCTGTCTTTGTCTTTTTTTTTTTAAAGGGCCATTTCTGCCACATTCTCCAAACCTAGTGAGGAGTAATGCAAATAAATCTTAAAAAAATATATATATTACGTGGCAAATAGTTCTAAGAATATGTCTTCTTATATTTCTAAAAATGAAGTGGTTCGGGCGATAAATTTTGACTCGATTGCAGCGTGGCTCCGTCAGAAGGGGCGTGTCATGTGACCATGATGACAGGCATTCATTCACGATTTGATGACTTCTCCACCTAGAATTTGGCAGTCTGACAGCCCAGCACCTGCTCAAACCTAGCAGTGAGCAAAGAGCCCCTCAGCAGCAAATGAAAGGATGTGGGTATAAGGAGCCGTTTTATCATTCAACATATTTTTTTTCGGTCTCATTGTCCAAGTATGTAAAATTTAGCCTAAAACCTTCAGGTCGGCCATAAAAAAAGACCTGAGGACCTCATCATTCTGTGCACCGCTCGTGGAGTTGCCTGGAGAAACCATTTATTTTCTGCAACTTTGCAGAGGCATAAAAACGAATAGGTTGCAAAGAACATTAACAATTCACTGTTACAGTGTCTCTAAAATTTTCAATGTACCTCCCCACTGTGGGGGAATCTACGATACAGAAATGCAATGAAATGCAATGAAAGCATCAGTGTATAAGGATGTATTTACCAAGATGTGTTTATTTCAGTATTGTTTGTAGCGGGGGGGGGGCGCCATAAGCCCTTGAATGTCTATTAGTAGAGTTACAGATGAATAAATTCTGGCACATTCTTACTGTAAGCTATTATGTGTATGCTTAAAAGAGTGATTTAGATTTGTGTGTATTGACCTGGAAGGATGTCCATGTGTACTGTTTTGTTTTCGAACATAACCTCCAGATTTTTTCATCTTCATAATATAACAAAATCTGAAGCTTAGAACCGGATCGCTTGGCCCTTTCTCTTATCTCCTCCAAGTTCAAGATGCTTGCCTGTCTTCACAGCGGGCGTTCTCTTAGAGCTGCAGTTGGGGCTCAAGACATTCAAGCCTCAGCAGTGTCTTCTTTGTAGTGTCAGCCTTTTTCCGGGAAATCGGCTTAGTCTGCTCACCATAGCCTCTCTGCTTCCTATCCTAACACCGCTTTCCCTGGGCATACAGAGAATCTTTGCCTTTCTTGTACGGGGTCACTTTGTGGGGTTGGGGCTTGGCACACCTCTTGCAGAGTCCGGCGGGTCTCAGGAACATTCGCCATGTTCGCCAGAGCGCTATTGGCTCAGAAAGAAAGAGCTACATGGGTTCTTTCAAAAGCCGCTGCCAAGAGAGTGTCAGAGTATAAACCCACCTTTCTACAAATATCTATGTGTCGTATATTTATATCTGCTGGGTAAGTACTGAAAAGTACGTGAAAGAATAAAAGCCAGATTGTCACTTTTGCTGGGGGGTTAGGGTTTGGGAGATTCTTTAATGTGTTAGAACAAGCATATATTGGGGCGCCTGGGTGGCTCAGTCGGTTAAGCGGCCGACTTCGGCTCAGGTCATGATCTCGCGGTCCGTGAGTTCGAGCCCCGCGTCGGGCTCTGTGCTGACAGCTCGGAGCCTGGAGCCTGCTTCAGATTCTGTGTCTGTCTCTCTCTCTCTCTCTCTCTCTCTCTCTCTCTCTCTCTGCCCCTCCCCCGTTCATGCTCTGTCTCTCTCTGTCTCAAAAATGAACGTTAAAAAAAATTGTAGAAGAAAAAGAACAAGCATATATTAGTTTTGCCATTAAGAGACGATACAAAGAGAGAAATTTCAGAAACTTGGTGAGGATTCAATGCAACAATGCTTGTAAAATGCTTATTATAATCCCTGATGTCTAGTAAGCATCTGAGAAATGCTGGATATTATTGTTTGCTTTTTTTCTCCAGTTAGATATAGCAGACAGTAGCCTGGCTCTTGCCTTCCTCCACACTATCCCTTATTGCATCTATGTGCTGGATGGCTGGTAGTCTCTGAGTGCAGCATGCACGCTGTCACCCTTAGGCTTTTGCATGTACAAGTCCCAGTCTTAGAAGCTCGAATTCCCATTCCTGCACCGGTTAGCCGCTTTGCAGCTCTCAGGGTCTCAATTAAAAAAAAAAATTTTTTTTTAATGTTTCTTTACTTTTGAGAGAGAGAAAGAGAGAGACAGAGAGCAACAGAGACAGAGTACAAGCGGGGGAGGGCAGAGAGAGGGAGACACAGAATCTGAGGCAGGCTCCAGGCTCCGAGCTGTCCAGGCGAGGCTCGAACTCAATGACCATGAGATCATGACCTGTGCTGAAGTCAGACACTTAACCGACAGAGCCTCTGAGGTGCCCCTCTTAGGTCTCAATTTAAGTGCCTTCGTGACCTGCAAGTGAAGGCGAGACACCTGTCCTTTCTGGGCTGTCTGCCCCGTGCTATAATACCCGGCACCCTCATTGGAATAGTCTGTCTGTGGGACTGTGTCTATCCATCTTTGCATTTTCAAGGCCGTGAAATGGGTCCTCAGTAAACACAGAGTAGCCGAGTGAAGAGGGCTAACTGGTTGTATGACCAAACCGGAAGAGAAAGGCAGATTGAGTTTCCCAAGAAAAGCTTGGGACGCTGGACAGATAGCGTCACTGGGTCTATGTTCTGGGTGCCTGCTTGTGTTCTGTAAGCCTAGTATTTTCATTTCTCAGGTTTTTTGCAAATTGGAAAAGGACTAAGGTGCTGCTACTTTTTAAATGATTAATTTGTTCAGATTATCATATAATGTCCCTCCAATTTAGACGTTATTAACTTCCCAGAGCAGTTAATAACTACTCTTTATTAACTCCCTGTATATGCACAAAAACCTCAGATTAACCAGTGTCAGATAAAAGCAATGGAGAAAATACATTGCAGAAGAGAAATTCTGAGAAGCACTTTGCAGATCGTGGGAGAAGTGCTTTGCAGATCGTGGTTGCGGCTACAATATAAACAAGTTGTACAGCCCTTACTGGCAGAGGAACCATTTATTGGCTCTGTTTAAAATACAATTATCAAAAAAGGCAAAATTAGGACTCTCACAGAGATATAAAATAAATACACATTAAAGATTTTCCTTAACTCGTGGATCAATGAGGGACCACAGATGTTATAACTGATTTAAAAGAGAGTCCAGAGGGGCGCCTGGGTGGCGCAGTCGGTTAAGCGTCCGACTTCAGCCAGGTCACGATCTCGCGGTCCGGGAGTTCGAGCCCCGCGTCGGGCTCTGGGCTGATGGCTCAGAGCCTGGAGCCTGTTTCCGATTCTGTGTCTCCCTCTCTCTCTGCCCCTCCCCCGTTCATGCTCTGTCTCTCTCTGTCCCAAAAATAAATAAACGTTGAAAAAAAAAATTTTTAAAAATAAAAAAATAAAAAAATAAAAAATAAAAGAGAGTCCAGAGAAGAGATACTGTAGGAATGGCCAACACTGAAATGAATAAGAAAATGAAAGCTAAAATGAAGCCATAGTTATGGTGATAAATGTCGACTCGGTTGCAGAATGGCTGAGTCAGAAGGGGCATGTCCCGTGCGATGGCTGGTTTCAGCAACATGGCCTCTCCATGTGAGATTATACTTGAACGTACCAGAAGCTCTTTGGAAAATTGATTTTACTCCCTGGGTCGTGTTGTAAAATTTGGGGGCAGGGGGAAGAATGGCTCACAAGGGCCAAAATAGCTACGGGAAAACCCTTATTTCCTCATAAACCAAGAGATAAAATGGGGAGGGGGTGGGGGAAGAGCCCTCCCTATTCAACTGAAGGAAATACAAAAACGTGAGACGTGGAGGTAGATTCAAGAGGTGAGAGATTCCAGACATCGGCGACAGCGAAGTAGGTGCCCGGTGGGACTGGGGCAGGAGTAGAGGAGAGTCATTCAGCATCAAGCCACGTATGGGGTAGTGGAGCAAATGGCATCGAGCTGGTGAGCAGCATGATGGAGGAATGATCACATCCGTGGAAGGAAGGCGGAGAGCACTGACGAGTCGCAGAAATTGTAGGAGATGATCTCCATTTGGGGACAAATTTGAGCTCTTGCCATTTTGGGTTGGCAAGGTATTGATCAGGTGGATTGAGAAACGAGCTGTTATAATAATACTGAAAAGAGTGTAGCGTTGCCAGATCTGGAGAGAGGGGGAAGGCAAAAAAAAAAAAAAAAAAAAAACAGGGACCAGGATCATTAGTTCAATTTTATGTTCAGACGAACAACATTGTTTTTTGTACAAGTAGGTCCCATGCGGTGTTTGGAGCATGCTCCTACTAGGACATTTTTTTCTGTTTATCCGAAATTCACATTTAACTGAACATTCGGTATTTTATCTGGCAATCCTAACTGGTAGGACACTTTTGGAGACTAGCTGTACAAATTGTTAGGTCTTTCGCCACGTCGACTGCCTGATCCATATTCCACGTGTGGCATGCGGCCTGCCGACTGAGTTATCTTATCTACCCTTATCCAAGGTCATGCTCCCTCTCCTTACAACCACCTGATTAGCATGGGCCGTGGATTTGGCCTCTGAAGTATTCTCAAATCCACACCATTGTCTTCATCTCTACTGTCTGAGCTCCAGGTCAGTCTCTCATCCTCCCTGGCCTAGAGGTTTGCCGACTTCCTACATTACTCCTCCAGTTTTCACCTTCTCCAGTTCCTCCTACATGTTGTCAACAAGTTGGCTTTCTGGATCACATTTCCCCCTGCTTACTTCCAGTAGGAGATGATTCAAACCCCTGAGCATGGCCCTCCACAATCTGATCTTGTTCTACTTCTCTGGTCATGACTGCCACACTCTCACTGCCCCACCTTCCTCCTGTCCTAGACCCAACAGTTGTTCACACCCCCGAGTCTTACAGATGCTGTCCGCGGTGCCTTCTTCTCCTCCGTCATACTACCAGCTCCTGCTTCAAAAGCCTATTTCAATATTACCTTCCCTCTAAAACCTCCCTGCGATGCCAAGCTTTCCTCTCCCAATCCATTCAACCTTCTGTTCCCTGTGCCTCCATTATACCATTATATTGTGAAAGCACGCGTCAGCTTCTATTGTCGGTGATCGTACATTTCTGTCTTGCTCACTAGACTGTGAGCTTCTCAAGGACAAGGATCATGTGTTAATATACAGAACCTAGCATAGTGCGTGATGCAGAGTAGCAGGATAAGAAGTGGGGATCTGCAACTCTTATATCTATCTCCATTGGTGAAGGAGATTGTTGTGGATCGCTTGAAGATGATGCTGCAGCAACTGGAGGTACCAGGAAGCTAGCTGGTTAGAGATGGAATACATACAGGTGCCTATTTTTCTGGTTCACTGGATTGCACACAAGTGATCGTGCTCCCACACATTTTAGCATGGGCGTATGCATGTTTATCGAGCATTAAGCATATAGGTGCAGATGTCTAGTACAGAACGAAGACAGCGGGGAATGACTACTCCTGCCACTGGAAGTTACTCGAGGAGCCTTCATCACAGACTCGAGGATACTTCAAGTCTAGGAAGTTCGGAGTCAGGGAAAGAGCCTGACTCGCTGTCTTTTTATATCCCTTCCGAATGTGTAAAGCACCGGTGAAACTTATCATTGTGACAAGATACACCTGATCACCTTCAGCATCGCCTACGTTTCAACTCTTCCCAAGTACTTCTGAATACACCCAACTTGTACACTTGTGAACAGTTTCCCTTGTAGAGTTCATCATCTGGCCACGTCCTACGTATGAACCCTCGGCTCAGCCCCCCGCGATATCGGAGAAGTCAAGAAAAGAGAAACCCCTTGCAAGCATTGCAGTCTTAGGGGCTTTTGCTTATTTTATTTCTTCCACAGGGACTGTAACTCCTGAATTTCTCATAGTAGAATTAAAAATTGTGTGTCATGAGGTTACAGGTGAAAGGAAGAGAGATTATGCAGCTTTTTGAAATGTAGTCCCAGGATCCCCCGCACGAGAACCCTTTGGTACGCTTGTGCAAAAAGCAGATTTCCGAGCCCGATCTTCAATTTACCCAAACAGAGTTTTGTTGGAGTGGATCCAGAAAACTGTATTTTAAGTCAGCTCTGTAGCGTATTATTTACTACACAGACTGAGAGCTGCTGGACCAGATGCACACAGCAGAGAAGACTCCACTCACAGGCAGCGGGGCGCTCCCCTGTAGAGGAGACGGGTGACCAAAGACCCCTTTCAAAGCGCTGAGCTCTTTCAGACCATCACGACTGCCACATTCTGGGTCATTGCTGTCACGGCTCTGGAGCTGTCCAAACTATCACCTCGGCGCTGCTCAGAGCTGCCGCTGGCCGGCCACCGGGTGAATCGTTTGAGCTGGTGAGCTCAGCCAGGTAACTCGGTGTGCCGAGGTAAGGCGAGAGATTTCCAGGAGGACAAGACTCTCGAGTAATACCTGGGCCACTGGCCAAGGAAGCAAAGGGTGTATTTCTGAATAGGCGATAAAGCGCACGATGACGTTCCGGGAGGCTTTTGGACACTTTGCTGGAGACCAACCAAATAAAACTCAAATTTTATACCTGAGTACAGTAGTATCCCTTTAGCCATGGTTTTGCTTTCCATGATAGCAGTTACCACAGCCCGCAGTGGGTCTAGAAGCAGATGATCCTCATTCTGATGTGTGGTCAGGAGGTCGATGGTAGCCTAACGCGACGTCACAATGCCTGCACCATCCGCCTCACTTCACCTCATCACTTGGGCATTTTATCAGCTCAATCGTCACAAGAAGTACGGTACGACAAATTATTTTGAGACAGAGAGAGAACACATTCACATGGCTTTTATTATAATGTATTTTTTACGATTGTTCTATTAGTGATTTCTCACCCTGCTTAATTTGCAAATTGCACTTTATTCTAATTATGTGTGTATCAGAAGACCATCGAATAGATGGGATTTGGTACCATCCATGGTTTCAGGCATCCATTGGGGGTTTTGGAACATATTCCCCTGCAGATAAGGGGAGGCCTCTGTATTCAGTTTTAAAGTCCTCTTCTCGTTGCTACAACATAAAGAAACACTTACCACCCACCCTTGTATTTCAAATTTAGAAATTTGGTACATGATGTAAAGAAATGTGATGTGTGGCACTAAATCAGTGCCTTCTCTTTTGAGCTTTAGGCTAAAAGTTGTATCTATAGCTTTTGTCGTTGTTTATGTGAATCGAAAATAGAAAAAAAGGACGACAAGATCATGCTTCTTCGGTCTCTTCCTGCTTTTCCTAAACCTCCCTGCCTCTCCTCGTTCCCCGCTGGCTCCAGCTGCCGGCATGAGCAAGGAACCCTGGTCCCTCCACTCTGTTGTGAGCCATTCTCTTTCTTCCCACTTCATTCCCGAGGGATAACTTTCATTTACCCTAAAATATTTCTCAGCCACAGCGCTGGAGCTCTCAGCGTTTTACATACTTCTAATCCTAACAGGCTAAAACTTTCCCTTTCCTTTGTGAGTAAACAAACAGCTGAACCCCTGATAGTGGCAAAGTATCCCAGGTCTGGGAGAGGCTTAGCTGTCGTAGGATTTGGGTAGGGCTGCGTAACTATAGCAGCGGCTCCTATGGGTGTGATGCTATTTCTTTTAATACTTTCAACATGGGTGCTGTTATGACCATTTTGACAATATATTCAGGCTTAGAAAGGTTAACTGACCTACCTGAGGCTACCTACATACCTAGAGAGTGGTGAACTCAGGGTTTGATTTCCAGGTCTGTATGGTTCCAGCATCTATGTTCTCTGTATCGGCCAGGACATTTGGTAGGAATGACTGGCCAGCAGTGTCTGTAAATTTGTACATAGTAAATTTGTCATAGCTAATCTTCTTTGGTCTTTAGTGGCCTGGGTACAACTGAATCAGGGCAGACTTTAGGTTTAGGTTTAGTGTGTATGGAAGAAACAGAAGCATCCAGGGTGCAAGGGGAACAGTGAGAAATCCAGACAGGGTCTAAGACAAAGGAAGTAGCAGAGGAACTAACAGGCAAGTGCTGTATACGAGCAGAATCAAAGATTTATGGTGTGGCCATGAATAATTTCAGCTGGTTTAGTATAAATCTACCTTAGAGTCATTTGCTAATATCTGTGAAAACTAAAAAACTGATTTTTTTTTGGCATTGATTTTCAATCTTACCTCCAAGGAACTAATATATATAATTCAGTGGTTTTTCAAAGAACGACAACAAAACTCAGTAGAATTTTTGTCTTTATTCTAATTCTGGCCAGCTCGATGACCTCGGACAAGTCTGCACCTCAGTCCCTTACTCTGAAAGATGCTGGAGATGTTGATGACGCACGGTCTTCCAAACTTTATAGGGCTATTAAGACCTAGGAAACCAGAGCTCCTATATAAATATCTAGTGATATTATTTCGTAGTCATTTGCAGTAGTATTCTCAATCTTTGAATATTTTATTTCTTCTGGAAAAGTTATGTTTAATAAATGCTTTCTGGTAGTCAAGAATTTCATACCATGTGCCCAGCTTTCCCAATGGGTTAGGAGATTCCCATTTCTCTTATTTTTCTGTTAGCTATCTTGACTTCAAATCCTATTTGGTAAGAGCACGGGGGTCCCCAAGACCCACCTCTAGTAACTCAGTAGGAACGCTCACACACACTCACAGGACTCCACATGGGATTATAGCAGAAAGCACAAAGCAAAATCAACACAGGGAAGAGGTGCATGGGGTAAAGTCTAGAGGACATCAGGAACAAGCTTCCAACAATCCTCTCTCCCTGTGGAACCACACAGGCTGTGCGTAATCCCTCCAAAATCAAATGGTAACACCACGTGCGAAGTGTTATCTATCAGGAAAGCTTCCGTAGAGACTCACTGCCCAAGGTTCTCACCAAGGGCTGGTCACCTAGGCTCCCTCTGCCTAGCGTGTATCAAGAGCCCAGAGCCGCTATGTCAATTCGTTTCTGCTCGGTAAGCTTCAATTTTTTTTTTCCTAGTTACCTGTTTAAACAACGTGGATCTAAAAATAACTCGGGAAAATTTGGAAGCGTTATTTTCATGTTGATGACAGCATTTCTGAGCTGAGCGTTCTCTTTGAAGCGCTCTGAACTCAGTTAATTTACTCTGCTCCTATAAGAGCTCACAAGTTGTATGATGAAGTGAACTGAAAATAACAAAAATGAAACAAACATCTAAAATGAAGAATCTAGTTAACGTTTAGAGATAATATAGCAAAACATTATTTTGCCAACATTAATATAGCAAAAATATTTTTGTAAGCTTTTTTATATGGAAAGTTTCATTAAAATAGTTAAATCTAGGTCTATCCCTAAAGCCCAACATTTTTGCGTCCAAGAAGGTAATGAAAATAATGCTGACAGCTAATTATTCATTAGATAACGTGTTAAGCAGCTCTGATAAGAGATGCAATAAGAAGGTAGCTTGCTGGGGCGCCTGGGTGGCGCAGTCGGTTAAGCGTCCGACTTCAGCCAGGTCACGATCTCGCGGTCCGTGAGTTCGAGCCCCGCATCAGGCTCTGAGCTGATGGCTCGGAGCCTGGAGCCTGTTTCCGATTCTGTGTCTCCCTCTCTCTCTGCCCCTCCCCCGTTCATGCTCTGTCTCTCTCTGTCCCAAAAATAAATAAAAAGTTGAAAAAAAAATTAAAAAAAAAAAAAAAAAAAAAAAAAAAAAGAAGGTAGCTTGCAAAACAAAGATGTTGATTGTCTCTCACGTAACAGTTCCAAGCAGATGGATAAGGCTGCTTTGTCAAATCCCATCAGAGACTCAGGATGGCAGCCCTCCATTTGCATCAGGTGGTTCGCCATACACTTTTCCAAGTTCTGGCTCTCAGAGCCTGAAGGAAGGGGTTATGTGTTCAAGTCCAGAGCCTGAAGTTCCCTCTTAAGCAATGAAAATTGCTCCCATAAGTTCTGCTTGTGGCGTATTGGTGAGAGCTTGGTCACATGACCACATCTAGCCGCAAGTAGGCTGAGAAATGTCATTTAGCTACAAGCCTACGAGGAAGGGAAGCATAACTTCTGATGGACTGCCAGCCATATCCCCCATGGCTGGAAGAGCTTTCCATTACAGGTGTAACCTAGGATAGTTGGCACTTTATTTAGAGAATCGTAACTTTCCAAGTCACTGCAGAGCAAATCAAGACATTTTCTAGAATGATATTCAAGCTACCCCTTTAAAGCGGACTATAATAGGAATGCCTGGCTGGCTCAGTCCATAGAGCACGCGACTTTTGATCTCAGGGCTGTGAGTTCAAGCCCACATTGAGGGTAGAGCTCACTTTAAAAAAAAAGAAAAAAGAGTGCTATAATAGTCTGCACCATGAGAAATTTTAATATGGAAAACTCACGCTGGCACTTTACCTAAATGCTTTCAGTGTATTTTATTATTCTTGATAGTTTAACCCCAATTCAAGTTGATACATTACTTCTCTTGAGTTGGCTCTTTTGAGCAAGATGTAATATTTCCTGCCCCAAACCATTCCTTAGGCAAAGAGCTTTAGTCCTGTTGAATACCTTTTAACCTCTATATTATAATTATGATCTCAAGGTTCAATTGTACTTCCTTAATGTAAATCTAGGGAAATTGAAAAATGGCCCACCTCATTTCCAGCTTTACATTTATGCCACATGTGTTATCTTACTTATGGATATAACATAGTATCCAACTCCTTGAGGGTATTACATTTATAATTGACTTGCTTATATTTTCATTCTTGACACACAAATAGTAGTATTTGATTTGTTAAGTTTAAAATCGCATTATAAAACTGTTCACAAGATTCTTTTGTTGTTTTATTATATTATCTCCTGTGATATCTGCAGCTTTATTTTAAAGTTGGTGTGAGTGAAAAGGGGTAGATGCCAGATACCGATGACCAGTAATAAGGGTTCATACGCTTCGTTGGTTGGGAATACATAAAAACCGGGTCACTGAGGGGCACCTGAGTGGCTCAGTCAGTTAAGCGCCTGACTCTTGATTTCAGCTCAGGTCCCGATCTCGCGGTTCATGAGTTCAAGCCTTGCATCTGTGCGCCATGATAAAAAAAATTCATTTTGAGTTATCTCTTGGTGGCGGAGGCAGCTTTGTACTGAGTTCTCCTCATTCTCTCCCACAGTCCCTGGTACAATCAGGAGCAACCATTTTCTAGACGCCAGATTCGACTTAGGCACGGAGCATGGGGTCAGAGGACAGGATGCAATTAACCAATTCATATGGATCGAACCTATGACCTAGGATTTACATGGGATACCGACCCAATGCTTTGACTTTACAGGGTGCTTTAAATATATATAGTTCTCTTCCCCCAAACTATTGCTAATCTATTATGTATTATCTTTTGTGGGTTCACAAAAGTCTAGAAAGATATGAAGAGACAAGCATGACTACATATGTTTTTCTTTATTTTTTCATTTTCTCCTTCCTCCCTTCCTCCATTGCCCCCTTCCACCCCCGCCTTCCTTTCTTCTTTATTATTCACAGAAAGAGAAACTAAAGAGACAGAGATGTTTAAGTAAAATGTTTAGAATTCAAATCTAATAGCTGCCAACCCAGCGTAATTGCTGCCATATAAGGATATAGATGGAGACTGGGGAAAGCGTGTGTGTGTGTGTGTGTGTGTGTGTGTGTGTGTGTGTGTGTTGGGTGAAGGGAGTAAAGCAGTTCACAAGTGTTTCCACTTCAAACTTTTCCCTGATTATCCAAAGCTTAGTATCTTAGAAGGCACCCTAGGAGCCATTGGGGTCAACTTCCCATCACCACATGGCATGACTCCTTGATGTGGCTTCCTCTTGATCATTTCACAGATGAGATGCTCATATCTCACAAGGCAGCACATCCTAGTTTAGACCGTTTGTGCTATCAGAACATATATAGGGTTGAAATCTGTCTTCCTATGATTTCCATCTCATATGGGAATACATAAACAAGTGTAATCTCTGCTTTGACAATCTCTAGTCTAGACATGAGATAACACCTATTATGACTTCACCCAATTTTCTCCCCTCCAACAATTTCTCCCTTCTATTTCCTGCAGCTTTGCCTATGTTTATACCGTATTTTACCTCTTATTATGTCCCTCTTAATGTGTACGGACTACTGAGAGCCAGACTCCAGCCCAGAGAACAGCGGGAAGTTACTTTCCCAGAGTCAAAAGCCATGTGTAAGTGGAGATTCAAAGCATCTCCAGGGGCAGATGCTGGTATCGTTATCCTGGCTCTGCCCTGAGATAAGTTACCTACCCTTTGTCTACCTCTGTTTTTCCATCTATAAACTGATGACGCTTAGGAATAAATGGATATAATACTTTTGAGTTTGGAACGGTGCCTGACACATAAGTCTCTGCGCGAGCTGTCATTACATTCGTATTTTTGGCAGGTCATACGACCTTGTTAGTGCATTCGGAACTTTCAGTTAACTAAAGACCGTGGCCATTTATGTACAAACCACTAAAAATCAATGTCTCTTCTCTCTTCTATTATGTGTGTGTGCGTACAGTCTGTATGTGTGTGTGTTTGGACCTAAATGAAGGACTCTATCTCTGTTAAAATTAACCTGATTTACTTTGGTATCTTTTCCAGATTATTAAGTGTTTTCCATCTTGATAGTGTCATCGCATAACAAGTCTTCCTTCCCATCTTTTTGTTGCTGTTGTTGTTCTCTGGGGGTTTGATAGGCATGGCTGCTGTGATTTCAACCTTCTTATTGAAAAAAAGAAGCCAAGTAAGACGAGAACAATTGCATCATCATCCAGCCTACACTTATTTATCTAGTCCATGATAGAATAAGCTGTTTGATTTCATGTTTGTCTGAAAACAAGGTGTCCACCTCGTAAGGCTCCTGTGTTGACTTACCACTGGGTATTCTTATATTAACACAAGGAAAGGAGATTGGCTTGGCATGACTTATTTATAAAGCACATTTTTGGTTTGCTCCTTCCTCAATTCTCTCAGTTATTAATAAATCACATTAAATACCTGTGGCATTGGGCGTAATACACACAGCTACCACCGTAATTTGGCTCATGGACTTGGCCAGAACACATAATTTCACTAGTTGAGGGCCCAATGGAAGTGCGTATTTCTGGTTTAGCAGACACTAATTATTATCAATCCAACCATGGATTGTGCTTTGCAGTTCTAACCTGTGAAAATAGTCTCTTTTTTGCCTCAGAAGTCTTCCAGTGCTTCACGGAAAATAATTTATCTCTGTTCATAAATAAATGACCCTCAACCAAGAAGAGATAACCAAGTAGAAAAACATGTCCAGGGACTCCTCGGTATTTTGGGGGGGAATGGTCCAGGAAGTAAGCCACAGAACGGGTAAAAGTCAGATTTCCTCTCTCCCCACCCAGCATTTTCTCCCCAGAGCAAGCCCACGTTGCATTGCCCCTCTTGTCTCTCTCAGGACCACCTTACCAGGTGCAATTTCGAGGAGAGCCTTCGCATAGGCTGGTTCACATGAGGCTTCGAACTAACTCACCTGTGACTCTTTCGAGGCTCGAGGCTCGTCTGTCACTAATTTGCAGTAATTGTTTTCACATTGTCGATCTCTCAAAACATAAAAAGGTATTTGCTAATAAGAAAGGGGCTGTGATTTCATTAAGGGTGTGTTACATTTCAAGGGGGAATACAATATTTTATGAAAAACAAAAGGAACCTTGTCATATTCTATTAAAGCAATCTTCCAACCTCCACTGAAATTGCCTGAGGACTTCCACGGCTCCTAATTATACACAGTCTACCTTGGATTTTCACGTAATTTAAATGAATGGGTCTTGTACTGAAGGTCTCACTTTTAAATTACTCAATGTCTCTTGTTTAAATGTCTCTTATTTAAAATCAAACTCAGTATTTTGACCTCCTTCCTCAAAGAGTCATCTAAGAGACTAGAAGATTCTGGAAAAAGAAAACCTATTTCTCAGAAAGTTATCCAATTACTCATTATTTTTTTTAGACTTGACTGGTTCCCATTTCTTTACTCAAATGTGGAGGAGAGTTTGCCATAGCAAGAGAGGAATGTATGGGTAGGTTGAAGGAAAGGGTTTTATTTCCCTAAACATTTCCCTGCAAGATGGGAAAATGTTTATTGCTGCTACCTTAAAATCTGATCCATAGGGCCGGCCTGTTGCTGTCCGCATAAAAGGGAATTAAACTGCCAGAGTGTAAATGCAGCTTGAGTTGCCTCCTTTTCTGACGTTACAACTAAACTTATATGTGCTTTTGGGATCTGAATTTAGTTTTTTGTTTTGTTTTGTTTTGTTTTTTAAATTTTTTTTTCAACGTTTATTTATTTTTGGGACAGAGAGAGACAGAGCATGAATGGGCGAGGGGCAGAGAGAGAGGGAGACACAGAATCGGAAACAGGCTCCAGGCTCTGAGCCATCAGCCCAGAGCCCGACGCGGGGCTCGAACTCACGGACCGCGAGATCGTGACCTGACTGAAGTCGGACGCTTAACCGACTGTGCCACCCAGGCGCCCCTGAATTTAGTTTTGACGAAAATGCGGCTCTCCATTTCAATAAGGGATAAAAGGAGATCACCTTTTCATGTCTCTTTTTCAAACTATTTGTCCTTCGAATGTCTATTTGAAGGAACTAAGGTATAGATGTGAGGAGAAAAAAAAAAAACAAACAAACTCAGTGGGAAGTTTTGAGTCTTTGGGTTTGAGGTGGGTTTTGAATGTTTGGAAACTGTTTTCAGGGCTCGGTTGCAGCCGGCTGGGCCGGGCCGGGCCGTTAGCACAGAGCAGGAGTACGAGAGGTAGGGAGTGTTCGTCACTTCCTGGCCATACCTAAAGCTGGCTCAAAAGAAAAAAAAAAAAAAAGAGAGAGAATGAAAGAAAATCAAGCTCTTGGTCAACTTAAAACATATCCTGTTTCATGTCATACGTCATCGTAGGTTCTATTGTGCAAACCTTACACCAACCATGTTCGATTACTGACACGATCATTCTCCTTGAAATGTACAGATTGGGTGAACACAAATTGTTGTCTAAAGTGTTACGTATGGGCAAGGGCCAGTGGTAAATGATAAGAGTATTAATGACAAACGTAATAATAAAATACAATAATAGTAGCTGGTATTTATTGAGGACTCACTCTGCCTGACAAGAGTAAGTTTTTTTGTTTGTTTTTTTTTATGTGTGTACCGACTAGTTCTTACAACGACCCTGTACAGTAGGTACCATTACCATCCACACATTTCAGGCAAGGAAACTGAGGTACAGGCAGGTGAGGAAATTAATCAAGTTGCCCTAGCTTCAGACCAATGCCACTTCTTCCATAGTTTGCTTACTCTGGAGCCGGAGCTCAGATTTTTGGAAGCAATTGTGGCCAGTAACTCCTAGGAAAGGCATCAGCACCGCCCTCGAAATTTTATAACAAATAAAATGGTGTCAACAAATTCGAGACGGGAGTCCTGTTCTGCTGTGTTGTGTTGCTGGTGCCATAGCAGTTGCCAATGACCGTGATTAACAGCAATGTTTAGTGGCGGCGAGTGAGAAGTCGTTTTGCCATTGTCTGCGAAGAACTGAGACGAGAGGGAAAACTCCTAGGGTGGAGCTCTGAGAAATGAAAAGGACTTGGGGTTTGGTCACTCTTCGGTTCATTCAACAAATATTCATGGAACATTTACCATGTGCCTAGCACCTCATTCTCAACTGTGGGGACAGCGTAGTGAACCCAACAGATAAAGCTTTGCCTGTCATGGAGGTGACACAGCCTCTTCTGCAAAGTGACTTTTCACTCACGCCGTTTAGATTTTCAGTTGTCCACAATTCTCTGCTTTCGAGGATCCTCCTTCTGTGTATCAGCTACTTGTCTGGAACCTTCTCCCTACACACACGTTTATTTTCAGAGGCACAGGAGGGGATTAGATATACCTAGTCCAGAAGATCCAGGGAAGGAAAAGCTCCTGCAAGTTATTTAAAATCAGCACAAAGATACACAAGCATGACTCCCATAGTCCTGGGCTCTGGCCCAAGAACGTGCTGATCATGTCCACAACTACAAAACTGCATAAAGACTCACATTAAAACAGTAATAACAGAGAAATGAAAAAAAAAAAAAAGTCATGGAGACAGAGCAGAAAGGGTTCTTGAATTAAATTACTTTTATCTGGGCTCATTCACTTAAGGATGCCATCAACTCACTATTTCATCAGCTTGGGACCTTAGAAATGTATTTCAAGATTAATTATAAAATGAATTCTTTAAAATGGAAAAATACACGACTTTCCTGCTACTCTTTAACAACAGATACTGGTTAATGAAGTCTTGAAGCAGTTTAGTGGTTTGACTGCCACCTACTGTTCGTTTTTTGACACAACTCTTACATGTAGCTTGGCAGGAGGTAAGAAAAACGCCTTAGGCAAACGATTTTTTTTTTTAAAGTATTTAATGTATGTGCTATAACATACTTATTTTAAAAATTTAAGAGATTGGAAAAAATGTGATTGATTTTATTTCAAATTACTGTAATTGTCTTAGTAGTTTATGACAGTTACATCGGTTAACAATGCAAATTCTGTGGCATTCTAAAAACGTGTGCGTGTGTGTGTGTGTGTGTGTGTGTGTGTGTGTGTGTGTGTACATCTATACAGGACATTTCATTTAGTTCGAATAAAGCTTTATACTTGCAATTTATAAAAATATGCCACAAACATGGATTCATCAACCTGAAAATACCATCTTATGAAGCTGGCATCTGATCTTTAAAACAGAAAAGAGATCTCTATCATTATACTTTTATGCTTACATGGCTTGCGCAGACTTCAAAAATATAAGCACTTCTTCTGCCTAAGTAAGGAGATCAAGTACCGTGTCTCTCCAGTTATTTCAGAATGACCCAGGCTTTTGAGAGAAATCTGTTCACTTAACACTGCCTTCCTGAGATTCTGTTAACTGCTTAGGGCTCAGAAGGCAGGATGGGTCAGTGCATTTTTCTCTCTCATATCTTAATTACTCATTTTAGAGTAATAACCCATTTTCTGGTTATGACAATGCTGTTTACTGTCTAAATAGAGAAGCTTGGTGGAAACTTTATAAACAGATCATCTTCAGACATGGTCCATGTGAGTCATTTTATTTTTAAAACGGTACCTTTTCAAGCCTTTGTACTAAATGACACACGTAAAGAAAGATTGCAAACTGATTCTGTGTTTTCTTGATATATTATATATACGCATATGCTTTTGTGTTTTCGAGTGTGTTTGTAGATTATCTCACTCACACTGAAATCTAGTTATATTTATTCTGTTTTTCAGAGCGTCAGGGAAAAATCACCCAGAATATTTTGGCCCTATTAACATGGAGTTCCTGCTAAAGCCATGTTGCAGTGTTCAATATAAAATGGTATCAACAAATTCTAACATTCTACAGCTCTGTTCGGCTACAGTTTCTTTTCTCTGGCAGGGAAAGGTGTGGAGTGTGGTAGTTTCATTTGTTAAGATGGGATTTGGCGAAAGACAATATAAACATTCCGTTGTATTTTTTGCCATAATAGTATTTTTTTTCTGATGTATGAAATAGCCATCTTAGATTCAAAAATCACTCTGAGGTCTGCGATTGGGCCTCTCTATAGAGAGTTTTGCAGATAAATGCACATTGTTTGAAAATGTGTCCTTAATGGTGCCAATGATCTCAATACAAAACAAAAGCTTTTCCTATGGCTTTATTTACAGTGACACTGATGGAATTTATCAAGAGGCTATAAGATGATATTAAGCAACACGAGCAAATTTGATCAAATGGTGGTTTTTATAGCTTTTCCCCCGAAGTGGTTCCACCCAGTAACGAGAACCCTAATCTAAAGCCGAAGAAAAATAGTTTTACCGAAAATATTGGCCAGGAAGCCGAAACAAATACAATTAAGCTGACCTTTTAATAAATGTCTGTTCATTGATTTAAATTCACTTTTTTTTTTTTTTTTCTTTTTCGGAGCAATGCTGACGAGTGCTGTTAGCATACGAGCATGTATAATAACTCGGACACAACCATTTTCATTTCTTTTGTGTGTCATTACTGAAAGATTGAAGCAAGCTTCCCCTAAGTGTAGTGATGCAAAAATAATAGTATCCCAGTCTGGCTGCGCGAGAGCCGAGGCAAACAAGGGCTTCGGAGTAAAGTGCCTTCTAGGTAGCTGACATGACGCATCTAGTCAGACGTAAATAATGACAGACGGAAACTATCATGAGGTCTGTGAAGCATCAACATACTGCTATCATTTTCTCTCTAACCTTGCCTTGCTAGCAGCTCTCAGCCTTACAGGCTGAGAGATCATTTAAAAAGCAAATCCTAATGACTCTGCCCACTGTAACAACAGTCAGCCAGATTGGCATCAGTTTAGCTCCGTTTAGAGACTCAAGATAGCGGCCATTGTTGACTTGTGACACCCTACACTCCAGTTGTTCTCCACAAACCAACCCCCGCCCTCAACGCTACCCCTTCCCCATGGCTATTTCCATGCCTTGCAAAAAAGATTCCCCTCTCTGGTAGGAAAACGGTTCATCTCAATTATGTGCTTGGCACTGTGTGCCTAATTTCTCAGGCTGCATCTATTTTTCTGGACCAGCTCGTTTGGTACAAAGTGCCTTGAGCACCCCCTCCCTTTTTTTCATGGGGCACACATTATTTTGTGTGTATTATGTATGCACAGGGTAACAGTGGGTAAATAACATCCCAGCGTCCCTGTAGCTTAAGACTAACATGGTTATGGTTCAGATAAACACGTCTGTACATGGCTGCCATAATCAATGTGGAATGGCAGAACAATTTTGCAGATGTCGTCCCAGGAAGATAAAAAAAAAAAAAAAAAAAAAAAAGCTGTCTTGTCCAGATTCAATAGAATCTATTCACCAAGAAATCTGCGATAAAGCAGTCGCACGTTTTATTTGTTAAGACAGCGATGACTTTGCAAGCCGGTGAGAACTGAGGCTGATGTACAATAGGATAATAGCATTATCACTTTGCAAATCAGCATGTGGCTTTGCTTGGGTGCTGGAAGAAGGGCACGGGGTTCTGAGAGCTCTAGCTAGCAACCTGGAAAGGCGAGATCAGACCGCCTGGCTGTGAGTGCAAATGTAGGAGGATAAATTGCCATGAATCTTCTTCTGCTTGGTTAAAAACACATGGCATTATTTGTTCTTTTACTGTTTTAGAAGAGGCCAGGAGATGAACGCATGAACCTGAGTATGTGTGCGAGTGTGTGTGTCGGGGGTGGGGGGGGGGGAGGGAGTGCTCAAAGCAGGAAAGAACGGGGACTCTCACAATAGCCCATCTTAATGGAGAGCTATTGATCTCATTTCCTAACACTTTAATCTCCAACTAAACGTCTTACTTACCTCGTGTAAAAGAGATGCCAAGTCGAAATAAATAATAAACACACAATATTTTAAGGACTTTTGAATTTTGCATGGTAATAAATATTAATGCAGCTTGTGACTCCCAAAGAAAATAGAAGGCACTTAATTCTGTTGTTGATATCAGGTACTGTGCAGGTTGATTTCCCGAGGCGAAAGTGAAAAATGCACTATTTGGACTTAAATCTAGATTTAATAAATAACTAATTTAGGATCTTGTTCTATATGCAAGGATATAATCACAAGGCATTCGTTTTTAAAAGGTTTCATTTATTCTTGTGAGCTTAATTATTGCAAGGAAACTGTGAGCAATTTGTTTTTTACCAGTGTCTGATTTCTGAGAATGGTTATTAAATATTAAATGGATGCATAATTCAGGCAATTAAGAAAGTAATCACACAAAGTAATGTAATGGAAGTTAATTATTACTGCATAAGCAAATAGTTCATTAATGCTAGTAGTTGCTATGGCTGCATTCTTAACACATGCAGAACTGAAGCATGAATCCTCTGTGTATTCAAGGAGCCGGCAGGAAGTGCTATGCCTCGGAGAGAGCGCCACTAATGAAAACCAGAAGCAAATAAGGCCATATTGACCCCTGACTTGTCTAAATAAGGTGGGATCATCATTACTTAAGAGAGTTTTATCGAAACCACGACTACCCTAGCTGCTTACGTTTTTTTTTTGGTTTTTTAGGTTGGTAACACAAAGCGTGACTTAAACCGAGGAGAAACCAAAAGGAATTCAACTTGTGAAAACAAAAATCACCCATCGTACGTTCCCCGGTGTCATCCGCGTTGTTGTTTTAAACCGATTCTCGTTACACAGCCAAAGTCATCATTTCGTAACTTAAAAAGACCCCATAGGTGATTTCTCTTTTCCTAAAATCATTACAGCTGGTTACAGACCTTATTTGGTCCTGCCGCTCAACCGGCCCCCCCCCCCCCCCCGGTTTGAAAATTCTGACCTTTCTTCGCTAACACTATCTCCCTAAAGCAGCACACTTTATAAAGGCTATTTTATATTAATTCAACACATATGGGATCCGGCGCTCTCCAGACCTTGTGCTGCTGGGACGCACCAAGGTGGCCGGGGCAGGCCAGGCCAGGCAGACAGGGAGGAGGGTAAACAATGGTGAGGATTCCGCCCGAGCCCCCGGGACCCAGCCAGACCTGCCTCCAGTGGAGACCCAGCTCCGTGTGGGTTTACTTTGTGACTACCCGGAACTCTCAGGGCTCACTGCCTTCCTGCAGTGGTGACGCTGCCTGCCCCATCTCATCACAGAATTGCACATAGAGAAAGGCAATTCTGTTAGGCCAGATGCTGTCCTGCCATTCCGATTTAGGCGTGAACTCACCATTATAATCCTTAGAGCATCTGCTTGCCTACATGCCGCTGCTGAGCTCTCCCCACCACCTCTCAGGCTGGGGCTGCGTCAGGTAGGCACGATGGAAGTCGAGAGACGTTGGTCGTGTCAAGGGGGTACTCTGGCCACTCACGTCCCCAGCACTTGGCTTGCCACTGAGGGAAATAGAAAAGATGTACAAGGCAGACCCCATCTCTGTTCGAGAAAAGCAGCGTGTAGTCTCACTGGAACAGTGGTTCTTTTCACCTTTTGGGGGATCATAGAGCTCCTGGACATTTACACTAACCTTTGCATTCAATTTCAAAGGGTGCATGGTCTTCCTAATCCTACCCGCGGATCTCAGACTTAAGACCCTCTGCTTTAGAGGAGACCGGCGTCTTCGAACAGACAGGGAACATTTAGGACATAATCTGTTTGGCTTTCTGGCATATAGATTATAAGTATAGAAGAGGGGTTGGTGGGGTCTGAGGTCGTTTGGGGAAGGCTTTACGGAGCAAATGAGCCCAGGGCTTGACATTGAATAATGGCTGGTATTTTGAAGCAGAGAGGCAGAAGACTTTGTGTAGAACAGCATGGGCAAAGGAAGAAAGGTAAAACTTCATTTTTTCATGAGCACATCCATTCATCTAAAAAATATCAAACACCGGGGCACCTGGGTGGCTCCGTCGGTTGAGCGTCCGACTTCCGCTCAGGTCACGATCTCACGGTTTGTGAGTTCGAGCCCCGCGTCGGGCTCTGGGCTGCCAGCTCGGAGCCTGGAGCCTGCTTCGGACTCTGTGTCTCCCCCTCTCTCTAACCCTCCTCTTCTCACGCTCTGTGTCTCTCTGTCTCTCAATAATAAATAAACAAACGTTAAAAACATTTTTTTAAATATCAAACACCTACCGAATTAGATGATCAGGGTAAATAAAGATAATACACGTTTCCCTGATCTTAGAGAACTTACAGTCTAGAAGAAAGAATATAGCCAGCAAGTAAATAACTACATTACAAGGGAAGTGTAATGGTTCTGAGCAAAATCCAAAGAACTATAGGAGAAGGGTGAATTCAGCTAAAGGGTATGAAAACGCTTAATGTGAGAGGTACATTTCAGCAGGGAAATAGCAAGGAGACTGCAAAATTTTAAAAAGTTAAAAAACAAACAAACGTGGGCAGATGTAAGGTACTGTTAAGATCTCGCCTTTGGTTTGGATGTCCTACCTCAAAAAGAGAGAATTAATCTAGGCAAAGGCTGGGAGGTGGGGAAGTGCGTGATATGATTGGAAAATATGTTCAGCTTGAATAAAGCACAGAGTATGAGCAGAGAAAGCTTTAAAGGAGGAATGGGGCCAGGTCATGGATGCTCTTACCAGGTGGGTAGGGGAGTTTGAGTAAATCATGGAGAATCCCCGGGGCGCCTGGGTGGCTCAGTCGGTTAAGCGTCTGACTCCTGATTTCGGTTCAGGTCATGCTCTCGTGGTTTGTGGGTTCGAGCCCCACATTGGGCTCTGTGCTGACAGTGTGGGAGCCTGTTTGGGATTCTCTCTCCCCTCTGTCCCTATGCCGCTCACACTCTCCCTGTCAAAATAAATAAGCTTAAAAATTTTTTGTTTTAAATATCATGGAGATGCACAATTTTTTTCTTGAGGTGGTCTTTTAGGAAGGTACAGCCAGGGACAGTGCTCAGGCTGGAGTGGCCCCGCCATAGGGAGACCTCACAGGCTGCTGCCACAGTGCTGGCGGGCTCCACTGAGGAATTGCAATTATGGGTAGTGAAGGGGGAACAATGAGGGTTTCTATCTCACACGCACCCGCTGGGGCAGAGATGAGCCAGGACTCAAGCCAGACTCACTTTCTGAAGGAGACACCATTTTTGCTCACCAGGAAGTCGGCATGTCATCAGGACAATGGACTTCTTTTTCTTTTTTTTTTTTTAGGATTAAAAAGAAATGTGTTTTTATTTATTTTGAGAGAGAGAGAGAGCAGGGGTGGGCAGAAAGAGAGGGAGAGAGAGAGGATTCCAAGCGGGCTCTGTGCCGTCGGCACAAAACCCGACGCAGGGTTCCATCCCACCAACCGTGAGATCGTGACCTGAGCCACAATCAAGAGTAAGACGCTTAACCGACAGAGCCACCCAGGTGCCCCAAGACAATGGACTTCTGTGTCCTCTCTGCCACTCTCTCTGAAGAAGCATCCTCAATGTGTTCCTTGCTATAGAAGGACAGGACATGCATACTGGTGGTACTATTTATTCCCCCATAACACGTGTAAGTATCTCCTTGCCTACAGCAGGGGTTGCCACACGAGACCTGGTGTATAGGTCTGGCTCATTTCCATAACTCTTTGGCCTTCAAACTAAACTGTTCGTCTGCCAAGGGCCAGGGGTTTCCTCGAGCCGGACTTGAAGCTGTCAGAGCGTGGGCTTTCTCCTCCTCTCTCTGATTGAGGAATGAGCTGGTCCCTCGGTTCTTTTTATTTATTTATTTTTATTTATTTAAAAAAAAAATTTTTTTTTCAACGTTTATTTATTTTTGGGACAGAGAGAGACAGAGCATGAACAGGGGAGGGGCAGAGAGAGGGAGACATAGAATCAGAAACAGGCTCCAGGCTCTGAGCCATCAGCCCAGAGCCCGACGCGGGGCTCGAACTCACGGAGCGCGAGATCGTGACCTGGCTGAAGTCGGACGCTTAACCGACTGCGCCACCCAGGCGCCTCCCCCTCGGTTCTTTTTAAATGGAATCTCCTACTTTACTCCATTTGAGCTCTATAAAAATAAGGAATACATCAGGAAAAGATTATTATTATTTCTACTTTGCAGATGAGACTCGGGGGAGATAAATGCCTAGCTTAAGACAACGCAGCTAACGAAAGACGACCCCAGGCTTAAAACTTTTCACCTCGAGTATTGATGTTCGAGACAACCCTGAGTGAATAGAGCGGGAACCTCCGTTTCCTCTACCGGGATCCATAGGATTTCTTCCAAGCTCCTCAGTCCAATTCTAGCACTGATAGGCTAACCTCAAATCAGTTTCAGGCAGAACATTGGAAGCTTTGAGCTTTGTCCTTGTTTTAGGGACTCCTGAATCTCCCATTCGGCATTCGGTGCATTCTCTATTCTTGCAGAGATCTCTGTCACTTCTGCAAAGTTCCTCTACTCAGAAACAATTCCGTCATCCCCTTCCAAGTCACTGATGACTTGAAATGTCAGAACTTAGGCCAGCAATACAAAGCGGGCACTTGGTTTGTTCGTCTGTGTATCCAGGCTCCATTGAAAGTCTCGAGGCCGGTGATCCGTTAAACTCACTCTGGAAGTTTCCAGAGAGTCCCAGAGGGCTTCCGAATTTTAGCTGCTTCTTCCCCACCGATGAGATGAAGCGTTATCCGGTTATAGAATTCTGCTCTCTTATCTGACATCGGTACGTCCGAGGCCACAAAACTCTCCTTTCACACCTGCCCAATTAGCTGCTGACCAGTTTCTTTCCCTTCACATCTGAAATGTTTAAACCCTGGAAAAGCAAGCAGCCACCCTCTGGGCTGAAGACATGTGCGTTGGACACAAAGCCGTTGTAAGGGACCTTTACAATGTCACGTTAGGGTTATGCTCAGTTTTCTTTGGGCAATTCTCAGTGTGATGGGGGTGGCAGGGGAGGGGCAGTGTGGAAAGAAAAACCCCCATCTCATGTGAACTCAGGGCTGGCCTGCACAGCTCTCATTAGACAGCGTCTAAGCTGCCAGAGAATGGCTCAGCTCTCACACCGGGGCTCTCATGTTAAACCCTCCGCATCACCACAGTGGGAGAAAAACACGCCTTATGGGGACTAATGACTAATTCCCTACATCATGTCTAATGTGTCCCAGGGTGCCAACTTCAACACACCTGCCTCCACTGCTGGTAAGGTAATGAGAGTGCTTGTGAGTTACTGGTCACTGACAACATTTATAATATTCTTCAACCTAACATCATCACGCAGGTCGCTATGCACGGTTCACCAGGAAGGGGCGAGCTCTGTCACCCTGGGAGCCCCAGGTTTATGGGCAGTTGGTTGGGGAAGTGGTTCAAAACCCTTTAAAAAATGAGGTGGATGCATTTGGAATGGTTCTAGGTGTCCCACGATACCCTGTTAAATTTTGTTACTAATTACATCATCAAGAGGTAATTATAGCACTCTGAGGCCAGAGATTTTAAAATCATAACCATCCAGGAAATTTCGCCCATAAAAATGGTATGCCTTGGCTTGGATAACAGGGATGGTTGAGGGAGACTCGGGGGTGGGGGGGGGTGGGGGGATGGGACAAGGAGCTTGGAAATCTAGTTTGCTTGAGTTCAGTTAGCATTTAAACCCACAGTTGTGCCCTTCGAGGCTGTGCTCTCTAGGGTTTGAGGGCCACTTGCATTAGGGACACACTGCCCAAGTTTAGAGATTTGAAAATTACCCAGTTCACTCAGGAAGGTGTCTAGCAGAATTATTTTCTTCTTTCTGAAATCAGCCTCCTTTTTTAGCAGGTTCTCAGAAAGCAGAGCTGACACTCCGTTTCGAGTGAGAAAGAAATGCAGACTTCCTGTGGGCAGCATTTCAAGATAATGTAGATATGTTTTGATATCAGGTAGTCAAAGACGAATACAGTGCAGTGAGACATAAGTGTGCCCGGACTCTCTTCAGAAGGGCTCTTTACGGGTGCCTGGGTGGCTCAGTTGGTTAAGCGTTGGACCCTTGGTTTCAGCTAGGTCATGATCTCACGCTTTCGTGAACTCGAGCCCCGCATCTCGCTCCATGCTGACACTGTGACACCTGCCTGGGATTCTCTGTCTCCCTCTCTTCCCACCCCTCTCCCATTTGTGCTGTCCCCGTCTCTCTCAAAGTAAATAAATAAACTTAAAAAAAAAAAAAAAAAGAGCTCTTTAGGCTTGGTCTTCTAGTACTCTCTCTCTCCTCCTTTGCGTTTCTGCCATAACCAGAATGAAGAGCTTACTGCTCCTTTCCTAAGACATGCTCCAATGGACTGGTTAGGAGTAGGGGGATGAGTCAGAATCCTTTGATTTGCTTTCTGGCTCCTCCAGGGCAAGGCAGTGTATTACTTAGGGTAACACTAGCTGCTATAACAAGTAAACCCCCAGTTGTCAGCGCTTTGATACAATGCAAGTTTATTTCTCATCCATGTAGCCATCCAGTGTTGGTGTTCCTGGGGAGCGGTCTTCCATATTGTGGTTTCAGGGGTAAGGCTCTTGCATCCTATGGTTCTCGCATCCTTTAGAACCTCAGTATCTTCTGCATCCAACCAACAGATAAGTATGGAACGTAGAGAAGGCACAGCCCGTAATGGACAGAGCAGGACACACATCTCTTCCACCGCTTTCTTTTGGTGAGGACTCGTCCCATGGTGCGTCAGGATGCAAGGAAAGCTGAGAAATGTAGTCTCTGGCTGGGAAACTTGACTTTCTGGAAGGAGGAGGCACAAACATTGGTGAAAAGTTGGCTCTTCTTGCCACACTTGGGCGTAATACTCCGTACCTCATTTCAGTTCCCTCATCCATAATGAAGACACAATAGCAGGATCTACTTCCTAGAAGTTGGTATATGGATTAAATTAGGTAACATTTCATAATGTTTGGCACACAGAAAGCACTTAATAAAAGTTAACTATTATTTCAACAATTGTTATTGTTGTTAACTTTTCCTTGAGTTTATTACCACCCAAGAGAGAGATCCATAATTAATACCTCACGTTATTCTAATTAAAATAGCTAGCCAAGCAATTTGTGATAAGGCTCATGTTTATTTTCTGAAAAAAGAGAATCTATCTGATGGGGTGTAAAACTAGCCGGTGTGACAGTCAGACAGTCCCTAAAGGATGTGAAGCCTGCCTATAAAATCGTGGCCCCTGCCCTCCTCCTGCTGTATGCTCTACACACAGACGGAGGGAAAAGTTCGAATTTCTCCAAGGGGATGACAGAACAGTTCATCATTTCATTGTCTACATGTTATTTTTTCAGTATTTATTTCCATACCATTTCCATTAGAAATTACAGGAAGCTTTTGTCTTCGAATCAATATCTATGTGCGCTTAAAAGACTCCAAAAGGGCATTTTCGGTCCTTTGTATGATTCAGCTCTGTTTCAATACAACTGTTTCATGAATAACAACGAATTCAGTAAGGTCAGGCTGTTTTGGTTGCTCAATTCCTCTCTTAGGGTGCAGAAAAATCCCGTGCTTACCAACAAGAATCCTGGGAAAGGAAAAATGAGTGAATGGAGATGATTTAGACACAGTTTTACACATGGGGGCGGGGGGGGGGGGCGTGCTGCAGATCTGATTCTCCAGAGGGCTGCTTACTTTTGTCCAATTCCACAAGCTAAACCCAGGCAGACCAAACCACACGAGATCTGACCCAACCCAACCCAACCCAGCTTGGTAAGAAAGCTAGAAGTCAGGACAGTATAGCAGAGTTTTTACCTCAGCAGGTGCTGTGCTAACAGCAAGGACTTAGGTTCTCTTCCTGAAGAGGTGTCCTTGCATTTTCTCATTTAGTCCTCATAATGACCCCATGGGGACAGTTACCATACTTATTCCCACTTAAAGGGTGAGGACACTGAGGGCAGAGGGGTTTGGGTAATCTCCCGAAGACCGCATAGCTAGTTCAATGGCAAAGTCAAAATTCAAACCCAGGGTCACCGGTTCCACAGTCCGTGTTCTTAACTTCTGTGTCAGGCCACCTCTTCGTAAAGGCTCAGAAATGTTATCCATTACTTCCATTTTTATGAAAGGTAGATGTTAAGAATTTAATTCCGGAATGTTTGGTAACCTAGCTCTTCAGTTGAGGATATTACAGAATCAAAGCCCAAAGAGACTTTGTTCATCAATATCGAGCTTGCAAATGAGTGAGTAAATGAACGAGTGAGTGAATGGATGGATGGATGAAAACAAATCGTGCATTATCTAAAGCCAGGGACATGTCTCAGAACCATACTCTGAGAATTCGCGTTGGTTGGAAGACGTGGACAGTGTACCGTCATTGTGTCGCATCGAGCATGAAATGCCGGTTCCAACGTACCGGTCGCATTGGAGTCAGGGAACCTCCCCAGTGAGTCTCAGACTTCTGATGGAGGAAGGCCGCCACCCCTTAAGAAGCCCTCAGAGTGACGATCCTGTGTCGGTCATGTGCACGCAAAGGTGGTTTGCCAGGATGCAGCGCTGGCCCGTGTAACATGCATCTTTGTCTGACTTTGTAAAGCCACATTTGGTGTTCCATTAGCAGCGTGTAGGAGGCCCGAGTGTCCTCTGCATTATGCTAATTGTTTAAGCGTGACAGGTTATTACTTCAGTCCGAGGGGTAATGCAGATCGGGGGAGCAAAAGTAGGGCACAAACACAATTTTCTAGCTTTTGAGAAGCAATTACAAATAGATGAGGAGCCATAAAAATATTACACGTGGGATGGCTTATCAGTAGGACCGGAAAGGCAACTGGAGCCAGTGCAAGAGTGGTTCAAAGCTGACAGGTCTGCAGCGATGATTTAAAAATAGCAATGGTAATTCTGCGGCAAAACAGAACAATGAAACCAAGAGTCACAGCGCTCAAAAAAGACATTGGCCCGGCACAATGCTCGCTCGTTGGGTAAGCTATTTTCATAGCAAACCTGAATTTCAAAATGTCAGCCTGATAAATAGGGGAGATCTGAAAGGATAAAGTCAAGGTGTTTTGTTTGATACTTAAAGAAAAAAAAGAAACTTACTCCTGTTTCTAAGAATCTTTTAGAGCTTTAAGGGAAGAGGAGGGTGGGCTTTGAAACGAGATCGAGTTCTGTCTGGTCCGGATGCTCTTTTATTATAAATTTTTTTTTTCAACGTTTATTTATTTTTGGGACAGAGAGAGACAGAGCATGAACGGGGGAGGGGCAGAGAGAGAGGGAGACACAGAATCGGAAACAGGCTCCAGGCTCCGAGCCATCAGCCCAGAGCCTGACGCTGGGCTCGAACTCACGGACCGCGAGATCGTGACCTGAGTTGAAGTCGGACGCTTAACCGACTGCGCCACCCAGGCGCCCCAGGATGCTCTTTTAATGTCTACAAACATTAAGCAGGTTTAGATCATATTATGAGGCTCATTTTTTTTTTCTCTAGAGTAGAATGAATATTGGTTACAATTCAGTAACCATAAAGAGCTATAAAAGTTTAAAATATAATGCCTTACTCTAATTTCCATCTTCTTCTGAATGTGTTGTCTTGGTGTGGTGAGATTAGATAAGGCCTCCTGGCATCTTGTGTAATATAATAAATAGCAACTTGGTGGGGTGGCTAAGAGCATAGGCTTTAGGGTTACACGTCCAGTTTGAGAACCTTCTCTCTGTATTAGCTGGGAGAGCTTGGACAATATTTAATATATCTAAGTTTTCTTTTTCTTATTTCTAAAATGTGAGTAAACAGCATCTACTGTAGGGGGTCATTTTGAAGTCTAAAATGATGAATAGAAAGCACATCATGTGAACTAAACAAATAGACTGCTGCCTACAGTCTTGGGGAAGCTAGGTGATATCTGGAAAGTCTCTTGATCTGTTTGGCTCTTGAATCTTTCCAGGGACTGGGCTAGATAGCTTTGAGGTAGCTTTAACTATATATAGTCAATTTTTAAAAATGCTTATTTCTTTTGAGAGAGAGCGCGTGTGCGAGTGGGGCAGGGGCAGAGAGAGAGAGCAAGAGCGACAGCGAGAGCGAGAGAGAGAGAGGGAGGGAGAGAGAGAATCCCAAGCAGGCTCTGTGCTTTCGGCCAAAAGCACAGAGCCTGACGTGGAACTCAAGCTCATGAACCGTGAGATCATGACTTGAGCCAAAATCAAGGGTTGGATGCTGAACCGGCTGAACCACACTGGTGCCCCGGAATCTCTGTGTAGTTTTAATTAAAGGTCTAACAAAGAACAGTGTGTCTCTTGGGAGTCAGGAATTTTCATCCCAATTGTCCCTCCTGCTAGGTGAAGATCTTCTTAAAACCGAACTCTGTATCTGAGATTAGAAATGAAATCATATCTGATTTCAAGATCTAGGCAAATTGGGGCACCTGGGTGGCGCAGTCAGTTAAGCGTCCGACTTCAGCCAGGTCACGATCTTGCGGTCCGTGAGTTCGAGCCCCGCATCAGGCTCTGGGCTGATGGCTCAGAGCCTGGAGCCTGTTTCCGATTCTGTGTCTCCGTCTCTCTCTGCCCCTCCCCCGTTCATGCTCTGTCTCTCTCTGTCCCAAAAATAAATAAAAAACATTGAAAAAAAATTATAAAAAAAAAGATCTAGGCAAATTGGCACAGTATACATACACACACACACACACACACACACACACACACACACACACACCAGCTCTGTCTTGGAGGTACATTCTCGTTTACTAATCATTTAAAAATAAAGAAAAGATGTTTCAGTTACTGTCTTGTTCTGCTCTAAATCCCCAGTTGGAAACATACTTAGAATTAAATAGGACCCAGGGCGGAGCAGAGGGCAGTCCTATCTCGATCTCCTCAGCATTGTTATTTGCTCTGTGATGGGAGAGAGAAAAGCCATCCATAAAGTTCCAAGTGAATTAGAAAGGGGAGCAACTGCAAGAGTCTGGGGCTGATTTCAGACTACGTTCTGACATTGATCATGCCTGCCTTTGCTATTGAGTGTCATTCCAGTCAATGGGATTACAATAGGGAGTTTAAGGAAGCACAGAGAGAAAACGATGCGCAGCAGCACAAAGAAAGTAGTAAAAGGAAATGCTCAAGAAAAGCTAAGCTAGTTTGACACTTGGGCTGAAAGGCCAGGGTGGAATCCCTACAAGGAGGGTAACAGGAGTGCCAGACCATCCTCCTGCCCAATCCCGCGGTTGCCACAGAAAATCAAAGATCCTTTTTTATTTTTCATCTTCCTGTCCTCGTTTATGTTGAGATAATATGAATTATATTTGGAAATTGTTTTGGATTGTTTTCAAATATGCCTGGAAATTTTGTTTTGAAGATCTTGAGACAAAATTTATGAAGATGTGGGAGTCTATTAGGCACTCGTTCCTGATAATAATAATAATGTATTAACACTCTTCTAGACTGCTTAACATTTTATAACGCATTTCTGTATATTTTATTTCCCTTGGTTCTTGCAGATATGCTGTGTTATTGTTATCTCCTCCCTATCAGTTGGATGCATTAGGCTACAAGTAACAGAAAACTCAACCAAAATGTCTTTAACAGTAAATAAATGCACTCTTTTAGTTCAGAATTGTGGGCAGATTTGGGGGTTAATTAATTGACTGTTAATTCAGTGACTCAGCAGCATCATCTAGACCCCAATTTATTTCTATCAAACTGCTATCATTGGTGTTGCCTACACGCTCAGACTAGTGGGAAGATGGCTGCAGTGGTTCCAGGCATCACAGCAAAGCCCAGATATTTTCAGAGAAAGACGAAAGATCGTTTCTTCCCCCATGGCCCTTTCTCAGGAGCAGGAATTTTTTTCCGAGAGACTTCCTGCAGACTTCCCTTCATGCCTCATTGGCCAGAGCTGTATCACATGCACTTGAACCAATCATTGGGAAGAGGAATGGGATTACTTTTAGACCAGTCGGGCCTATTCCTGGGGCTAGGGATGGAGTCAGGGTGCCCCGGGGTACATGGCTGCGTGGAGACTGGTGGAAGACACCAGAACAGAATGGGGTTTATGTTAAAAGGGCAGAAGTGGGGAATGACATAAGGTACGCAACTCAGAGCGTCTGCGACACCCAACTTACATGTAAAAGACAGCTGACACTCAGACTGCTAAAGGGTTTGCCTGAGAAGTAGCAGGGCCATGGTTGGTAAAAGCCATGCCGTGCTTGTTTACAAAGGGTGTGTAGAGTATTCACAGGACAGAGAACACTTTGGCTGGAAGACACTGCAAATGTGATCAGGTCCTCTACTTACGCTAGTACTTTGAGAGTGTGGGTCTTGATATGGCCAGGTCCTCAGCCACAAGAGCTTACTGCTACATCCCCTTGACTTGACCTTATCCCTCCTCCCCGCAGTCTGTTGGTCTTCCCTTTGGAGGGTGACAAGGGCATGTCCCACAAAAATTTTGTGTGGTAGGGGAGCAGGCCAGGAGAGCTCCTTTCACTGGAGTCCCTCCTGCTCCTGAGTGAGAAGAGTGTGAGAGGGGCAGGGAATAGACAGGAGCTTGTTTCTAGCTGAGTGTCCCTCATGAGAGCTGGGGATGAGGATGGGCAGCCCTCCCTACATGAAGCAGCCTTCCCATCCACCCACGTCCACCTTCAGAGGCCCCTGGGCCCCTCCCTCTTCTATTTCCTACAGTCCTGTCTGTGTTGCATTGCACTGCCTGGCACACGTTGTGCTTCTTTCTCCTGTTGTCATGAAGTCCAGGCATTCATTTCAATCTGGATTTACCTTGACAGACCTGGAGCCGGGGCTGGGAATTGTTTTCAGGTTCTACAAGTACGAGGAGCTCAAAAACAGTAGCATTGCCTGTGCTAGCTCAGAGTGAAGCATCTTCAAGATAGCCAACTTTTCTCCTACAAATATTGGTTGACCGCACATCGCATAATTCTTGTGTGTTAGTATCCCGGCTGAGTCTTTTTCTCTTTGCGCAACCTCATCAAATATTCTTGAGATTGTCTACCTTTTAGGGGTGCCTGGGTGGCTCAGTCAGTTCAGCGTCCGACTTTGGCTCAGGTCACCATCTCACGGTTCACCAGTTCAAGCCCCGCGTTGGGCTCTGTGCTGACGGCTCAGAGCCTGGAGCCTGCTTCTGATTCTGTGTCTCCCTCACCCTCTACTCCTCCCCCCCTCATACTCTGTCTCTCTCTCTCAAAAATAAAGAAAACGTTAAAAACTGGAAAATGAAGAGATTATCTACCTTTCAGCATAATTGTAGAACATCTTGATGCTAAAAGAGCCACTTTCCCCCACCTCATGAAAGACATTCTTATTCAAACATGCAGGGGCAGGGGCGGGTAGGCTCCTTATCACTGGGGCTGCCAAACACTGGGCACACCAACCCTGGCTGGGCCACCAATCATCTATCCCTTGTCCTTGGGTCTCTGTCCCCATGATTCAAAGTCTGGGTGGAAGTGCCTGTTTGGCTAATCCTAGGTGGTGCCCTTGCCTCGTGTGTGTTTGTGTGGAGACGTGAGGGCTTGAGGAGGATGAGGGAAGGGGCATTCCTACTTCAGTTTTTGGGGTAGAAGCGGGGGCTCTGTCTCCCACCAAGACTAATCCAATGTAGAATTTAAATGTTGGGGATTTGGGGCACCTGGGTGGCTCAGTCAGGTAAGCATCCTACTTCAGCTCAGGTCATGATTTCATGGTTCAAGAGTTCGAGCCCCGCATCGGGCTCTGTGCTGACAGCCCAGAGCCCGGAGCCTGCTTCGGATTCTGTGTCTCCCTCTCTCTCTGGCCCTCCCCCACTCACACTCTGTCTCTCTCAAAAATAAATAAAACACTGAAAAAAATTAAAAAGAAAAGCTGGGGATTCAAAGGTTAGGTAGCCAACAAACAACCAGAGCCCATGACCCTGGGGCATGAATTATCTGAGCTTCTAAAGGGGAGGAAAGGCTCAGATCCAATCAGAATTAAAAAAAAAAAAAACAAAACCAAGTTCAAGAATACCTACTAGTTAACAGAGCCAATCAAACAATACAATATTTCTTAGAACCAATGTGGGAGTGCTTCTCAAAGTTTTGGGTGTGGCATATTTAAGAGTCCCTAATAAGAATCCACTTTTCGAAACTCCACTTGAACATATTGAATGAGACTCCTCTGGGAGTGGGGACCAGGAATCTGCATTTTTCAGAAACCTCTCCAGGTAATTATGCTGTATTTGATCTGTAGAGCTCCTCTGGGAAATACTGATGCTCTGTGAGGCGCGGGAGAAGCAACCAATCTAACGATCATACTAGCTAAATTTAAGTAGAGCTTTCTGTGTTAAGCACTTTACCCACATTATCTCATTTCAACCTCACGATAGCCCTAGCTGGTACCACTGTTTTGCCCATTTTACAGATAAGCACAGAGATGTTAAGTAATTGTCTACAGTCACAAAACACGTGTTCTTTTTTTTTAATATTTATTTATTTATTTATTTATTTATTTATTTATTTATTTAAATGTTTATTTATTTTTGAGACAGAGAGAGAGAGACAGAGCATGAACGGGGGAGGGTCAGAGAGAGAGGGAGACACAGAATCCGAAGCAGGCTCCAGGCTCTGAGCTGTCAGCACAGAGCCCGACGCGGGGCTTGAACTCACGGACCGCGAGATCATGACCTGAGCCGAAGTCGGACGCTTAACCGACTGAGCCACCCAGGCGCCCCTTAAATATTTATTTATTTTTGAGAGAGTGCAAGTGGGAGGAGGGGAGAGAGGGTCTGAAGTGAGCTCTGCACTGGCAGCAGCAAGTCCCATGTGGGGCTCGAACTCACGAACCTTGAGATCATGACCTGAGCCGAGGTCAGACGCTCTACCGACTGAGCCACCCAGGCGCCCCCAAACCCATACTTTTAAGCCTGAGCAGAAGGTTCCCGATAAGGACAGAGAATCTAAATACTGATGTTTGAAGCCATGGGTCTTACTGAGGTTTGTGGGTCCTGAGGATTGGTCCCAAGGAAAATACAGAGAAGGAAAGGTGATTATCACACTCAAAGAGTACAGGAAGCTTGAAGCTGGAAACAGGAAATGGCTAATCACAACGGCTAATAGGTTCTACCTTAGTGGCTTCACATTCTAAAATTTGGTCCCATAATCTTGAAAGCAGAAGACAGAGAGAGAGAGAGAGAGAGAGAGAGAGAGAGAGGAGAGAGAGAGGATTGATTTTGTATGACATTAGCAAAAATTGTATGGTTTTGATGTCTTTATTTTTATGGGAGTAAAATTAGATTCTAGAACCCACCTGTGGTTCAGCTAATAGCCATCCTCAGACAACTGGTTTTATCCTCCCTGCTTTTCGCTGGAAAAAGAAAGACAAATGATAAAATGATGACCAAAGAGAATTTTGTTTTTAAAAATATCACCTTCTAGGGCACGTTCTCCAGACCAGTGCACATTGAATCCAATATCCTATACTTTCTTTATTTGGGTCCAAAATACCACCCAGTGAGACCTGATATTTGGAAAGATGACCCTGTGGCCCTGCAAATCCCGAGTCATATAACAAATGTGCGCACACATTTGGGTAGCTCGAAACACAAGGGTTTGATTTCTGTTGACCAGAGAATTCAATTAACCAGAGAATCCCATTTGTTAGACATCTAGTACTTTCCCCACACCACTGATGGATACTGTGGTTTCTGTATCTGTATGGAAGGAAGGTGGTGGGAGCAGGGGGGCTATTCTTAGTAGGGATGGGGAGAGGTCAGCCTCTGGAATACATATACTTTTGAAAAAAACAAAGCAGTAGCCAAGTGTTCTGTATATAACAAAAGATATCAGTCACCTTGATGAGTTTGGATTCAACATAATAAAAAATAGGAGAGTTTCAGAAAAAGAAGAGTAGCTTCCTGCCAGTTTGAGTGGTGGGTCCCATCGGGAGGCAGAGGGATGTACAAAAGTCTTTTTGTACCCATGATCCTTTGATCCTTTATTTTTATAGGAGATAAGACGGTAATTTTTCTACTGACCCACAGAAAGATTCCTAAGAGAAGACCAGAAACCACCCAGGATTACAGTGAATTTATAAAGCTGGCAGAAAGCATATATAAAGGTGATTTCTTTCACCTCATTTTATATATCACTTTCCATTAAAGAGAACACTAACAAACAAACATTATCTTTTCTTTTCTATCCCACATTCTTTTTTTTTTTTTTAATTTTTTTTCAACGTTTATTTATTTTTGGGACAGAGAGAGACAGAGCATGAACGGGGGAGGGGCAGAGAGAGAGAGAGAGAGACACAGAATCGGAAACAGGCTCCAGGCTCTGAGCCATCAGCCCAGAGCCTGATGCGGGGCTCGAACTCCCAGACCGCGAGATCGTGACCTGGCTGAAGTCGGACGCTTAACCGACTGCGCCACCCAGGCGCCCCTCTATCCCACATTCTTAAGATGTGTGAAGAAGAGATATGGTGGATATCGCGTAATGGATGGAGAAATAGGTTGAATCTAGCTGGCCTGCTGGGCCCAGATCACAGAGAGGCATCAGAGGAGGAACTTAAGGGGCCTTTGGTGCCTTCCACGTGTATCCTGCCCATTAACTAACTACCTTTCATTAATCACTTATCCTTAGCAATGTAGCCTCAAAATATTTTCTGCTTGCAGCCCCATCCCACCCCCATCTCCGCTATAAATAGCATCTTGGTCAGGGACAAAAAAAAAAAAAAAGAAAAAAGAAAAAAGATTTTGAAAGTGCCATTTCTTGTAAGAAGACCTGTGAAAGCAAGTGACTTCTCTGTCGAGGTCAACTTCCTACTTGAAGGGAGAGAAGTAAGAAAGGCGACTCCGGAATTTTCAGCGAGTTTTTCCCGTGGCAGGGGCGGTGCACCTGTCCTCCGGTGCAAGGCAAGGCAAGTGGCCCTCTGCGTGTGTCTCAAACCATCCATTGGATTTTCCGGTCTGTCTCAGTGGGAGTTTTTGAGGCATGGGAGAGAAAGAGACTTACTGACCTTTAAAGCGGCAGATCCATTTGTAGTGTCTACTTTTGACTCTGCCGTTGCTTCGATATTTCAGCGGAGGTTTTTAATAGAAAGGAGGTTCAGGAGCCACACAGCTTATTTCAGCTTGACCACTGGGAATTACCATATTTGACCATCTGGGAGGTATTAGAAATGTTCCTCAGTGTCGCTTTCCTTTACTTCGTGGCAATCAAATAACAGAACTCGTTCTGAGGAGGGCCAGAAACGGTGGCAGTGCAGGAACCAGTTGACGCGGAACGGAAGAGCTAGTGAAAAAAAATGCGTTTTTCTGTGGAGTTCTAACAGACACGTAAGTCTGTGGATTCACGGCCTTTACAGTGTACAAGGCCGGCTTTCATTTGAGAAGGGACGGATTCAAGGCGGTGTGGGGATAAAGGTGGTTCATATCCTCTTGGCTGGGATGAAAGTTATTCCATTCCCATTTTGGAAAATTCGGAAAACAGAAACAAAAACACTTTCCCTTCAAGGCTACGTTCAGAGTTCTGGTTTGGCTGAAATAACACAGAGGGTTTCTGTGGAGGTCGGCAAGTACATATGGAGGAGTGAGATGGGGCTGGTCACTGGGGGCCTGTGTGCCCCTGGCAACTAGCTGGAGAAGGGCCCCTTGATGACTGCAGATGAGGTAGCCATTGCTTTGGAATAGTTGCGAAGGTAAAGTCAGAATAAAAAACAAACAAAAAAGCTTGAGAAATAACTAGAACCAGGATGGTGGGATGTCGTAATCATCCAGGGAGACATGACAGAGCCTCACCAGAAGAATGGAGATGAAGGGACACAGGAGAAAGACAACAGGAAGGCACAGCTGGTGGTATCTGGAAAGAGACGAAGCGTTGAATGATGGGTAATGAAAGAGGTACCATTAATTCCAGGATCGTTATTTTTTTGACTTAAGAGTCTATAATTGGGCAGCATTGCTCTATGTGATGGCTAGCCAAGATGAATTTGGTGTTCGTTACCGGTGATGATTCTCTTTGGGCCAGTCTCGGAACAAAATGGTACCTTCATGTGAACCAAGAAGGACAGATCTATGTGTCAGCTGTGTTTGTTTCTAGCCCTGCTTGTTCTTGCAGAGTGGCTTATTTAGGGAATGCCTGGAGGGGGATGTAAAACCGTACCTAGACCCAGATAGGGTCAAGCGGGGTAGCATATTTTGAAAATGTTCCCCAGATGGTTTAGCAAAGCCACAAAGAATACGCCGTGAAATAACCAAAGTATACCGATCAACCAAGGCGTCATTGAATGCATCGAGCCAGTGAGCAATTACACTAGAAGCAAAGTAAGAAAGACCTCAATGTATAAATGTCTTCTGAAGAGTATATTATTTTGAATGCAGGCTATAAAAAAAAATCCAAGTGACTTTTACTTGCCTGACAGGGAAGAGAATGTCCCTTAACTTTGTTCACCCACTATAAAGGGTACTAACTTTACATAATGAAAAATTAAGTACACGAAAGTTCCGGCATATTTCTTAGCCTAAAGTTAGTGCTTCATAAATGTGAATGAGTCGAATCTAAAATTAAGTGAGAGTCCCACACAGTGTGAGTTTTACTGCCAAGCTATTTTATCCTTTCAGTTAAATTTGTATAAAATATATGCCCTTGTAACTACCTGCATCCCTCTTTTACTTCTTTTTCCTCATCCCCCCCCCCCCCCAGTCATTAGGCTTGGCCCGCCCTCTCTTCCCTCAAGCTAACCTGGAAGAAGTTCTTAATTGCCAACTTCAATGACATTTTCTTTTCTCGTTTTACCAGACCCCGCTGGAATATTTGACACCACTTTTTCCGCTCCTACATCTGTATTCACCCTTGGCTTCCTGGATGTTTCTCTCTCCTAATTATCCGTAGCCCCCAACCCCGCCTCAGTCTTTTTGAATTGATCTGTCTCGGCGTCCTGTGAAAGTTCTATTTTTCCTCTCCAGGCCTTAAATGCTGTAGTTCCTTATGTGGCACCAGATCTGTAGCTGAGGTCTCCCTCGGGGCCCAGAGACTCCCCCTGGGCTGCTATGGTTAGCTCAACGTTACCACGGCCAGAACCAAACTCCTTCTCACTTCCTGCTCTGTAAATTTCCTCCTTGATTCCCTATCTTGGGGAATGACAGCACCACCCTCGCAGTTGCCCAAACCATAAATCTGACCCGTCTGTAACTCTTTCCCCGTGCTCGAATGACACCCATGTCAGTCCTCAGCCACTGTTGTCTTTTCCACTCCTACTGCTATTATTTGAGTTCCAACCCTTATCAACGCCCCCGCCCCCCGTTGCTTTCGCGCACTCCTTACCACCAGTCTTGCCATTCACTCATCGGTCCCTTCATCCATCCACAACACAATTATGAAGTGTTTGCTAACATCCAGGCATTGTGCTGCAAATGTGGCCCATCAGGGGAGCACAGCAAAGCTGGCCTCTGCGCTCCCGGGGACTACACGAAGGCCCGCACCCAAGTGCGATCCTGCCGTTCCTTGTTCACGGTCCTTCCACAGGCTCTCACGATTCAGGGCTGTGTCTGCCTTTTTAGAATGGTTTAGAATGGCTTATGGGAGGTCCTGTTCATCGCCTCAGGGGAAACTTGATTGCAGCTGGACGCAGAGCCACCCAGAATGCAAGCCATCGTCTTCCAGACTCCCATGCAGCCAGGGTGGTGGCCGTGTGACTCAGTTCTGGCTAAGGACATGTAAGACCACCGAAAGCCAGTTAACCTAACCCCGGGGGCAGGGGCCACGTTTTGCCCTCTGCGTTTCTTCATTCTTCTGTCCTGCCCTACGGCTGTACTGACGAATCCAGCAGTGATCTGGAACCACCAGGAGGCCTTGAGGGTCAGAGGGATGTGTGTAGGGTAGTGAAGCAGAAAGAGAGGAGCCTGGGTCCCTTGTGAAACTGGAAATTGTGGAGCCCTGTACCCGTGTCGGTCTGCACACTTAGCGCGTCTTTTGGTGAAGAAGTCCGCATTTATCCTTTTATCTTGATTAAGCCACTATCATTTGTGGGATTTTCTACTATATGCAGTTAAACTTAATCTGAATAATGAGACTTACAAAGATCTTTACAACATGAGCCTTTCCCACCTATCCAGAGTTATCTTACTCCCCATGTAAGTACTGGAGACCCCCAGCTCTTGCTCATATGTGTTCTTTCTCTCTGTCTCTCTCTGTCTCTCTCTGTCTCTCTCTCTCTCTCTCTCTCACACACACACACACACACACTCACTCACTCACTCACTCACTCACATTCACACCTTCATACCTTTTTCTCTGCTGCTCCTGCCTGCAACTCCCTTCACCCCTTTCCTGGTCTAATTCTTACTGCCTTGGTTCAGACATCACTCCTACAAGGAAGAATCCTTCATTACCCCTTCCCAGCTGGGTTTAGGGGCCCCTTTTAAGAGCTTCCTCCAGGGGCGCCTGGGTGGCGCAGTCGGTTAAGCGTCCGACTTCAGCCAGGTCGCGATCTCGCGGTCCGTGAGTTCGAGCCCCACGTTGGGCTCTGGGCTGACGGCTCGGAGCCTGGAGCCTGTTTCCGATTCTGTGTCTCCCTCTCTCTCTGCCCCTCCCCCGTTCATGCTCTGTCTCTCTCTGTCCCCAAAATAAATAAACGTTGAAAAAAAAAAAAAAAGAGCTTCCTCTGTTCTCTGTGTTTAAAGCCCTTGTAATTTCATGCCTGATGTATTTGTCGTATCCTTGTCTGCGTTCTTTACCGGCTCCTTGAGGGTGGGGCGAGTCGGTGCCTATTTGAATGAATAGTTTCCTGCTGTAATTTCCCCTGCCCCTCTGCCAACTTCCTGCCAATCTCAATGGGAGAAGAAGTTTGAACTAACAGGCTTTAATGATTTGACCAAAGATGCTCTTAGAACCGTTTGCTTGTCTTCCCGTTTTCTTCCTCTTGTCACGAGCACATGTGTGGAGGGGGTGGGGTGACCTCATCGGAGACTGGAGAAACTTGCTGAAGTGTAGTCCTTTCCTCCAAAAGGAGAGGAAGTAAGCACAGCAGTTTCCTCGGAACCCTTATAGCTCTTCTTACGATATGCCACCAACCTAGCAACATGTTCCACACACTGCTAGTGTCCCTTTGGAAACCTTTCCCATTACCCAGGGGCTAGACCGAGCCGTCTGAAACCCAAGGCTCACCCACCGCTCGACAGACTTGAACTCACTCATCTGCTTCCTCGCTGGAGATGTCCAGCCTCTTTAGTGGGGCACCGAACCCTTTTCTATTTCTCCCGTCTCATCTCTTACCGCCATTTTGCCTTTTCCTTTCCACACTAAAGTGCCTGTCATTTCCAGATGGCACTGGATGGCATCTGGCATTCCAGATGGCATTTCCATATTGTTTCTCTCCTCCAAACCTTTGCTCCGGCTATTTTCTCTGCCGGGATTGTCTCCCCCCCCCCCCCCCCCCCCCCCCCCCCCCCCCCGCCCTTTCTAGAACTGCTGACTCTATCCATTGGTTAAAACCATAAACATTGACCCAGGAATCTTCCTCTGAGAACGCCTCCCCAGGACCCCATGGTCTGGGTTCTCTGTGACTCCTCCGTGCATCCCCTTTACCTTGTGCTCAGCTCACTCATTGCCCTTCCTCAGTGCTTAATAACTCACCTCTGGCGTGTTGGCCCCTCCAAAGGTAGGAATGGTGTCTTGTTTATCTCTGCATCTTCGCAAGCCTGGCACCCGTCAGGTGCTCAGATTTCATGGCATTAATATATAAGTGAAACATTTAGTAGAAATGCTCTCAGAACCAGGCAAATGACCTTACTGCCCAGGTTTTCCTTCATTTGCTCTGAGAATCCGTTAGTCTGCCCCTTGGTACATTTCCACTTTCTGGACGGGATAAATGGTTGATCTGCTCAGATAAGAGTTTGAAGTTGTATGTCAGGAACCAGCCCAACTGTTGGAGGAGGAGGTGGGACTGACTGTAAACCCCTTTATTGAAGCAGCAGTTTCTTTCAATAATGTGGACATAACCCCCCACATCAGTTCTGAGCATGGCCACAGCTCCCTATCGTGCCAGGGGGACTTGGGGTGCTCGCTTCACCTCCAGAGAGCTGACATTCCATGAACTCCTCCACCTGGGAAACTGAGACAGCCCCGTGAGCAACTTAGAGGCTCCTTGGTGGAGGTACCACCGGCCATGTGTGGCTGAGACGCTTGGCTGCCATCCTTCCAGACTGGGTTCTCTCCTTCTAGATAGAAAGCGCCAGAGATTCATGTATATGAGGCCCGATTGGTTCTGATAAACGATCACTTAGGACCTGTGTCATCTTAGATAAGTTACTTAACCTCTCCGTGCCTTAGACTTCTGAAAACCAGCATGCCTGTGATGTAGGCTTACTGGGGAGGCTAAATCAGATAAACTATGTAAAGAGTCTTGCACAGGCAAGGTCCATAGTAAGAGTTTAATAAGTGTCAGCTGCCATTATTACTACTGATAAATGTCTTCAGGTCTGTGCTGCCTACAAAGAACCAATCTTGAGAACTCAGAGAGAAAAATGTCCTGGAGGAAAACTTCAATGAAAATATAAACCATAGTCTCTACGAATTCAGAATTAATTCATTGAGGAAGAGCATGTTTTGTGTCATTTAATGATCTAAACGGTAAGAACAAAAACAAAAACCAGGGTTGGCGTGAGAATTTTGAAATCTGGCTGTTTTCATGCAGTAGGATGATTCTATGTTTTTCTTCTCTCCCCTTTTTATGCTGTCACTAAGTTCCCCGTGCAAAAGTCACCTCGTGAGTCCCTCATGTTGATTGGGCTCAATTATCTTTTGGAGCCGCTCTGACCTGCAGATTTATAGGAAACGGCAGTAGCTTTCTCCCTCCCCCAGGGGATCTCCGTCCTCTTTTTACAGCACAGGTTCTGACAGAAGGTGGTCCTTGCTGGTTTTAAATACCAAGCTCTCTTGCCTACTTTACAAGATGCGGCTGGCATCATCTTTCTGGCCAAGCGACTATATTTTCTACCGAGGAAGCTTGAGATGAAGCAAAGGGCAGGGGACAGGGCAAAGCCAGGAACAGCCCAGGTCCAAAGGAACTTTGACAGGAGGAAATCCTGGGGCACAAGGTGTAGATAAGTAAACCACTGGACCAGCTTCACTTTTGCACCCATTTGGGGTTTGCCTAGTTCCTCATGCCTCCTCCCTCTGTGCCAGCTGCTTCTCCATTCCCTTCACTGGCTCTCTTTCTCTGCTGGCCCTTCAATGCTCATGTTCTTTAGGGCTCTGTTCATGGGCCTGCCTTTAAACTCTTCACTTGATCTGGATAATCTCAGCCATCCCAGAGCAACGGGAACCAGATCTGCCTCGCAAGCTCCAGACAAGCACATCCACTGCCTTCCGAATGGTTCCCATTTGGGATTCAAATGGGATATAACACAGGTCACTCAAACCCAGTATAATAAAAATCACACCCATGGTCTTTCTTCTTCCCTCAACTTTGCTTCTCCCTCAGTGTCTCCTATCTTGACAAATGGCACCACTCCCCACGCTGTTACCCAAGGAGCAACCTGGAAGTTGATCTTGACTTTCCCTGTCCCCGCCCATTCAACGAATCACAAGTTCGTTACCTTCTCTAGTTCTTCTCTACATCTGCACAGACCTCCTAGTCCAGACCACCAGCCCCATTTTCCCAGGCCAGTGCAGGATCATGCCTGCTGGCTTCTGTGCATCTAGGCTTCTTCCAATCCGTTTTTCAAGCTGCGGCTAATTGGATAGTCTAACACTGAAAATCTACCGGCTCTAACTCTTTTCTGTTGTTATCAGAATAACACCCCAAACACATCCTAAGGACCACAGTTCGACCTTGATCTAGCTGCCAGCTGCATCTCTCATAGCCTCCTCCTATTTTTGTACTCCGGCCACACTGAGCTTCATTCAGTTCCTCAAACGCCCCCATGCCCTTTCCCACCTTCTCTGCACAAGCTGGTCCCTCTGCCTGTAGCACTCCCCCGACCCTTGGTGACTGGCTCACTCACCTCTGCTCCTCCTTTTCCTCCCAGCTTAAACACCACTCTCTCCGGGAGCACTTCTCCAGTTCCTAAGCTTGCCTGCATTCCTTGTTCAGTGTTCCCATTGCTCTCTATTTCCACCAGCCTAAAACACAATCACCGTTATTTGTTCAAGAATCGCCTTGCTTGGGGTGTCTGGGTGGCTCAGTCGCTTCAGTGTCCTATTCTTGGTTACAGCGCAGGGCACGATCTCTCAGTTCCGTGAGTTCAAGCCCCGCGTCAGGCTCTGCACTGGCAGTGCGGAGCTCCCTTGATTCTCATTCTCCCTCTCTCTGCCCCTCCCCAACTCACACGGTCTTTGTCTCTCTCCAAATAAATAAACTTAAAAAAGAAAAGAGAAAAAGAATTGCCCTGCTTGATAGTGTTTGAGAGCAGGGAACACATCTAGCTTATTCCATTGTATTTTCATTGCCTGCTATCTTGGGTATAGTCACTGTTCAATAAATAGTTATTAAATATTCAAGTAAATGAACGAAAGACCAAATATTATCTCTTCATGGTTTTATTTCGAATTTTTCTATCGCCAATAAGATTGAACTATTATGGTGTGTATTCATTTTTTTTTTTATTGGTTGCCACTTCATATTTTTGGACTATTAGTCTTTTGTTTTTGTTCATCGATTGTTAACAACTTTTTTTTTATGGGGCGCCTGGGTGGCGCAGTCGGTTAAGCGTCCGACTTCAGCCAGGTCACGATCTCGCAGTCCGTGAGTTCGAGCCCCGCGTCAGGCTCTGGGCTGATGGCTCAGAGCCTGGAGCCTGTTTCCGATTCTGTGTCTCCCTCTCTCTCTGCCCCTCCCCCGTTCATGCTCTGTCTCTCTCTGTCCCCCCAAAAAATAAATAAACGTTGAAAAAAAAATTTTTAAAAAAGAACTTTTTGTAAATTGAAGATTTTAATTCCCTTATATTTTGTAAATAATTTTTCTAATATATTTTTTACTTTGGGCGTTTATTTCCTCATAAATAAAGGCTTTAAATCGTTATATATTCAAATTGATCGATCCTTTGCACGAGGATTAAAAAGGGCTCTCATATAAACTTTTATATTCACAAAGTCAGGAAGCATACTGCATATTTTTTCTGCAGGTTGATGTGGAGGGATATGCCTACAAGGAAACATTTATGTGTTTGTTATAATGTGAAATTTTTTGTAGAGGCTTTTTTTTTTTTTCAAACAGATGTATTTAAGAATAGTATTAAAACTTCCATTTGCTAGAGATGGAGTAGGTATATTTCCCCCTATTCCTCCTGCTTAGTAAAACTAAAAATTCTGGACATTACATAAAAATAAAACACAAGACTCTGGAAGGTGGAAAGAGGAAGGCAAGCCATCGAAGGAATTCACAACCCCAGGAACAACATGGTGGTGAGTTACTTATATGAGTTGCCTTACATATCCCAGTCCTGGACGTGAAGAAGCCATCGCAATCCAGAAATGCCAAGCGACACAGACAAAACCAGCTCCACCAAAAGCCTGCTCTCTAACCAAAGGACTAGGGGAAAGGCAGGCTGGCAAGACAGAGAATGTTTGGACCATCACCACTCTACTCTAGTTCAACATCAAAGAGAAAACTGAGTTCGCTTCCACCCAGGCCAACAAAGGTCACATAGAGAGGATAATTTGCATCCACCTGAGGCTGTAACAAGGTACCCCAGCCCCCCCCCCCCACCGTTTCCTGTTGAGGTAGTGTCAGAAAAAGCCAGGTAGATAGTCAAGTTAAGATCCCTGCCCCTCCAGTGTCCATGAAGACCATGTGGGGAGACGGAACTCCATTTCCCCAGCAGTAATGAGACACTCCTCCCCTCCCCACTGAGGTAATGTCAGAGGAAGCCTAGTGAAGTGTCAGGACTTTCACCATCATTCAGAGGTAATGAGGCCATCCCCACTACAGTGTTGATGGAGACCACATAAGGAGCCAGAACTTCCAACCCCACCCAACAGTATAAAAGAGCCCCCTACCCCCCACCCCACCTCGCAGGTGTCAATGGAGGCCAAGTAAGGAATCTAGATTTCTACCTTTACGGGCAGTAATGAAACAGTCCTCTGTCACAGTGATGTCAGGAAATGCCAGCTAAAACAGAAAGTTTATTTATTTATTTATTTATTTATTTATTTATTTATTTATTTTTAATTTTTTTTTTCAACATTTATCTATTTTTGGGACAGAGAGAGACAGAGCATGAACGGGGGAGGGGCAGAGAGAGAGGGAGACACAGAATCGGAAGCAGGCTCCAGGCTCCGAGCCGTCAGCCCAGAGCCCGACGCGGGGCTCAAACTCCCGGACCGCGAGATCGTGACCTGAGCTGAAGTCGGACGCTCAACCGACTGCGCCACCCAGGCGCCCCTAAAACAGAAAGTTTAAATAAGATCCAGAGTCTCCTAACTTAATATACAAATGCTCAGGTTTGGATTGAAAATCACTCCTCATACCAAGAACCAGAAAGGTCTTAAAGTGAATGAAAAAGACAATCAATAGATGTCATATTTATTTCCTAGGACTGCTGTAACAAGTTACCACAAATTTGGCGTAAAACAACAGGAATTTATTCTTTCACAGTTCTGGGGGCCAGAAATCTGCAATCAAGGTATTAGCCGGGCTGAGCTTCCTTCAAGGCTCTAGAGGAGATTCTGTTCCTTGCCTCTTCTAGCTTCTGGTGACTCCAGGTATTCCTTGGCTTAAAGCTGTACCATTTTTTAAAAAAATGTTAAACATTTATTTTTGAGAGAGAGAGAGACAGAGAGCAAGCAGGGGAGGGGCAGAGAGAGATGGAGACACAGAATCCGAAGCAGGCTCCGGACTCTGAGCTGTCAGCACAGAGCCTGACGTGGGGCTCAAACTCACGAACCAAGAGATCATGACCTGAGTCCAAATCGGATGTTTAACTGACTAAGCCACCCAGGAGCCCCAAAAGCTGCACCATTTAAATCTCTGCTCCCATAGACACATTGCCTCCTTCTCTGTTTTTCTCTTATAAGGATACCTATCATTAGATTTAAGTAGTGCTCAGATAATCCAGGATAATTTCTATAACTTAAGATCCTTAATTGCATTTGCAAAGACCTTTTCCCAAGTAAGGTAGCATTCACAGGTTCCAGGGATTAATATGGGGATATATCTTTTGGAAGGGCTAATATTTAACACACTATGAGTGCCCATACTGAGAGAACAGAGATAATTATCAGACAAAGATTTTTAAGTAGTCTTGGCAAAAACAAACAAACAAACAAACAAAAACTTCAATGAGCAATTATGAACGTGCTGGAAACAAATGAAGAAGTAGCCTCATCAAGAAATAGAAGATATCAAGAAAAATTAAGTGGAAAATTTAGAACATACAATATGGAAATTAAAAGCTTGGTGATGGCCTCAACAGCAGAATGGAGGGGACAAAGAAAAGAACCAGTGAACTGGAAAATGGAATAGAAATGACCTAATCTGAAGAACAGATATAAAGTAGATTGAAAAATAAATAAATAGAATCTCAGGGAGCTGTGGGACTCTAACAAAATATCTAACGTTCATGTCACTGGAGTTCCAGAGAGAGAGAGGAGAAAGATGAGCTGTGAAAGGCACTCGAAGAAATAATGACCAACAACTCAAGTTTGACAAACCCTAGAAGCTAAGAGAATCCCAAAAATAATAAAGCTGGAGAATCCATGTCAAGATGTATCATAATTAAATGTCTGAAAACTAAAGGCAAAGAAAAAATTCTTAAAGCAGCCAGAGAAAAAGTGTATCTTACCTACAGGAGAAACACAATTCAAATGATATTGTATTTCTCATCATAAACCATGGAGAAAGAACTGGCACAATATTTTTTAAGTGCTGAAAGAAAACTATCAATCCAGAATCCTATACTCAGTACAAATATCCTTCGGGAATGAAGCGGGAATCAAGATATTCTCAGATGAAGGAAAAGGAAGAGAATTTGTCTTCAGCAGACCTACCTTAGAAGAATGGCTAAAGGAAGTTCTGTAAGCAGAGAGGAAACAATGAACAAAGGAACTTTGGAACATCGGGAAAGAAGAAAACACAGTCAGCAAAAATGTGGGTAAATACATTCTTCCTTCTCCTTTCCTTCTCCTTCTCCTTCTTCTGAGTTTCCTAATTATATTTGATGGTTGAAACAAAAAATTATGCCAATTTCTAATGTTCCAAATGTTTCAAATATTTAAGACAATTGTATTATAAACTGGGGAGATTAAGAGCAAAGTAAGATTGTATACTTCACTCAAACTGGAGAAATCACACCAGTAGGCTGTGATAAGTCATGTATATTTCATGTAATATCTAAAACAACCACTGAAAAATCTATACTAAAAGATATACTCAAGAACGCTGTAGACAAATCAAAACGGAACTTGAAACTATGTTCACGTAATCCACAGAAAAGCAGAAAAAAAGAAAATCAGGTAACTAACAAAAATATGAAAGAATAAACAGAAAATAAAAATAAAATGGCAGACTTAAGCCTTATCAGTTGAATATATCAGTTGAAAGACTGGCAAAGTAGATTTAAAAACATGACCCAACTGTATGTGATCTATAAAAACTATACCTCAAATATGATATGAAGAGGTTGAAAGTGAAAAGGTGAAAAATCCACCCTTAAAACGGTATATGAAAAGGCAAAGTAACTAATATAGCTCAATCAACTTGGAAAAAGAGTAACTTAAAAAGAAGAATAATGTTGGGGCACCTGGGTGGTTCAGTCGGTTAAGCACCTGACTCTTGATTTCAGCTCAGGTCATGATCTCACAGTTTGCGAGTTAAAGCCCCACACCAGGCTCTGTGCTGACATCGTACTGAGCCTGTTTGGCATTCTCTCTCTCCCTCTCTCTCTCTCTGTCCCTTCCCCTCTTGTGCATGTTCGTTCTCTTTCTCTCTCTCTCTCTCTCTCTCTCTCAAATAAATAAACATTAAAAAAATTAAGAAAGAAGAAGAATGTTAAGAACTGTAATATGCTTACAGAAATGAACACTGTATGGTATTTGAAGAGAGATAGAAAATAGAACAGAAGGGAAAGCCCAAGGGCACCTGGGTGGCTCAGTCAGTTAAGTGTCCAACTTCAGCTCAGGTCATGATCTCACGGTTCATGACTTCAAGCCCCGCGTCGGGCTCTGTGCTGACAACTCACAGCCTGGAGCGTGCTTTGGATTCTTTGTCTCCCTCTCTCTCTGCCCCTCCCCTGCTCGCTCTCTCTCTCTCTCTCTCTCTCTCAAAATAAATAAACATTAAAAGAAGAAGAAGAAGAAGAAGAATGGAAAGCCCAGAAATAGACCCACACAAACACGCTCAACTGGTTTTTGACAAAGATGTAAAAGCACTCAATGGAGGAAGCACAGCCTTTTCAACAAATGCCATTGGACATCCATGGGTCACAAAACGAATATTGACTTAAGCCTTACCTTCTATAAAAATTAACTCAAGGTGGCATACACTTAAATGTGAAACTAAAACTGTAAAACTTGTTGGAAAAAAAAGAGGTCTTTGAGACCTAGAGTTCTTTGACTTAACACCAAAAGCAGAGTCCATAAATGGAAAAATTGATAAACTGGACTTCATCAAAATTGAAACCTTTTTTTTCTCTGCGAAAGATCTTGTAGAAAGAAAATAACCACTACCCACCTATCAGAATGGCTAAAATAAGACACTGGGCAACACCTAATTCTGGTGAGAATGAGAAGAAACTGAATCCTTTAGACCTTGCTGATGGGACCATAAAATGGACACAGCCACTATGAAAAATAGCGTGGCAGTTTCTTAAACTACTAAACATGAAACTACCATATGACCCAGCAATTATATTCCTGGGCATTTATGCCAGAGAGATGGAAGTTTATGTCCAAACAAGAACTTGGATGTGAATGTTATAGCAACTTTATCTGAAATAACCCAAAATTAGATGCAACCCAGATGTCCTTCGACAAGTGAATGGTTTAAAAAACGGTGGGGCATTCATACCATGGAATACTAGCAAGGAAGAAATATTAATACAGAATAATCTGCACAAGTCTCTGGGAAATTATACGGAGTAAAAAAAGCCAATCCCCAAAGGTTATACACTATGTGACTCAATTTATACAACATTCTTGAAATGACAAAATTACTCAAATGAAGAACGGGCTGCTAGCTGCCTGGATCAATTAAGGAGGGCATGGGGGTGGGAGGGAGGTAGATAAAAAGGCAACATTCAGAATCATTGTGGTGATAGAAATATTCTGTATCTCGACTGTCAACGTCAATATCCTGATTGTGATACTGTATTAAAGTTTTGCAAAATGTTGCCCATGTAAAAACATGCGATCTCTCTGTATTATTTCTTACAACTCCATATGAATTTATGTCAAAATAAAATATAATTAAAAAGTGACTAAAACCAGATTTTAAAATAGTCTGATTTCATACTTTCAAGATAATAATACGTAGAGAAATTATTTTGGTTATAAGGTTACGTTGACCTTAGCAGAGCTAAAACAATTTAAGTTGTGATGGTATAAAATTCCTTTGACCCATTTAACTTACCACTTTTCTATGTGATAAATTTCTAGATATGTTGGTGTCTGGGTTTTGCTCTTTATTTTCTGCTTTGTTTCTTTCGAGAAGCCATGTCTTCAGAGATGTAGAGAACCTTGTTTTCTTTTTAGTATAATGCAACACTTGAAAAAGAATTATGCCTCCTTAATAATTCAGATTACAATTGGCTGCCATCTGCCCTTAAATTAAATCTGTGTTGAAGAATTAGGAAAAAATGCTCATGGTTTCAAAAAAAACCTAGGTCAGATCATTGTACCCCTGACCACAATGAACCTTAACCTTTTTAACAGAATACTTTCTTCTTGAATATTGGGGGGGGGGGGGGAAAGAAAACACAGACAACTTCACTATAATACCTTTGCTCTGTCATGATGGGGTCACATTAGGGGTAAACTACACCCCTGTATACATTTCGTATCATGAGGTGCTTTATTCATTGAGCCCCCCCCCCCCCAAGCTTTGTTTGTGACATTGCTAGCGTACTTTCAGCACAACGAGAACAGGGCTGAGCCCAGATTTGCTGTACCTGAGCCCTCCTTGGATAGGCCAGCACGGTGGGCTGGAAGGCTATGGGCCTTGGGTCAGAGTCTGGTCTCAGCTCTACCTCTCTCGTTTATAAGCTGTGTGGCATTGGGAAAGCCACTTGAACTTCCTGAGTTAGAAGTTTTAATTTATAACAAAAGAAAAATTATATCTTCTAACCAGGATTATGAGACATAGTGATAAAATGTATAAATAGACCTCACATTCTGAGCTCGGTAAGTGGCCACTCTTACTATTATTGTTATCTGGGCTTGGTGTGTGCTGTGCTGTGTTCCTATTCATCTTTGATTTACCCCTCCAGCTGGACCGCGAGTGCCTGGAGGGCAGACATGCCTTCACCTCATCCCCCAGGAAAATGTCTTGCACTCGGTGGGGGCTAAGTAAATATATTCGTTGACAATGAAGATGACGCATTAAGTGGAATAATTGAGGGTAGTGAATCACGCTGAGGTTCCCTTGACATAGCTGGGCATGAATTTCAGTGCGTTGGAGTGATTTAGGGAGCTTGGGAAACAGATTTCTTTCTCCACCTCCTCCTTGAGACCGTGTGATTAAGCTGGCCTAAGAATCTGCATTTTAAAGCAATCTCCCCGGGTGATTACGATGCAGGTGGTCTATGTACTGATCACATTTAGAGAAACCATGCTTCAGTAGATGCACCTATGTTGTGCTGAGTGGTCAGTTGTAAAGAGATGCCCATATAATACATAAAGTAGGAACTGATGATCGTTGAAGCGAAAATTTGGTCTGCAGGGTCATTCAAAAAATCCACTTTATCACTGAAGTGCCAGGCAGATATTATAAAACTAATCAAAACTTACTTTTCACAAGTTAATTAACATGTTTTATGTCCTAGTTATCGTAGCCAAAACTATATATGTACATGCTGTCTTTCTGGCTCCGGCTTGCCTAGTGAAGAGAAAATAGAAATGGAATAAATGCCCACCGGGCATTAGACTCAAATACATTTATCCTGCAGCAAAGTATGAATTTATGAAGATACCTGCAATGCATTATGTATACAGTTCATCCTATTTGGCCCCCCAACCGGTCTCCTAGTGGGACATTTCCTTTCTCGCGCTGCTATTTAGGACAAAGGCTTGGAGCTAGGAGCACAATGGTTGCACTTCCTAGGAGTGCTACCCTAAAGCACTTCTTTTTTAATATTAGGAAAAATTGATACGAAATTAAGCAAATAACTGGTGGCAAGCGTTATGTCCTCCTCCCACCATAGGGACATACGACCGTTCAGGGACAATAAAATAAAAGGGATTTTGTTCTTCATGACAGCAAGTAATATAGAAAAGAACTGTTGTTTCCTTTGGTTTTCTTCCAAAAATGTCAAAATATTGACTATGCCATTTTCAGATGGCTACTATGGAAAAAAGAGGGGAACATTTTTTCAATTAGGCTATAAAGCTGAAAGTAACGATTTTGACATGTTCTCCTCCATCCTCATATTATTTAGAAAACGACTTCTATTAGTACATAAAGTATCCAAAATAAAATAGAAAATCAGTTTACCAAGAAATCACCGTTCTTGAGAAGCTGTTAGCGTCTCGTATGTGTATCCTGGAACTCAGCAATAATCCAACAACTCTTAACCCGAATATGGGTTCTACAGTGAAATGAGTGTAACTGTCCACCCCCGCCCCCCCCCCCCCCCGCCTGCCTTGCAGCCCATCTCAAAATATTCTCATCCTAAGCATATGATAAAAATCGGACTTGGGAAAAAACTACTATATTCTTAGATCTTGATTCTACTCCAACTCTGCAATAATTACAGTAATTACAAAGATAAAGGGTAAAAGTCACAAAGTGCTAGCTGGGACATTCCAGAGCAGGAGAAAGCTTGGCGCCATTTTTATAGTTACGCCTGTTAAGATTTAATAGACGGAAAGTTTCATTAGTGAGCTGTGCTGCAATTAACTTCAAGGAGGTTCCAGACTACTGTATGTTGCTGTTACTGACAGAAAACTGTTTAGATTTCCCTCTTGAAAGAGTGTATTGGATTTTCAACACTTCAATTATAAAAACTCGTAAGAGGTACACGTTTTAAAAACGTAACGCGGAGGCTAGTTTTTTCTCATCATACAACACATAGTGATAGACTTCTAGTCTAGTAGTAAACATTTTGCTAACTATCTGGGAGTGAATTTGGGCGGGATTATTATTACTGTTATTACGGACAGAGCGAAAGTACAAATATCTTTGTAACTCTTCTCCGTCTCTCCTCCTAACTCATAACATCATGGCCAAGTGGAATTGTAGCAAAGTTGGACACTATTATTTCTGAAAATCAACGATTTTTCTAAAGCATGTACTCCACCTTTAACACAGAATGCTTGTTCTCAACTCTGACAAGTCGGCAAATGCCTGAGAATGAAGACTAGGGAATCCGGGGACTTGATATTCCCCAGTGGCTGGTAAGATTCTCGTCTACTTTTGGAGCTTTGAGTCTAGATTTTAGAGTAAAGGGTCCACAAGTAGGACTTTGCAGACTCCTCACTGGAGGTTAGGCTGGCGATCCCCATTATCCATGCAAACCATTGAAGTTCACCCGAGGTTATTCCTCACAGAAATTACTGCCACGCTCTCGGTTTTGTGTCCTTCGGTCAACTTTCTCTAGCACGTTATTTAATTTTTCTTTCCTCCTATGATATGGCTAAACTATTACGGTCCTCACGGTTATATTTTATTGTATTAAACAGCAGACTGCTATGGGTCTTTTAATGACTTGAAGAATGAGACCTGCGTTTTATGACTTTTAAAACCTGTCCTGATACTCTTTCTTCCAGTTACAACCCACCCGCCCCCTTTCATTCTACATATGTTTCCGTTAATAGGCTGCAGACTTTGTAGGTGTGGTAAGCATGTAACCATGATAAGCACTTTCAGACCCATGGTAGCTTTTCAGACCACAAGGATACGGTTTGGTGTCTAAGAACAGTAATTTCTTCTGACAGGCAGTTACAGAGCACCTAAAAGACTAGAGTTTTAATCTACATGGAATTATCCCGTGGACCAGTGTCTGCTGCTGGCCAAGCAGCACAAACGAATCAACGTTCCTCTACTTAAAGCGTGAAGTCTAGAAAAGGATGACGTGTTATTTTCCCTCGTGTCGTGTGGCAACGCAGTATTGCCGAATTGTGAGTGGTTGGGAGGCCGTGACCCGTCTACTGGACTTAAACTCCTGAACTTGGTGTATCCCCAGAGAAGCACCTCCCCCCCCCCCCCAGTAGATGATCCTCCATAAAGGTCTCGGCCCTCCTTATTTTCCTATCTTTGAATTCATCAGACGTGGCCACACCACATCCCAAACAAAACGTGACAAGTATGTGAAGAATGGAGACATTGTCCTTGTCTACGGCCATACCACCCTGAACGCGCCCGATCTCGTCTGATCTCGGAAGCTAAGCAGGGTCGGGCTTGGTTAGTACTTGGATGGGAGACATTGTCCTGGCAGGAAGTCATATGTCCAGAGGTTCTGCAATCCCGCAGGAGGTTACATGACTGGATACAGATCATAGCACAGGGCCCACATCAGGACAGGTCCCTATAACCTTTCCCAGATGCCACGGTTTTCTGTACTTTGATGCCTTTCGATGGTTTAGAAAGGTAGGTTCTGTTTCTCGGAAAACCTCTTTTGGCTTAATTCTGAGAAAATCATTAATCCTTGGGTTAAGGTTGGGTCAGAGTTTGAAGAGATCAGCAGGTTTATTTGGGTCTTCTATATTTATGATCGGTTTTAGTTTCTGCTCTTAAACACCAGAAGCGAATTCTTGGGGTTTGTGAAGCATTGCGTCACCTTTTTTTTTTCTTTCTTCTTTTTGTCGCCTCTGTGACATGGTGCCTCGTTCCAGCAGCTGGAAATGAGACTGAGAATTAACGTCTCTTTGTCACAACTAGTGAATTCTGACCTCAGGTGTGGTAGCCTTGCATGATGTTATGTATTTTCTAACTTTTCTGTTAATCAACTTGTTTGTTTATCGCTTCTCTCACAGGAGGGTAGTTAGAATTAATTAATCTTTAAAATTCAGGTAAGCAGTGAAACATTATCAGAACTGGTCTGCGTGTCAAATGGATCACTACATTGTGCATATGTAGCTATCTTTATTGGTCTGCATTCTCATTTGAAGAAACATTTAACTTTTTCTAAGTGAGGACAGTATAATATACAATACTACTAAGCCTCATGTTCAAGAATGTTTTCATACGTGTCTTAGTATTAATTAGGGAGCAGCTCTTGTTGGACATGTTTACTTTTGATTCTTAATAGGTTTCCAAGTGGGCTAATGCAGTAAGAACCCAGAAAAACTAACAATTATCTAGTCTAGAGAGCTTTGGATTTCACTGTAAAATTAAAATTGTGGGGAGATTGTGTTTTCGTTCTGCTCATATTAACCTTTTCTTGTCCATATTAGCTAAAGGTTCACTTGTTCTTGCCACTTTTATGAAGTGAGAAGCAGGAACTTTGTCTTTTTATGAAAGGAAGCACACGAGTTGCCAAGCGTTCATTAGAGATTGAAATTAGAAGCGACTGTGAGATTAAGTTAGAATGTAGCTCATTGTACAAGCCCAATTTGGACTTTTGTAAGTGCTGATATTAAGAAGAGTGAACATCATTGCATATCTGAAATTAACCTTCTTTTACTCTGTATGATGCTGGAGCATGTTGGAAGATGGGGTGCTGTGATTTCCTGGGAGGGAAACGCATCCCTGTAGAGGTGTCCCTGCCCCTGGGCACCAGAGCTGGGGGAGCCCCCCCCCCCATTTTAAGTGTAGCCTGGGGCCGAGGAAGATAATTCCTGCCTTTTTCTTTTTCTCATCTTTTCCTTTTTAAAAAATTTCCTGGCTTCACCATTGTATTACCAAATAGGTAACTCACTTTCTTTCTCTGCCTCATATAATTGAACAGTACAGCCAAAGGAAATATCATTAGTATCTTCACAAAATGGCAGAGTGGAAAGGACTCTGTCCTTTCATTTCACAAGTACTCAGGGAGAGAGCCTGAACGGGATGACAAGAGTGAGGGGCTGGCTGACTGGCTGGGGTTCGATGGGAGAAGCATCTCCAGTAACTGCAAGGCTTTGGATAATGGCACCTTCTTCCAGGAATCTGAGGAAACAAAAATGGGAAATAACTCCTGTTTATTAGTTTTTCAAAAAAGTGGGTAAAAACTGTTTAACCTCCCTGAAAAGAAAATAAAAACCCCAATCTCTTTTAAGACACTAGTCTCCAGTCAGTGGGGTGAACCTTTTGCTAGAATTTGTCCCATAATTTCTAAATGAGTGAACAGAAATAAGAAAGGTATTATACTATTTTATGCTGAATTAACCTCACTATATACTGCTAAAGATCTATCTCTGGAGACACATCATAAAAACTAAACACTTTTACCACCATGGCAGTATTAAAAAAGTATTTCATATTTTACTATTAGGGTGTAAAATTACTAATCAAGGGTGGGAAATGACCAGAAGAAAACAGGAGAAAAAGAGACTCATTGAAACATGCTGAAATATTACCAAGTTTTCATTGAGAGCTTTCACTTGTGTTTTTCTTCTCATCTTTTAAGGCCAGCACTTTTGTGTCTTTTAAATAAAATACAATTTGTGAAGAATAATAGAGAATCGTAGTAAATACCTTGCAAATTAACAGATTCTATTGTGTCTAATGGGATCATCAAAGCAGAAGAGCTTCTCTAAAGGCATCATTGATTTTTTTTTTAAATTTTTTTTCAACTTTTTTAATTTATTTTGGGGACAGAGAGAGACAGCGCATGAACGGGGGAGGGGCAGAGAGAGAGGGAGGCACAGAATCGGAAACAGGCTCCAGGCTCCGAGCCATCGGCCCAGAGCCCGACGCGGGGCTCGAACTCGCGGACCGCGAGATCGTGACCTGGCTGAAGTCGGCCGCTTAACCGACTGCGCCACCCAGGCGCCCCAAGGCATCATTGAGGCGGTGGACCCCTATTGCTTTCCTTCATGCCAACACAAAAACGCCCCCCAGAATCGAGGAAATGATTATGTTGGTTTTGGGCAGTGGTCGTTGAACTGATGCCTGAGTTTTGGTAAATCCAAAAAACTTACTTTTGAGTAAAGAAACAGATATGGCCTTATATGTTGAAAAACCCAAGTTTCTAGCAAGCATTCCACAGGTCCTTGGAATCCTCCAGTGTTTCTGTAGAGTGTACATTGAGAACCATGCTTCTCAGAGAAAGAGCTAGAAGTCAGGACCCTTGCACTGCATTTTGAGTTCCCTTGTGCCGTGTCATAGGTAGGCTGGTGAGACCCTCTAGTCTTTGATTTTCCCCCTTTTCTTCAAGGTTTCCTTTCTTACACAGGGCAAGGAGCATTGGGAGATTTAAGCAACGGAGCTGAGACCCTTTCTTTCTTATGAAAGGCAGTACAGCCTCTGGAGTCATACTGCATGAGTCCAAATCTCAATTCTACCAGGTACAATGCTTTGGTTTTCTCATCTGTAAAGTGGGAACAATAATGGATTCTATCACAGAGGGATTTAATGTATATATGGTTCATATATATATGTGTGTGTGTGTGTGTGTGTGTGTGTGTGTGTGTGTATGTATACACACACACACACATATATATATAAAGGATTTAGAACAATATCTGGTACACAATAACTACTGAGGAAATACAATTATTATTGCGTCATTATTACTGTCTTTCAAGGGTCGGTACAAAAGGCTGCCTCCTTCCTGAGCTTTCCTGGTTCTCCTAGGCAGAGGAGAACCAGTACTTTGTGTATAATCCTGGTAGAACAACCTGTTTTTTATTAACAGTTTGTTTCCATGTGTACTTACTCAATAGAGTGTAAGTCCCATGATGTAGGGCTGAAGGATGGTTTTTATTAGGGTATTCCTAACACGAGCACAGTTCCTGGCATTGAGTAGGCATCCTGTGTTTATGAATGAATGAACATAGGGATGGATGAATAAATGTCTGTTTCACTTGTTGTCTCCCAATACCCATTCTCTCCTCTTTGTTTAGCAACAGAACCTTCACATTTTCGGAGAGCATATGGCTGTCTGGCTAATGATCACATTTCTCAGCCAGTTAAGGCTGAAAATTGGTATGGCCAACTTCCATGGAAGGGTGATGTTCCACTTATGGGTTATACCCTCAAAGGAAAGATGCATACTCTCCACTTTCCCTTTTCTTCCTGCTGCTGGTTGGCATGCGGGTGTAATGGAACTCTGGAGCGGCCATCTTAGACCATGAGATGGATGGCACTTGTCGAAGATGGTAAGGCAATGAGATAGAACAATTCTTGGGCTCCTAATGATATGGACCTGCTGTCCCCGCCTGGGCATCTCATATTCAAATTGCTCTCTTGTCTGGAGCACTGTTCATTTTTTTTTTTTTTTTTTTTTTTGTGGTCCCTGGGTCTTTGTTTCATTAGCTGAATCAGTTTATTAATACACTGCCCACCGAGCAACGTTTACTTAATCCCTGCCCTTTGACAGTTAATTGTCTAATGAAGATAATGTTGATGAAAATAGATGTGAATGAGATAATCCCAGCTGATTAGAACTGAGCAACCGTATGAATTAAATATGGCACCAAAGGCTTTGGTTCAACTATTTTTAAACCATTTAAACCTTATTGTCACTCCATCCCCAGTTGCCTAATGGTTGCTCCAGCTGGTGGTGGAGGAGAGGGATGAAAGGTAGGACAAAACTCTGGGTCAAGGACTGAGGGCAGGGAGCAGTACTTATCCAGGAAGTGTCTCCACTCAAACCTCATTTGGATGGGCAGAAAGGACAGAGTTTTGCCTGGGCACTGCTCCTCACCTCGGCAAAACAACCTTTCTCCCTACCTTGTACCCCTGTTGCCAAACACTGTGCTTGCCCTGGCTAATGGGGTCAACAGAGAAAGGGTAGCAGTCTCTTTTGACCTCCTCCTTTATTTGTAATGCACTCCTTTTTGACCTTCTAAGCAAGAATTGCCAAACAGAGAGCTTGCTTGGGTCTCCGGATCAGGGGTTTAGACTTGACGTGTGGTCATAAGGTAATCGGTTTTCCAGTGCCAGCAAAGATTGGCCACGATGCCGTTCGATAGATTTTCATTGTAAAGGAAAATCATTCTCGGGGAGAATTAGAAGATGTACTTAACAGCCTGATGGGAAAGTATACAAAATAGTGATGAAACACAAACGTACAGATAAATGTAGATACAGTTTTGAAACTTTTTACTAACATCTAACGTCCATGTAGGAAAATATCTAGACTGTAAGTGCACAGCTTAAGTGCACTTATGTACATAATTTTTTATTTTCACGAGCCAAACACACCCATGTTTACCAGCACACAAATCAAGAATGTGCAGCATATATTTTTAATATCTGGAGCTACACAGTAAAATGCTGAAATGTAAAAAACAATATTTCTCACGAACAACACACATTTTTTCCAGGGTTTCTATACTTTTACATTCGTAAGTTGGAAATAGGAGGAACTCATGTTTCTAGCTGCCTAAAGTTTTCAGCTCAAATTCTAAACAGAAATAGACTTGAGGAATAACACAGCTAGATACACAGATAATAAGAATTCAGAGCCCTTTTGCTCAGTCTCCTGGGCAACTGTCTTCTCATCGGGTCCACCCACTCCATTTGTCTCTAGAGTTTCTCTCATATTTTAGGCACCTGACTTAACCCCTCGAGGCCTCGGTTTCCGCAGCTGTGGGTTGGGAACAACAGCTCTACACAGGATTGTGCTAAGGTGTAGAACCGGGTAGACGGGACATTTGCATGGACGAAATCATCAATACGTGGTATTTTGTTATTATTATTATTATTATTATTATTATTATTATCAAGGACACTATCGGCTTCTGGGTTTGGGGAACTCACAGAAAGAGTCACATAATGGTATTAAACCACGTAACATCCTTTCGCAGGAGGGTGGGCGAGGCCGGCAGTGTGATTGCCAAATGTATGTCCTTGCCGGATGAAATACAGCTGCTCTCGCAAGAGGAGGTGGGAGAGGTATGGTTTTAACGTGATGAGTTATCATGTTGGAATTGGTGTAACCCTGGAGAGAATACTTCCAAACGGTCTTAAAGGAATGTCATGTAGCATTGATTAGAGACACTGCAACAGGGACGCTTCCCACTTGCTTTGATTTAGTGACATTACTTGTGGTTAAAAGCCTTAGGTAAGGCCACACACAGTGGCTGGCGATTTGGATAATTAGAAGAAATGGCAGAGGCCTGTCTCTTTACAAGGAAGTTAGCGGTGACATTTAATTAAAGCAAACCATGGGGGGAAGCTGTGTCGCTCTAAGGGCTACACTGGATTGGGTGGAATCAAATAATATTTACGGATTTCCCTTTCCCTCAAAGGATTTCTGCCTGCTTATTTAAAAAAAAAATTTTTTTTTAATGTTTTTATTTATTTTTGAGACAGAGAGAGAGACCGAGCATGAGCAGGGGAGAGGCAGAGAAAGAGAGGGAGGCACAGAATGGGACGCAGGCTCCAGGCTCCGAGCTGTCAGCACAGAGCCTGATGCGGGGCTCGAACTCCTGGAGTGTGAGATCATGACCTGAGCCGAAGTTGGACGCTCAACCGACTGAGCCACCCAGGCGCCCCTGCCTGCTTATTTTTAATAAGTTATTCCAGGGATAACTATAATGTTTTCCATAGGCAGAACAAAAGGAACAATTTAACTCACCCTGTTGTCATTTTTTCACCTGGTTTTCTAGACCACACCGGCCACTTTACGTGGTCTATCCATCGAGATCTCGCTGAGACACCTAAAACCTAAATTATCATGCACTTATTGGGGTGTTTTCTGCTCTAAAGGGGGTTTCACACACATTGCCTATCGTGGGCCCCACAATTGTGTGAGGCAAGGAAAGGAGTAATGATGATGTTTCTTTCAAACATCAAGAACCGGGAGCCGGGCTCTAATGAGGTATTTGCTGCAGTTCACTTATGATAGAAGAGAGATTAAAACCCGAATCATACGGCTCATAATGCAGTACCCTTTCCAACACACGGGACCGTCTTCTCGAGCACAAATGGGTACTGTTTCTTTCTGAGCTTTGTAAGAGTACGGTTTGCCTTCTCTTCCCGAGACACTGCATTGGGGCCGTGAGTGCCTTGGAGAATAAGCGGAAAGCGCTAAACTTGTCCTCAGAAAAAAGCATACATGCCCCCACATGTAACAATCGGCATCACCCTTATCATTATACATCAGAACACTAAGTGTCTGATGCCGGATGGATACTTACCACCGCCATGCTGTGGAGCCTCCCATAGAGGTAACTTCCTGTTGGTGTAGAGCTAGTTCCCTAGCTGTTTCCACAGCCCATGCCTGTGTGTGGCGGTGTGGCTGGGAAGGGGAAGAGGGGGTTTCTAGAAGCCTTGCAGCAGCAAGGGCTCCTTGGAGAAATCCCTTTCCTAGGGTGATGGGTTGGAACTGTTAACGGCAGAAATGTGAGGTGTGAAAAAGCATCGAGATGCAGAGATAGAAAAGAACAGGGCAGCCTCCATTGGGCGGTCTGTTTCTCTTGCGGTGGGTGTTGGATGTCCAGCTGCTATGTTCATTTTATTTTTTTTTTTAATTTTTTTTTCAACGTTTTTTATTTTTGGGACAGAGAGAGACAGAGCATGAACGGGGGAGGGGCAGAGAGAGAGGGAGACACAGAATCGGAAACAGGCTCCAGGCTCTGAGCCATCAGCCCAGAGCCCGACGCGGGGCTCGAACTCACGGACCGCGAGATCGTGACCTGGCTGAAGTCGGACGCTCAACCGACTGCGCCACCCAGGCGCCCCATATGTTCATTTTAACCACTCCATGCTACATTCTCTTGCTAACTTGGCAAACGATTCGCCGGTGACTAAAATGGGGTGAGCAAACCCCTGGGGCTGGAGAGCCTCTCCTGGGTAGAGCTGGGGCTGGGAGAAAGGAAAAGGCAAGTCCTACACTTGGGGCTTCCTGAGCCATAACTAACAGCCGAGTTGCCATTCCTAGCAATATGCTTCCGTCGTTAATTAACCTTTATGGAAAGCTATGGTGGTCATGACTTGGGCCTCGCCCCGCTCTTGATCTATAAGGTGTAATGCGGTGTAGACGGCAGTGCTCACAGGTGGGATTTGTCTGACAGGGGAATCTGAGGAGCTAATGTGAAATGCCTGCTGATATATGGCATGCCACAACACGGGGAGAGTGGAAGGGAGAAGGCGGTGATGGTGCCCTCCCTGTTCCTGCCCATTGTTTCTCCAGCACCTGTTCATGGGATCGGAATATCCTGTTCTTTGTCGGGTTACATGTTAGCCGTCACCCTAAGATTTGCTGGTATGACACTGTCATTGAGACAGGGGGAGTGATGAAGATGGAAGGATCTTCTGGAGATTCAGGGCCCCTCCCATCCTTGGGGGCAAACGGGGAGAGCCGAGCCCAGCTTTTTGAGATGGCCCACCCTAGTGTTGACGATTCTGCCTGAAAATTGTTCCTCACCTTTGATCTCAAGTCTTCCTGCTTGGTTTCCAGGACAGTGGTTTTTACTTTTATTTTATTTTATTTTTATACACATTGTAGTTTTAAGAACTTAAGCATGGGGCTGTTGCCACAGGCTTCTACACATAGGTGTGCTGAAACTTACATCTGAAGAAAAGAAGATCTTACTTGGAAGAAACAGTGTAGTTTCACGCAGTGAAGCAATTGGCTACTCCAGTAAGCTTCTAGATTGCAAACAGAACACTGGTTTCTAAACATTAGCATGTATCAGAATCGCGTGGAGAGCTGACTGAAACACAGATTGCTGGGCTTACTCTGAGTTTCGTTTCTTTTCTTTTCTTTTCTTTTCTTTTCTTTTCTTTTCTTTTCTTTTCTTTTCTTTTTTCAGCTTTACTGAAGTATTATTGACATGTAACACACGCAAGCTTAAGGTATACAACGTGATGATTAGTTACATGTATATATCGCAAACTTATTACCATAAGAAGGTTAGTTAACACCCCTATCCCCTGAAACAATTATGACTTTGTGTGCATGTGTTTATAACATTTAAGATTTACTCTCCTGGGGCTCCTGGGTGGCTCGGTTGGTTATGTGTCCGACTTTGGCTCAGGTCATGATCTCACGGCTTGTGGGTTCCAGCCCTGCGTCGGGCTCTGTTGTGACAGCTCAGAGCCTGGAGCCTGCTTCAGATTCTGTGTCTCCCTCTCTCTGTCTGCCCCTCCCTCACTCACGCTCTGTCTCCCTCTCAAAAATAAATAAAAACATTAAAAAAAAATTTTTTTTAAGATTTACTCTCTTAACTTTTAAGTATATAATACAGCATTGTGAATCATAATCACCATGCTCTACATTAGATCTCAAGATTATTTATCTTAGAGCTGGGGGGTTTAGCCCTCTGACCAATATCTCCCTATTTCTCCCACCCCCCCAGCCCCTGGAACCCACCATTCTACTCTCTATTTCTGAGTCTGGCCTTTTTTTAGGTTCTGCAGATAAGTGAAAACACAGCATTTGTCTTTCTCTGTCTGACTTCTTTCGCTTAGCCTAATGCCCTCGAGGTCCATCCATGTTGTCACAAATGGCAGGATTTTCTTCCTTCTTTTACGACCGAGTAATATTTGTGTGTGTGTGTGTGCACGCGCGCGTGCACATGCATGCATGCGCGCGTGCTTGGGTAGCACATTTCCCAAATTCCTGATCCAGGAGGTCTGGAGTAGGGCCCGAGAACTGGCATTTATAATAAGGTCTCAGCTGATGGCCCCATTTGTTTCGGGCACCGCTGCCCGAGACTGTGATTAGAAAGATAGCGGGATGGGTTTTGGAGTCAGACAGCCCTGGATTTGAATCCTGCTCTCTGACTGTGAAATTTTAGAGAAGTTACCAAGCCTAGGCTTGCTCACCCATAGAAAGGGGATGCAAACATCTTGTTTGTTTTGGTTTGGTCTGTCGGGTGAAAATGAATGAGATAACCCGTATTGAGTGCTTAGCATGGCATCAGGCACATGGACGTGACTTTACGGATGGCAGTTTGTGGCATTAATAGAGTCTGCCCCTTAGACCTAGGTCACCAGAACTTGTAGCCCAAATATTAAGGCAGAAACACCTACTTAGGGGAGTTTGTTAGACAGTTAAGAAGGTCAGAGAAAATGTAAGTGGCAAGAATTACTCAGACATAGGCCACGGGACCATGTTCCATAAGACTTCCTGATCTGCTAGAAACAAAAAGAAGAAACAAAGAAATCTATTTTGTATTACACGGTGGAGAGTCACCCCCCAAGATACGCAGTGCGGAAAGGGGCTAGAAATGGAAACCCTTGGAGCGCCTGGGTGGCGCAGTCGGTTAAGCGTCCGACTTCGGCTCAGGTCACGATCTCGCGGTCCGTGAGTTCGAGCCCCGCGTCGGGCTCTGGGCTGATGGCTCAGAGCCTGGAGCCTGTTTCCGATTCTGTGTCTCCCTCTCTCTCTGCCCCTCCCCCGTCCATGCTCTGTCTCTCTCTGTCCCCAAAATAAATAAAACATTGAAAAAAAAATTTAAAAAAAAAAAAAAAAAGAAAGAAATGGAAACCCTACACTGGGCATTGGTACCGTCAGCATTAACGTGCACTTTCCAACTAGTACATGCAGAGTTGAGTAGAATGTTTCCCTAAATGGGCTTTACCAGTGAAGGGATGAGGACAGTGTAAACCAGGGAAGGCAGGATACAGAGGCAGGTGCAGTTCTCTGTCCACGTGACATCTGCTTGCAAAGATAGCGCGTGCCTGGCCCAGTTCGGAAGCAAGCGATGTCTGTCATCCCGGGCCCAAACGACTCTTGCCTTTGTCTGATTGCTGGCTCTCCGCAGGCTCCCACTCCGTAGAATGAATTGTAACTCCCCGCCTTTTGCTCAAGCTGTCCCTCACTAGCAGAATAATTCCTAAGAAAGAATCGTATCGTAATTGATTATCAGCACAGTGTAAATCCTGAAATATGACCACTCCCTAGGGACCTGGGACAGCATCTTCCAAGCTGTGCTTTGGGGGGCTATGAACAGGTGATTAGGTGACGTGTGAAAAAAGCATTCCTGAGGAAACATGTATTTGCATAGTAAAGGGTCTGAGAAGTCTCGAAGTAAAAAAAAAAAAAAAAAAGAGAGAGAGAGAAAGAGTTGCTTAATTTTGATCGACTCAGTGGTGATTTTGCACTTTTTCCATATTTCTGTATTTCAACATTTTTTTTAAAGGGCATGTATTACTTTTATCATAAAATATGAATCAGGTTATCATGTAACAGTACAGTTTAGATACCAAATGTAGGTTCCAGCCTTCTTTCCTTTCCACCTCACCTGTTGTGGACTGAAATGTTTCTGTTCCTCCCCAAATTCATATGTTGAGGTTCTAACTCCTGATGTGATGGTACATGGAATTAGGGCCTTGAGAGGTGGTTAAGTTCAAATGGGTAATGAGGATGGGGCCCCATGACAGGGTTAGTGTCGTTACAAGAGGAGGAAGAGAGACCAGAGCTCTCGCTCCCTGTCATGGGAGGACACGGCAAGAAGACTGTTGTCTACAGGCCAGGAAGAGGGCCCTTAGCAGGTACACACTCTGCTGGCACCTTGATGTTGGACTTCCCAACCTCCAGAACTGTGAGAAATAAATGTTTATGGCTTAAGCCACCCAGCCTGAGGTATCTGTTATAGCAGCTCAAACTAAGAAACTACAATTCCCTCCCTTCCGTGGAAGAAGAATACGATGCCAGATTCTGAAACAACAAATTCTTCACAGCATGTCCTTTCTGAAAGATAACTGAGTGTGGATAGTTTGTGTACACAAAGTTTGGGAAGCCTCAGCTATTCGCCATATTGGAAACTTCCTTTATCCCAGTTAAAGACGGGAATGTACAAGGCATTTGTACAGTGCAATTATTTGCTCAGCCATATTAGTCTAAAGAAGTGAGCCAGTCAAACCCTGGGACATCAAGCATGTCCAGCGTGAAGGGACTGCAGAACTGGGGCGCTGTATTCAACATTACTCTTCCAAGCTTGACCATAGACAGATGGCGGTGGGCATCCGTGCTATGTTTGTAGGCAACAACTCAGGGACAGACTCTTCCTGAGGGAGGAGATGTTCTCCCATTATCAGGTTCAGTACAGACCTTAAGAGCTTAACCTGATATCATTTGGAGAGCTCAACTCCATTTCTGGAAGTGTTCAAAACTTCTCAGTTGGGGTACAGTGTTGTTCCTGTATAGGCCACATTCTTCTGGAGGAGGGAGCATTTGGTGTCTCTAGGGTCTTGAGGACAATCAAGGGCCCAACACTAAGTCAGGGGAAATGCCGTCGGAAAGAAGCTGCAGTCTGTGTTAAAATTAGGGTGGAAAGCAACATGCGTTTGACATTCTAGAAAGCAGTCTAGGCTGAGGCAACAATGTGGGGCAATTTTTCCATCTGGCAATGCAGTAGCTCAACAATGCTCATCTCTCTTTGGTGGGAGTGAAATATAATACTAACGGGGGAGTGTCACCCAGGCCAACAGACTCCATTGGACTTCTGTCTCAGGTGGGCACTGAGGTAATAATCATGCCTTGATCACCTTCAGGCAACAACAGGCCATTTGGGCTTTCCTGAACAGGGGTCCTCGGGCAGAGCAAGGGATTGCTGGGCACGAGAATTAATTAGGTCTTTTTTAAGTACTTGTGATGTTCTGTGGGTAAAGTATTTAATTCCTGTGGTGTAGATGAGGAAACCAGAGCTCAGAGAGCTTAAGTAACTTGTTAGCTAGTTATCTAACGGGGTAGTAGGAGCTTGGAATGTCTAATCCCACATGTCTTTATTTTCCTTTGATATATTTGTTGCACTGAGGTGATTCAAGATCTCCTCAGATCTGTCATCAAGCTTTTTCTTAACTGGTTTCTGGATATGGAACACTTCAAAACTGAATAATAGCATCTTTGGATCTCAGAAAACATTCTGTGTACGAAGCATCGGGAAGAGATTGGAAGAGTATCATCAATAACCGACTGCTGATAAACTTTAATGAGGTTAAATTTTCCAAAAGAAAAAAATCACCCCAACAAGCCCTGAAATACAAGGAGGAGAACCGTAGGCTTTGATCATTATTGTCCTGTGACTTGGTCAGAAGCCACCAGAAGGATCTCAATGCACCACTAGGTTTCAGGGCCTGCCCAACTGGGGTTGCCTCCTGGCTACTGGGTGACTAGTTTGATTTGATTTTCAGACTTCTTTTTTTCAAGACTTTCAAGTATTTGGTGCAATGAATGGACCCAGATGGAGAGACCCTGATGCCTCTTCCACCTTCCTCCGAAAATGCTCAGGGAGATCACATGGCAATTTTCACACCGCAGGATCTTCTAATGATGTGAATGCTTTCTGCTAGGATTCCCAGAAGGGTGACCCAGTTTCTTCCCAAGAGACGTTTTTGCTTTCCCTTCTACTGACAAGTCAGAGCCACCTGTGAGGGAACACTTCACGGCAAAGCTTCCAGAGCCATCAGCTGTACATTGGCACAAAGTTGGTGGATGTATCTGGGTTTCGATTCGGAACAACAAAAAGGACTTCTGAAGTCACGTGGGAAGAAAGTATCTGTCTCCGTCTGGAATTGACTTGCCGCTGCCTGTACACGGCCATTGCTATCTTTGAACTAGCCGGAGGCGGTTTCCCTCGCCTTTCTGAACACGATACAACTCCTAGACTTTACTGTCAGAGTGCCAGGTAGGGGGAACTCTTCCTCAACTTCACTTTAACAGGAGTGAAGAGTGCATGACCCATCCTTTAGAGTCTGCACTCTGGGCTGATGACTTTGTAAGCAGAGCACTTGATGAAGTCCTTGGCAGCAAGAGCAGAAGCGGGTTTATCTGTGATGAGACGCGGGAGCTCTGGGGGTGAGTGCTTTGTTTTTATTTTT